>NW_022157129.1:0-319003 GCF_007821495.1 Lachnellula hyalina | reverse complement strand
ACAATGGCTGCACGGCCTCAAGGTATTCCTCACCCCTCTTAATAGCCTCCTCGATCGTACATACCACTAAACAAAATACAATCAATGATCCTCTGATTTGGTTAGCCATAACCCCTTCGATTCCACCCCCGGTTTTCAATCACATGCTCTTCATGAGCATTGATCGATCAACACGGTGTGTATATCTAGATCGTTCGATTGACGAGGCCTGTAGTCAACATGAGAGTGAGACTTGGGTGGGACAATTCTGGTTCAATTTGGTTTTGCGAAGGAAGTCTTTAGTTGGTGGCGATGCGATTCTCTTTTGACAGAGGATGATCCACTTATTAAGCGAGGTAATAGGGGAAGGAACGACTCCTGCGGCAAAGCGAGGAGGGCTGAAGAACCAGATGTGAAATCGGGAAAGGCCTGGGGGGGGGGGGGGGAATCGAATCTATCCAAGGTACGATAAGGCAAGATGAGTCATTGGATTCTGCCAAAGGACTGCTCTAGGATTGACCACGGAAGATCGACCAAGCTGCCACAAAGATAAGTATCAATCAAGCAGAAACATTTCGTGGAGACAAGAAAGCCCGAGAAGCCGAAGAAAAGTACCTTTCAGGCCTATTTCATATATCATAGTAAGAGGAAAGTCAATCTGAAACCGCATTGGGTCGAGCAACAATTTCAACGGCGGGTCGGCGTGAGCTCTTCCACCCTCTTTCCATTCCAATACAGTTATATAACATACCCATCTAGCAATTGCTGTGCCTGTAGCGCGATGAATGTGAAGGAATGTTGTACTGTGTGTGGCAGGGTTCATCAGTAGTGTGACGCAAGAGTGAGCCTGCCTTGCATGGCGGGGAAATTCGCTTGGCGCTTTGTGAAACGTGGGGAAAGCCAGGAATAGTTGGTTGGTAGCACAGTAGCAACTAACCGCCTTGAGTATGTTGGTCTTGTGCCTTTGGGAATCTAGTGCGATGGAGATATTCCCGGAGCTGGGACGGTCAAGAATAGGCTAACATCTCCAAGAATGGAAAATGACGGCCCGAACGACCTTGACATTTGGTACGGGGTACGCAGAAGCGTTGGACCTGCAATCATGTACGGAGTAGAAGATAGAGTGCATGTATTGGCCTGCTTGGAAAGGCCGTCGTTATCGACTGAGTGAGGATACGACTACCAGGACAAGCCTTTCTCGGTAGAATGAGTACGTGTGAAATTTGTAGCGAAGTAGACGATGAAGATGAGAGAAGAGGAGAGATTTAGTAGCCACTATTTAACCACAATATGCTCGTTAGAGCGAGAAACATCAAGTGTAGATGGGCTGTTTCTCCAATTCTATTGCAGCATCGAATTGATATCTAACCATCTCAGCTCCTGAGCTGGGAGCACATATATTAACACGCTACCCAGCTGTGACTAAAGCCTCCGAGGATCTGTTCCTTCACCAATAACTTGGAATTTGGCCAGTCTTCATTTTCTTCAACGTGGGACCAGCCGAAGACACCCTCTGCATCCGGCACTGCTCTATGCATCTGTCGCCATCTCCCGATATAAGTGTCTTTTATCATCGGGCTCCTGCTAATAGAACCCACAAGGGAACGTGAGATATTCACACCTATGGCCAGACACACCGCCAGATTTGCGTCTGCACCAAGACTGAGCTTCTCCGTGTGTACTCTACGATGTGGAAGACCCCCACATATTTTCCAAGTCTGGACATTTCTTTTGATATGGCCTCTGATTCTCGGTACGGCCGAGCAAATGATTTGATTCCTCGAACTGCAAGTGTAATGTTCGGTATATCAGTGGCAAACATCTCAAGTCAAAACCCATTCACGATCGTTGCCGAATCGTCCGAATTTGGTCTTGAACCCTGACACTTTTTCCTCCGGGCCTTCGATTTCCGATCAATCTCTTCCCAGTCGAATTTCCACTTCGTAATGGACTCGGCCAGCTCTTTATCTCTACTAAGTGGGATGTATTGCGAGCATTGGGCTTCTATGGCTTGGAGTTGGATCCGAAGGAATTTCAGTTCTGACTGATTGGACGAGAAATCATCTTCCCTGCCGATCGTTAGAGACATAAGAGCATATTTGAGCAAAGGTAACCCACATTTCAGCAACACGGTACTCAAGGAGGAGGATCCTCTCGGCGGCCTTCTCGGCTCGATGGACGAGTAAATCGTGGATATGCTAGGCACCGTTAGAAGATTATTTCAAAACAACAGAGTTTCAAGCTTACATCTGACTCGTCTTTCCTAATTTGAAGTTCCATGGCTGTCTTTGCGAGCTGTACAGCTAATTCCTCCGCTGCTTTGGCAATTTCTGTAGCTTTAGAAGCAGTCATCTCCTGTTTAGGAGCCGATGTTGGTGGTTCTCTCCCAGAATCGGGAAGACGTAACCTGATGTTTTGAATCGGACTACGAGGGAGGGAGGGCGCCCAAAGACTTCCTTGCTCTGATGTGTTTCCACTCTCACTTCCAGTATCCAAGTCATCCAGGTTTGGCGCCTGTGGCTTCTCACGCATTAGGGTCTCAATGCCGTCTACTAAGTGATGCATGTTTGTGACAGCTTTATCCTCTATAGAAGGCCCATTTTTTGTTAGTCGCTGCATCAAATCGTTCAGTCGTTCGAGAAGCACATCTTTGTTATCTTGCGTGACATCGTCTTGGCTTGAAAGAGACTCGGCATATCGGGAGTTGGTTGGGGAAGAGAATTGGCGATGCACGACAGGAATATGGGCTATTCCAAGACGTCCGAAGCTCATGGTTGAAGAAAGTTAGAAACCAAGAGCTGGTAGAGAGTGTTTGAAAGCACGACTGAGCCTCATGTCGAAGCAGGTCGTGGTTGGCATTCATATAATAGGGGATGAGCTGTTCGGTGGAGAGACTTTATACCGTGGCTGGACAGCAAGGCTGTCAAAGTGGGGCCCCAGAGGACGCTAAAAATGGCAGAATTTATAAGGCGGTGTACATGGTTAAACTCCTTGCAATACGACGTATCCCCTCCCTGTCAACACTACATATCTTACCAACCTTTAACACATGCTCCAAAGCCGCTTGTCTTGTTTGTTTATGAAAGAGAAGCATATCTAAAATCTAGTCGGGGGCTCGGATTCACCTCTAAGGTGCTCATTTCAACACAATGGCCGGAGTAAGTTTCTATGAGTCAAATATGCGATTCCGGAGCACTGAGAAGAATACAGGAGGACCTCCAGCCTTCGCTGGAAACAATTCGAGACGTACTGAGCAAGACGATTGGCAATCCAAATGGCCCGAATCTAGTACCAGTATACGCTCAAATAGCTTCCGACCTCATCACCCCGTCTCAAGCATACCTCAAGATCTCGAACCATTCCAAGTCGGAATACTCTTTCCTATTCGAGAGTGCAGCAACAGAAAGGGTTGGCAGATACAGTTTCATTGGCGCTGGACCCCGCAAGGTTCTCAAGACCGGCGAAGGCCATGGCCCATGTATAGACCCATTACCTGCGCTTGAGGCAGAGCTCGCGAAGAATCGGATTGCACACGTTCCTGGGTTGGCTCTTCCGCCCTTGACCGGAGGTGCGATTGGATATGTTGGCTACGACTGTGTCCGATATTTTGAGCCCAAGACGGCAAGGCCAATGAAGGATGTTTTAAAGGTCCCCGAATCACTATTCATGCTCTTCGACACAATTGTAGCTTTTGATGCAGTGTTTGGTATGATCAAGGTTGTAACCTACGTTCCCGTTCCCGACGACTTGAAGGACCTTGAAGCAGCCTATGAAAAAGCTAAAGAGATGATCAATGAGGTTGTCGATGTCCTGCAGTCAGAAGATACACCCCTGCCTCCGCAAGCACCTATTGTACTTGACCAGCAAAGTACCTCCAACATCGGCCAAGAAGGTTACGAGAACCACGTCACTACACTGAAGAAGCACATTATCGCCGGAGATATTATCCAAGCCGTTCCATCCCAAAGATTTGCTCGACCAACTTCTTTGCATCCATTCAATATATACCGAAAACTCCGCACTGTCAATCCATCACCATATCTAAATTATATCAATTGCGCAGACTTTCAAATAATTGGCGCCTCCCCTGAACTTCTTGTGAAGAAAGAAAAGGGTCGTATTATCACTCATCCGATAGCTGGGACTGTAAAGAGAGGAAAGACCGAAGAGGAAGACGCAAAGCTTGCACAAGAATTGTCTGACTCATTGAAAGACAGAGCGGAACACGTCATGCTTGTCGACCTAGCAAGAAACGACATCAACCGTGTTTGTGATCCTACAACTGTCAAAGTCGATCGTTTGATGGTTGTTGAGAAATTCAGTCATGTGCAACATCTCGTATCGCAGGTTTCTGGGGTTCTGAGGGCCGGCAAGACTAGATTTGATGCATTTAGATCTATCTTTCCTGCTGGAACCGTGTCCGGAGCGCCAAAAGTCAAGGCTATGGAGCTAATTGCCGAATTAGAAAAGGAAAAGCGAGGAGTCTATGCTGGAGCCGTTGGCTACTTTGGATACGGTAGTGTTGACAGCGATGGAAATGAGACTGAGGGGGAAATGGATACATGTATTGCTCTACGAACAATGGTAGCAAAAGATGGCGTTGCATATCTGCAAGCTGGTACGTCCCACACGCTCTGATCCCTGATTTTGTACTAATTGTGGTTTAGGAGGAGGAATCGTGTTCGACTCCGATCCTTACGACGAGTACGTAGAGACGATCAACAAGCTCTTGGCAAGTTCAACGACCATCAAGCTGGCAGAGGCCGATTACCTTAAGCAACAAATGAAAGAGAAGGCCAATGGCTCAGTCAAGCTAGAAGATGTGCCGGACAGGAAATCACATATTGACCTGGCTGCTGGATAGATAACTAATAAATTAAAAGTTTCCCATCGATTCTTAGACCAAACATGTACATTGTACATTCTACTTTTTGGTTACAGCGACCGAATGGGGTTTCTCGTCTGGATAAGCAAGTGCTTCTTTCTGTTTAAAGCATCGGCGATGTTCTTCCCAATTTCACATCGTCTGCTTCTTGCCAATGCATGAATTTGATCAAAATTTCTCGCTTCTCATTAGCCACAATTACCCCTGATCCCAAGACCTGCCCTGCTAGGGGATCACCAACACCCCACCTAAATGTTTCCTTTCAAAATGAGTGAGTCAGAACAATTCATACGCGCTTCCTTGTACGTGTGTTCTCGAAGGTTGGAGAAAGAGAGTCGCGACAAGGATTAGTCTCCCACCACGATCAATGCATTGTTATTATTACGGTACAGCAGAAGTCAAATTCGCTATGAGTGGAGCTTTGCTGGGATTCGCTACATGAGCAAAATGCTTTGAAGCATAAACATAATCTCTTTTCTGGCAGGTCCACGCGCTTGGTTGTTGTACTGTATATCAAGACCTTTCCTTCACCGCTGCTGTACTGTAGATTCCCGAAGTTCAGATCTCTTCTACAGTATCTCGTCCAGTCTTTACATTACATGCAACACGCACAAAGCCAGACAAAACCCTTTCCCTTTTCAACTCGAGTTGATTGATTGATATAAACGACACATAAACGAGCATTGCATTGCATTGTTCCAACACTCACTTCATGTTCTCTACCAAAAAATCCAAAGACACAACACCCGCACTGGACATGGACCCCACCGCACCACCCGTCTCGCCCCTCGAGAAACCCCTCCCGATCCCGAACCCCTCTGGAAAACGCCCCGGGACTTCTGGCACCGAGTATGTTATGTCTCCCCCCTCCTCACCTCACCTCACATCCGCTAAATCCCCGAATTCAATCCTCTGACACAAACAGACTCGGCCTCCGCGCCAACCGCCGCGCAGCCAGCACGGCCTTCCAGCGTGCCCAGAAAGCAGAACAAGCATACCGCGCCAAACGGCAAGCGACGAATGCGCGCGACGCAGCGAGGGACGCGAAAGCGCATTTCGGGGAGTCCGGGGTGCAGTTTGCGGCGGGGTGTAGGAAGGCGGTTTGTGCGCTAAAGTGTGTTCCGGGGGTGCTTAGGGAGAAGGTAGGTTTCTTCGTCTTCTTCTTCTTCTTCTTCTTTTCCCTCTCCTGGGGCTTAGGTGTGCTGTGCTGATGTATTTTTGTGTAGAAGGGGAATTGGAATAGTAAGCGAGAGGTTAGGGGGCAGGAGAAGGCGGCGGTCAAGAGGAGGAAGTTGGAGGAGAAGATGAAGAGGGCTGAGAAGGAGGGAGGGAGAGAGGGAGAGGGAGATGGGGGTGTGCCTGTGCCTGTGCCTGCTAATGGGGACGCGGTTGTTGCTGAGGCGTAGGATTATTGAGCGGTGTGTATGAATGAGGGCTGGTAATACGGATATCGGTAATTATGGGAACTGTTGGTGTTGTCTTTATTGTTTTGTGCGGACAGGGAATGCAGGGCAAGAGGGTATTGCGGGGCCGAGTGTGGTCAAGTGAGGAGGCATAGCTGGAGGATGGTTTTCTTTTGTTGGCTGCTGGTGCACTACGATACCCACTGCTTGAAAGCTCTTTCTTTTGTCAGTTGCGGCTTTTATATATACTTAGACTGTCGAGAGAGGAAACAAGAAACTCCACTTATCATGAAAACAGACCAGGTTGGAAAGAATCGCATTGAACTGTAATTTGAAAATACTCGCACTGTAAATCCCAAGAAAACCGCCCAGTACCCTCTGGCTGATGGCTGGTTCTTCTGCCCCTTCCACCAACTGAAACTAGATGCATTTCACAATATTCTGCATAGTAACAGCTCCTCTGTCTGCTTCCCCTTTGCTTGCACTGCCCGGGCCACAGCATCTCTCAAATAAGCGCCTCCCCAGCATTCTCCCCCTCGAACCCCAACTCCCCAAGTCGCCTCTTGACAATCTTCTCCCTCCTCGCGTCTTTCGCTTTCTGCTCCTTCTGCAGTCTATGCACAGTTTCCACATCCGCCCTCTCGTATCCCGGCGGCTCGTCGTCGTCTTTATCTAAATCGATCTCCCCTAATAACAGCACATTCTCTCCTCTCACTAGGAAAATGCCCCTGTTGACATCGGCATAGAGGCCGGGTCCGTTGGCGCTAGAGGGGGCGACAAATATCCGCTCAATGGTTGATTGTAGAACTAAATTCGCTGCGAGGCGTCAGATGTAGGATAGAAAGCAGAGATGAGGCGGGGGTGGAATACCAAATTGGTCCCAGCTTCGCAGAACGCCGATCAGTTTCCTTCCATCGCGGAGCGCAACCATAAGTTTTTCTAAACGGACCCCGTATCAGCGACATGTCCTCAGTTCTCTTTCCTCCGGTACAGCAAGTCCGCGCTTTGGCCTGCGCCCGAATGTAGGAACACATACTGTCAGTCAGATCTAGTAACTGCGCAGCAGTAGTGAACATCTGAGGAGGCAATTGCTGGCTCGATGGAGGTGGTAGCATGCCGGGTCCGAGAGGTTGCATCTGTTGCATTGGCGTTTGCGCCCCGCCTTGTTGCGGAGGAGGCATTTCGTTGTCGTGGAGGTTGAGATGCTCCATCTTGTTCAACAGATTATTGTCAAAGATGAAATACTGAATTTCGTTTGCCGCTTATTGGGGTGGGGGCCAATCCATTACGTGTGGTTGTCAAGGAGGGCTGTAAGGGACGCGCAAAGATCGACGGGATGGAATTGTGAAGCTTGAGTGACGATGTCAAAATCACGGGAGTGCAACAAGTGATATTCCGAGTGACTTTAATAAAACTGTGCGAGGCTTCACCGAAACACACTACGGAAATTAATGTTTGATTTAGTTTATGTATTTGATTGATAGTAATAATATCTGTGTAGGGTTATTAATTGAGAAAGTTTTGTATAGCAAAGGGATCCAAATTTTCACGTTGGCGTTTGGGATCAATCAGGTAAGCCACCACCACCACCATGTTTCCAACTCCACTGCGCTCTTGACGACGGCATGTAAAAAAGAAAATACATCCCACTCCGTCCAATGCATCCATATCCATAGTATATGTGGAACCACTTCATGAACGCCATCCTATATGCATACCCACATTCGAAAGTTGTTCAATAGTATCGCAAGGGGAGGGTGCGTTTGGAATACAAGTCGCTTGTATGTTCCGGATTAACAAGAGAAGCCATAATCATTATAGAGCATGGCGATAGATCCGACTTGATTGTCTCTAATGAAGTTGAAGAACCAACAACAAATGCGAGGAAGAAAGCAAGCAAGCCCGTACTTCTAGACCTCTGTACCCACGACCTGACTCCTGACTGCGCAAAATCACCGCGTATTTTCAATATCATTTCGGTCCCGGAATCCTTTCTCAATCAATCGCTGATTCGTGCAAACTCGATGCAGGAATTATAGTAGGTTGAGATCGCCTCGAACCGCGTATATGAATGGGATAGAACGCCGGGGCCGGTAGGCTACCGCTTCAGAGTCGAGCGCTTGAGAGCTTCTAACAGTTCTGGACGAGCGTTCAAAGCCTTCTCTGCTTCTGAATATGTAGCCCACTGTCGATTCCTCTTGTGCTTTTCAGGCCATTCTGCGTGTTCCGTTGTGACCGTAGCCTGGTAGAATTGATAGAGGGCTTTCGGGGCCTCTTTTGACATTTGCTTCGGAGCTCGGGTTTCTATGATTTGTCCAAGATCGTAGTCAATATTGCAGGCTATTCCGGCTTCTTCCCATGCCTCGCGCTGCGCAGCTTCGGTGCAAGACTCGTCTAACTCCCATCCGCCCTTGGGCAGGACCCAGCCGGATCGTCGAGTCGATTGAATCAAGAGCACATGAGTCTTCGCTGCATTAACAGGTACAACACCTGCAACGAGTCTTTCGCCGCCGTCGCCGTAGCCTAAAAAAGCGGGAAAGGGTCAGCAGAAGCTCGATTGTGAGGGAGGAAGGCATTGTTGTGTAGGTGCACGCGAGCAGGGCTTTCGAAGCAGAAAAAACTCACGTTGGTTATTCCTCCCCGTACGAGACTCCATAGACCGGCTTGCCATGGTGAAGGATGAGCTTCACCCGCAAAGGTGCGTTTTGCACAAGTGTAGTTGAGACGCAATGAGTGATTGAGGGGCGAAATTCTTTGTCGAAATCCGGCTGGAAAAGAATGGGCGGCGGTCTCAAAGCTCTGTCATGCTTTAGTGGGGTGGGGCAGAGGAGAGGTACTGTAGAAACCGGAGATAATGCGGCGGCTTACTGTACGGTATCCAATCGATTCAACTTCTGTGGTATGATGCCAAAAATCAACGTCTCGGTCGATGGAGGACAGACAGAATCTGAAGAATTGATTAAATACAGAAACAAAAGTGGAGGAGAGCTAGAGGTGGGCGTGAAAAAGGTGGCGAGTGAGGCGGCGAGCTGTGCATATACAGTAAGGTACAGTAGGTTTGGTGGTGGATGGTGGTGGTGGTACAGTACAAGAAGCAGGGCGGGAGGGATCTTTGACCGATTATTTCTTTGCGGCCCTTGTCTCGTGCCCTGGGTCTGCAGGTAGGCAGGTAGGTAGGTACTTACGGGACAATAACAGTGCGGTACTATTGAGCAACGCTTTCTCTTAAGTGTACTGTAAGTGAAAGTAGTGAAAGTGGTGAAAGTGGTGAAAGCTAGAAAAGTATCTGGAACTGGAACTGGAGACGAGACAAGACGAGACGAGACGAGACGATAAAACCTGCGAGCCGCCTCGTGGTTAAGGGTTCCCAAGCTACAATACATGCCATGCAGGTGGATGTGTAGCGTCAGTACCATACAGCAAGCATACATTACAGTCACAGCTAGGTACTCGAGTACTACTCGTACTTGTACCGAGTACATATCATGAGGTAAATTTACTTACCAAGGTATCCATAGTGGGGTTATTCATCCACCTCTTAATCCGATGTTCCCACCGATATCACCACTACTACCACCACTACTACCACCACTACTACTACCACCACTACTACTACCACCACTACTACTACCACCACTACTACCACCACCACCACCACCAGACAGATACCAGACAAATTTCGCTCGTCACGCTGGTCCCTCGCACTTCGCCGGTTTCCCTCGTTCTGCTAAGCTTGACGCCTACCCAGAGCGAAACCTGAATCTAGCTAGAGCTGGGTACCTACGACCTATCCAGCCTCACTCTACCTACCTACCTACCTTACCTACCTCCTGTGTTGTGGTAGCACCTACCTGAGTCTGGAAGCTCCCTGCATCCTTACGAGTCGCACGAGTCTCATCCAGAAATCGGAAATATCGCCCAGCTTGCCCTTCTCCTGATCGCGTATATTTCGTACTTCTCCCTCTGCACCCCTCCTCCCCCTCCCCCTCCCTATCAAACCAGCCGCAAAACGCGCCGGCTTATTTGTCCGACCCACTGGAATCGCTTCCACCCACTCCCTACCCTCGTCATGCAGTCTGCAGCAACCCCAGTCTCCACGCTGTCTCCCATTGGTAAGACCCAAGTCCCCTTTTTCAGACTGCCTTGGGTCCTTCTCCAATGATCTGTGCCCGTGTTGGAACGGCTCGACGTCGCTGATTCGAAGTTTTTCGACATGTTGTCTGCGTCTCCCTCATAAACTACCCATCTTGACAGCACAACCCCCCCACTCTAGCTATGTAGTCTGTTTGAACCTTCTCATACGGGCTTGTGCTACTTACTCGGCCCGCTGAGGGGCTCCACGACCCCGCACTAAGGAAGGAACTCTACTAGTCTCTCTGTTTGACCCAGAGCAATGACTGAATATAATCACTGACTGGCCTACAGGATATCAGAACAGCAGTTGTGGCTATTGTCACAACAAAACAGGAAGTCAGTCACCAAAACGTAATCCTTTTTCTGTGTCCTTACATACGCATATCGATGTCTCTTTGCTTTACCGGGCACATGTACATATGACCTGAAAGTCTCGGTCTCTCTTCCCCATACTCACCATGTTTACTTTTTGGTGTCTCAGGTTTTTCATATTACGCATCCACAACCTCCCTAGCCCCTGAATTTTATCAATCTCTCATTGATCATGGATGGAGGCGCTCGGGGAGTCTTCTTTACAAGCCAGACCAAAGAAACTCATGCTGCCCCCAATACACAATTCGTCTGGACTCTCAGTCATTCCGTGCATCGAAAGACCAGCGGCAAGCCTTGAACCGATTCAACAAGCACATCCTCGGAGAAAAGTACTCGAAAGAAGCGGCCAGACTCTACCCATTGTCACGAGACAAAGCCAAGAAGCGCAATACAGACTTTGACCTGGTGCAACGTGTTCACGAAAGCGAGAGTTCAGAGCTAAAGACCCCACCGGAACCTGAACATGCTCTAAGGGTTACATTGGAGGCGGACGATTTTACAGAGGAGAAGTATGTGTTGTTCGAGAACTATCAGCGTCTTGTTCATCATGAACCCCCTGGTCGAATTTCAAAGAGTGGTTTCAAGAACTTCCTTTGTTCCTCTCCACTCCCGAGAAGCGAGACGTCTTTTGATGGGTGAGTCGATCTTTGAGTACTACCGCTTCTACCTGGGCAGCTTTCTCTCATATGCATAACATTTTCTGGGTTTGGATCTAGAAGTTTCCTTTTATTATTTAACTTCCTGAGAGAAACAATACTGATATTCCATCTCCTGCAGAAAGGAACGCAAGGTCGGCTCATACCACCAATGCTACAGAATCGATGGAAAGCTCATCGCAATTGGAGTTCTGGACTTATTGCCTCAATGTGTCAGCGCAGTCTATTTCATGTACCACGAATCCGTCAACGAATTTAGTTTCGGGAAGATAGGTGCGTTGAGAGAGGTTGCATTGGCGAAGGAGCAAGGTTATAAGTGGTGGTATGCCGGATTTTATATACACAACTGCATTAAGATGCGGTATAAAGCAGACTACTCCCCACAGTACATGCTGGATCCGGAGTCTTATGATTGGAATCTTCTTGATAATGGATTGAAGAACAAGCTGAGCGACAAGAAGTACGTGAGTCTATCACGTGAGAAGACAATAGGGGAAGTGTCTACAGATGCACCAGGTGATGAGATGGAGACGGAAAAGAAGATTGACGACGGCTTGTACTCGGACGACGACCCATCATCTCTGGATCCAGATACTCCTCTGTTCTCCCGAAAAATGCCTGGAATTCTCACAAAAGAGCAACTCCTCACGGAAGTCGACTTGGATCACGTTAAACTCCGTTTACGTGGACAGGAAGCTCATACCTGCGATCTCGTGAGTTGGGATGACGGTGACGTTGAGGATCTAGCCTCTATGAAGGGAATCATTGGAGAGTTAGCGTCTGCTGTGGGACCAAGAGTGGCACAAGACATGGTTGTCTCTTTCGGTGGTTGACGAGCAGACTGTGCGAACATACCAACGTGGTATATGGGAGGCCCTCAAAGGTGTATCCCTGCGAAGACGAACATTCTCCAAGGCAGCCACTACACCGGCACGACGTTGGCTCTCGATTCCAGTGATTTTTGGCCGGTCTTTTGGAAGCAGAGGTCAGCTGGTCTCTCAATATCCCTAGACTTTATAACATGTTCAGGTCAGCGATATCACACGAACTTGAGGGTGCAAGGAAACAGATGAACGATCCTTATGCTAACGAGTTATGACTACCATGCGTTAAATGGATACAAGCGACGTTAAGAATAAATAGGAAACTATCAAGTATCATGCAGAATGTGCAATGCTCTTCACGCCTGGAACAGCCTTCTCCAAAATATCCAGCACTTCTTTCCATACCTGCGCCTGCATTTTTTGACCTTCTGGACCCAAAACGTTATGTTGCACAGCGCTGTGCTTGGTTAGTCTCATCCATCAGAAGGAAGTGAGGAAGACCTACTTCTTGTAATCTTTATCAGACTGGTAGTGCGTGATATATTTCCCGTTGTCCTCAGGCGGAGTCAATGCAGTGAGCACAAGTGATCGCGCTCCTCCTTCTGTTGTCTTTGACAGTAAAGTCATGAAGCCATTGACGGCCATAGTCATGAGAAAGTTCGTCTGATACTCGCGAGCAAGATCGGATTTCACCATGCCTGCATGATTAGCATTCTATTTTTATTCTTAGCAGGCTTATGGTACGTACCAGGACACAGGGGGTTGACAATAACCTCGGGACTACACCAACATCAGTACGCATCTCAAACTACTCGAAAAGAAATCTTACCTGCTCAACTTGGCAATTTCATTCACAACATACTGCTCCATCAGTTTACTCACATCATACATCTTCATTTTCACGAAATTATCCTTCTGACTCCAAAACCCTAGCACATCTTCCTGCGGCCAGCCATCCGCCTTCCCAATCTTAAGATCCCTATGGTTCCCACTCCCCACAAAACTCATATGCTTCTTCCCACCACCCAACTTCTTTAGCCACGGCAGAAGTTCCAGCGCTAGTAAGCTGGTGCTAAGAACATGAACCTGGATACTCTCTTCCCACCCTTCTTGACTAAGCCTGAAACTTGTAGGAAAGAGACCTGCATTCAAAAGCACGACATCAAGTTTCTTGACCTCTGCTTTCACTCGTTCAGCAAATGCTAATGTCCCCGCGAAGCTAGACATGTCCAACTCCATGACTTTCACTACATCTTTGCCGATAGTATTCGTCGCGTTTTCGATTTGAGCTTTTGCTGCGACGCCTTTGGTAGTTGTACGTGCTGTTATTATGACGGACGATGCGCCTAGATTCACGAAGTGTACTGCGCTGGAAAGGCCGAGACCAGATGAGGCGCCTGTTATCAGGATGTGTTGGCCTTTGAAGGAGCCAGGGGGTGGGAGGCTGGGGAGGGCGAATTTGTTGCGGTAGGCGGTAGTGAGCATCTTGAAGAAAGTTTTGCAATGATTTTCAGGTAGATGAGTAAGATATGTGGTAAAAAGTGATACAAGGTCAATTGCAAGGTGTTATATATAGGGTCTCCCAAAAGTATAGCTTCGGAGACTTTCAAGTCTTCACTAGGGGCAATGTTCACCCGCAAGGTGGAATCTTGATTTGAAAGCATACCAGATCTTCATCCAATAGTCTTATCTCCTTGACTTGAAACCTGCCCGCCGGACAAAGCAACCCCAGTTGTATAGCGCTTGATCATTTCTCTCGTTGAAGTGAAACAAATCCAGCTAGTCCAAGCCCTTCAACTAGAACACTCAGCCTTGCCTTGCCCCACACCCAGCCTCGTTGTAAATGCGGTCCCGACTCCGCATCGCAGAATTATTATTATTTACTTCAAGCTCCAACCCCCCCTCTTCGACCGCATACCACCAACCACAACCAAAAACTGTCGCAAATACCCCAAGGCCCATTGAATTGCCAGTGCTATCCTGGCCGAAACGAAATGGCGCCCTCGGCTTCAACGCAACAAATCCTCCTCTCCCCCGCCGAGCTCTCCTACCTGCACACCTCCCTGTCCCTACACCCCCCCATCCGCCCCGACGGCCGCAGCGCGACAGATTTCCGGCCGCTGCACGCTGAGACGGAGCTCCTGCCGGGGACGTACGGGAGCGCGCGCATATGTTTTGCTGATGGGACGGAGGCTGTTGTGGGGGTTAAGGCTGAGGTTGAGAAATCGGTCCCTAGTTATGTCGGGCATGGCGAGGGAGGTGGAGGGGATGAGGAGAAGGGACGGAATGAGTGGGTGGAGATTGGTGTGGAGATTCCGGGCATGAGGGATGATGATAGCATGCCTGTATTTTTGGCGGCTATGTTGAGTGAGAGTCTGTTGGCTGATGGGGCGTTTACGGCGAGGTTGTGGATTAATAGCAGGTTTCATTGGAAGTTATATCTTGATGTATGTGCTCTCTTTTCTCTTCTCTTCTTCTCAATGAACGCCCTTTCTAACGCAGCGTCTTTTAGATACTGCTCCTTTCGCAACCGCTCTCTTATCCACTACCATTGTTGTCTTTAACGACACATCTGGCGTTACTATCGACGAGATTACCAAAGTTAAAGTCAGAGCAAGATGAGGATCCGTTATTCGACGATGACTGGGATGCATCTGTGCATCTGTATCCAGCCGGCTCGGCGAAACCATCTGTTACGCTGCTTGTTATGGCTGTAAAGGACAATATCATTTTCGATCCGTCAAAAGAAGAGCTTTCTGTTGCCGAAGTTGTACTTGCGGTTTCAATTGCTTCGGACTCTGCGTCTGCTGCCAGTGGGGGAATGGAGGTGGATTCTGGAGCTGGGAGACAGTTGACGCTGCTGGCTGTAAGGACGATTGATCCCCCCAGCCGACTGACGCATCCGGGTGTGCCTAATAGCTTGAATACGGCGACCGGGGGAACTGCGGCAGCCAGTCTTGAGCAAGAGAATAGTAAGAGGGAGGGCCTGCACGAAGAGGGGGTGTGGCAGCCACCGAGGGGAGGAGCAAAGAGGAAGTTAATTGCTGGGATGATTGCTAAGGTACTGGAAAAGGGAGGTGTAGGCGAGGAGGTTCTGGATGGTTTGGATGCTGTGGAGTTGGGCTAGGTTTCTTGTTTGTTTTATAGGTACAAGTGATATTTACAATGGATGATACCCACCCCAACACTCATCTCATCATCATTATGGCAGGATTTTTATATCACCAGATCCCAAGCCACTTCTTCAGAGGCCGTCTTTCCCTCTCTGGCTGGTGTTGCTCTTGCTGCACATCCTCAACAACAGGCGATGCATCATCCACCCCCAACCTCTGCCTTCTTCCCATCCCCGATTCTCATCCCACTCCCCAAAACCTCATCATCGCTCTTCGCCGTCCAGCCGCCAAAGCCCTGCTGCTTATCCATTCCATGCGCCTTTCTATACGCATCCCTCTTCGCAACATCTTCTACACGAGCTCTCCTGCGCTCAATCGTCTCCTGGGTGTTGTAATCACTGGTGAGTTTCAGAACTTCAAAAAACGTGCGCGTGTAGGCGATGGGATGGAGGAAGAATTGCGAGCCGGCCGGTAGCATGTGTGCAAAGGGGGAGTTGCGTTGGAAGTTTGTGAACCAGACTGTAAAGGCTAGGGTTGAGAGCGTGCCCTTTTATTCATCGAATCAGTAAAATATTCCCCTTCCAAATATCGGAATTATCCAATTGGGTACATACAAGAGTGATATACAAATGTATACTCTTATTGTGCAAAAACCAATGCATAAACGTCCCCGGCGGTGGCATCATCTTTGGATACTGTTTAGTCTTCATGGTAGCCTCCTCCTCCTTGCTCAGATTGCGACCTGGGTATTGTCTCGGTGCCGTCCATTTCCTAGCTGGGTGACTGGGCGGGTTGAACTTTGCTGGCTTCTCGAGCAGTATTGGCTGTGGAGCTTTCTTTGCTGGTTTGCCTTTCGCTGCTTTGGATGCATGCCGGATTATCTGGAAGGTGGCAGAGGATTTGCTCCAGATGAGACCCCGCTTCGGAAGCAGGAAACGGGGAATTGAGGTGGTGGGAGGCATGATCGCGTTCCGTTCAAAACGCTCCTTCTATCGAACCACCAAGTGAAGCTTACGATGGCCGTCCAAAATGTTTATACGGCGACCGGTAAATGTCGGAGGTGCTCGCACGAGGTCATGCTTCTTCCGCTTCTTCCAGAAAAAATTGTACCGGGTGCAGTTCCGGGTTTCACCGAGAAGTGGCGCCATACACCAATCAGCATCGTTGGATTGCTCAGGCGGGCTCTCTGTAGTGTGGCTGGTGTTAGACTCTCCGTGTCATCTCGTCCAAGTCTTAATAAAAGTTTCTTGGTCTTCCTTTTTGATCCTCCTTCTTTCCTCCATCATACCTAATAAAACAACAACACATCACCTCCACCTACTCAAAGTCAAGAACAACTGTACATTCTTTCGACTCTACACTTCTACAATTAGACAAGATGCCTTTCAAGGACGGTATGTACTTCGCCTTCATTTTTTACTTCCGGCTTTGATAAGAGCCACGTCACTTGGGGAGATGCGATTTGCCATTGAGCCTCGCCACGTCCGAACTAGACTGCGAGATTTGGATCATGGAATATACGAGAGACGGCGAATCTGATGATGGTGTTTGCATGGGGTTGAGGAGACGTTGTCGCCGACGGCTGCGTGGGCACTGTCGCCACCCCAGCTCTGCCGACCAGCTATGCTGTGATAGCATCAGCTCTGCATCCCGCTATCTCTCTCGCCTACACCATCTCCTACCTCTCTAGACTCAGATATCCAAATGACAGGCCTCTCTAGGCTCTCCGTCACAGCCGCCCCTTTGCGCCGGTAGTCCGGTTTTGTTATTCATCAACCTGCATTTCTCTAATAGACCTCTACTGACATATGCTGCGAATAGGAGACGCAAAGAAGGGTGCCAACCTCTTCAAGACCCGATGCGCACAATGCCACACCCTGGGTGAGGGCGAGGGAAACAAGATCGGTCCCAACTTGCACGGGCTGTTCGGCCGTCACACTGGTCAAGTCGAGGGCTTCTCCTACACAGATGCCAACAAGGCGAAGGGTATTGAGTGGAACAACGACACATTGGTAAGTTTAAAATCTCATGTCAAAGAATCTAAGCATCGAAGGCAACCTCGGTTACAAGACGGTAAAGACTATCAGAAGAAATATAAACTGACATGTGTGACTTGTTAGTTCGAGTACCTCGAGAACCCCAAGAAATATATTCCAGGAACGAAGATGGCATTCGGTGGACTCAAGAAGGAGAAGGACAGGAACGATTTGATCACGTACGCTCCCCTATCCCCTTCACTCCCCAAAGATCTTTTGCTGACAATTAGAACAGTTTCCTTGCCCAGGAGACCAAATAGATAATTCAACCCTTGGCATGTATTTATAATTAGTAAGCAAGCATACACGGGCATGCGGACGGGCGCTATTTGTACTCTAGGATAGATAGATAGACAGACGGGTGGGTGTCGGAAGGGCACCGTGTGATCAATACCAGAACTCAAGACTTTCTCCTCTTCTAATATTTATATTTGCAATATTTGACGGAAATTCACACAAGTTGGGATATGTATAATTCAGATCTGAGAATACGAGACAAGACTTTATGATCCGAGATTATCAGTAAATATTCTCCACATCAAATCTCTTCAAGACTATTCTTATGCTGTCTTTTCAAGTGATAAATGGCCTGGATTACCAGCGAAACGATGTCCCTGAAACATACATGTGGTATCTCGTCTATCCCATATACCTCTCCTACCAAACGCCTGCCTGTACTTTCCATCTTTCTCAATACTTGAAACCACCACCAGTAAGTACAACATCAAAATCCTACCACTCAACCGCCTTCCTTCCAGCTTTCATACTCACCAGCATCATCATCATGACCACCACCAAGCTTACTCCTTCTCATCACAACTCCCGGCCAGACCTTAGCTCGTCAACTCTCAAAATGCCTTCTTTCAAACCACCTACTGTAGAACCCCTCGCACTACTATAGTCGTAATTCTACCCAATGCAGCTTCCAATCTTAAAGATATAATGAATATCCTACTTCGAGTAGATAGATGCACCGATTAAGACATACCTGACGAGAATAGAGGTTGCGTATCCCAAATCCGCGCGTTTGCGTTTGAGTTCGAAAAGCGACATGAGCACTTCAAATACCATACCCAAGGTGGAAAGAAAGAAGGAGAGAAAGAGCAAAGGAAGGAAAACCGGTCCACGTTATAAACAAGGAGGACACGAAAGAAGGATATTGGCGGAATTGTAGTAGTAACTTACTGCTTCTCGTACAGGACGTTAATGGAATGAACGAATGAATGCTGCTTATATTGTCTCATAACTACGGAGGCAAAGAATGTAAAGAAATGGTGAACTAAATGCACGAGACTGAAATAAGTGCGAAGCGCAATAAGCTGTGTTAGATGATAGATGATAGAAAAGGGGCGGATAACAATACTATATGAGCTTGAAGAAGAAGAAGAAGAAGAAAATAGAATTGACTTCTAACTTTTGAAACACGCATTACTCTCCCCCACCTAAAGTACCTGGTCATCCCACCTCCCACCTCTTCGGGCTTTCACCGGAAGGTCCTTTGGTTGGTAGTAGAAGAAATTGCGAAGGCAGCAAGTAAAAGTATATAAACCTCTTCGTTTTGGGTATAATGCTAATGCTACAAACTGTAGACTATAAGCAGCCGGCTTAGGCTGGAATGCGTGCGGAAATTGATATCTACAATCCCCTCTCCTGTAGTCTCTGATACTTCCTAATGTCCTTGACGCTAGCCTTAACAGTACTCAATGCAACTTCCCAATCCTCTCTTAAAATTCTTAGTTCAGCAGCTGGTTGTCTAACAGGCGTCCTCATGTTTCTCTCCAGTGCCTCTATGGCCGCCGCGTGGTGCAGACTGCCTAAGTCAGCCCCCGAGTAGCCAGTGCAACGCACATCACGTGCAACACCTTCCAGATCATCCACCTCATCACTCGTAGCATCCTGAAGGAGCTTTCTGTACAGCGTTTTCAGGATTTCCACACGCTCATCGGGAGTAGGAAGGCCTATGAAGATCGAGGTGCCGAGACGACCTGGGCGCAGCATCGCTTGATCGATGATATCTGGACGGTTCGTGGCGGCGATGACATAGATGCCGGTTCTGCTAGACATGCCGTCAAGTTCGGTGAGGAGGGTGTTGACAACCTTGCTGCTGGCCTCACTCAGGGAATCGTCCCTCTTTGGTACCAGAGCGTCGAGCTCGTCGAAGAATAAGATGCATGGTACGGAGGATCTGGCTCTTTCGAACACCTGCCTAACAGCACGCTCCGACTCGCCCACATACTTGTTGAGGAGCTCAGGACCTGCAGTATGTCAGTATTGCCTGATCGATATTTTGGAGTTTCGGAGTGACATTCAAACGCAGATCAAGTGCTCGGAAAGTTGCATACCTTTAATAGAGATGAAGTTCGCTTTGGACTCATTAGCCACTGCCTTTGCTAGCAGCGTTTTCCCGCATCCAGGAGGCCCCCATAGCAAAACCCCAGCAGGAGCTGTGACACCTAGACGAGCGAACGGTTTGGCGTCCTTGATAGGCTCTACAATGGCCATCTGCAGCTGTTTTCTGACCTCATGCATAGCACCGATATGTGCCCACGTGGTGTCAGGAATAGTGGCGAATCCCTCACGTTTTGCAGACGGTTGGACCTTAGGAAGTGCGGTTAAAAAATCTTGATATGTGATAGGAACGTCTTCATCAGAGGGAAAGTCTCCCGCATGAGCAACGAGAGATCTTGTGATGAGAATAGCAGGTTGGGTAGCTTGAACGTCGATGTCCATGCCATTCTCTAACACTGCACGTTGCTTGATAATGGCCATCGTGCGCTTCATAGCTTCGGTGCCGGCGACCGATACAACATCGTTCAAGTCTGCTCCGACGAATCCAGGGGTGAGTTTTGCTAGAGCTCTGTAGTCAAAGGCCTCGGGTAAATCAAGCTTCTTTGTAAGAGCTTGTAATATCTTCTCGCGAGCTTGCTCATTAGGAACACCTAGATTGATTTCCTTATTGAATCTGCCGGCTCGACGAAGAGCTGGATCCAAGCTATCAGGTCGGTTCGTAGCAGCGATGATAATGACTGGCTTTCCCCCAGTCTTCTCCAATGCCATATCGTCCATACAGGTCAGCATTTGTGCCACTATTCGCTTCTCCATTTCTCTTTGAGCACTCTCTCGTTTGCCCATTATGACATCTATCTCATCAATGAAGACGAGACAAGGGGCCAGCTTTTTGGCTTCCTCAAAAACTTCACGGATCTTCTTTTCGGATTCTCCGGACATTCCAGCAACCAAGGAAGGTGCTGATAAAGGTATGTATGAGACGCCTATTTCTGCAGCAAAAGCATGAGCTATCATAGTCTTCCCACAACCAGGAGGACCATGAAGCAACACTCCTCGAGGAGGGTCTATACCCCTTCGTAGGTATAATTTTGGATAACACCTACAATCAAGATCTCAGAGTCAGTCTTGCCTCATGTGGTGATTTTGGGGGATGGAACAATCTTTCCGGGGGGAGGAAATCTTTCGAGTAGACACTTGTCCGAAAAGGGAACTTTCTACAAGGATATCTCTTACATAGGCATAGCAACAGCTTCATTCAAGGCTAGAATAACATCATCTACGCCGCCAAGGTCTTCCAAAGCAACACCGGTTGGTGGTTTCCGATCGAGTTCCTTCACTGGCCCTCGGTCACCCTTCCGACGTTTTGGTTTAGGCTCTCCAGTTGCGCTTCGGTCTGCTTTGGCTGGGGAATTCATAATTTCGCTATTTGGCATCGATGGGACTGGGTCAGTCGGGGTTGATTCCATTGGACTGTTTTCTCTTGGGGTGATTGCTGAAGTCGGGTTTGCCCACATTCTGACAATGCTTCTATTCATAATATTGTGGTCCTATGTAGAAGAAGCGTACGTCGTTAGCCTGGACATTCTTAACAGCAATTACACCCGAAATTTATGGTCTACTCTAACCTTTACTGGAGGCGGTACTGAATCGTCGATACCTTCGAAATCGCCCTCTAAGGAATCAGCATCGTCTAGCTCTTCACTCTTAAGAACGTCAAGAACACGCTCGATACAGCTCTCAAGTAACTTCTTGGGCCGCCGCTTCAGACTTGAGTTTGAATGCTTGATCCAATCGTAAACAGTCGAGACTGTTAGCTTATTCGCCGAAGCGTAATGCTGGTCATCGGCGAGCTTCCGAACTATCTGATATATCTCCTTATCTAAAGCCTGGCTAAGGGTTGGCCTTTGAGTGGTTCGCGGGACCATGATTTTGTTGGCGTATATGTCGTAGAAGAATGTATTCCTGGGAGTTGTATGATTGACTGGCGCGGGTAGATTCGACCTCGAAATACTGTGGGATGGTACTTTTTTTCTCTCGGCAACCAATCATCGTCGGTGTCGGCGATTGAAGATTGCGGTTCTTATCGATTACGATCTTGCACACGAGCATCGCATCGCCCCTTATCTGCACCTCACATGCCTGCCAGCCTCACTCATGACGACTTCAAATAGCATAACCCCCGCGACAGCAACATCATGCCATAAACTATAGCAGATACCCAGTAACGATAATGGGGAACTCGCCAAGTAGTCACAAGATATCTGCCCAGGATAAGTACGACCCCCCCTCGGCGAGTCATCACTCAATTGCTAACCTAAGCAGGGCCATCCTGGACATGAAGAACCAGCGCGACAAGCTACACCAATACCAGCGGCGCATCACCGTGCTCACCGATCGCGAGAAATCCATAGCGAAGGAGATGCTGGCAAAGGGGAACAAAGAGAAAGCACTGTTAGCGTTACGGCGGAAGAAGTACCAAGAGTCCCTGCTGGCGAAGACGGATGCGCAGCTGGAACAGCTGGAGAAGCTGACCAGCAGTGTGGAGTTTGCGCTGGTGCAGAAGGATGTGGTATTCGGTTTACAGCAGGGCACGAATGTGCTCAAGGAGATACATAAGGAAATGGGTGGATTGGAGCATGTGGAGAAGCTGATGGGCGATACGGCGGAGGCCGTTGCGTATCAGCAGGTCAGTAACTTGGGATTGGTATATGGTATCTGGCTAATGTTTGTACAGGAGGTGAGTGATATGCTGGGAGGTCAAATATCGAATCAGGACGAAGATGAGGTCGAGGATGAGCTTGAGGCTCTCGAAGCAGAAGTTACCGGAGTACCACTTCCCGCGGTTCCTACGACTGAGCTACCTAGCGAAGCCAAGAAGCAGAAAGAAATAGCCAGGCGGCGAGAAAGGGAACGGGAGAAGGAAGAGCGTACAGCTATGTTTGCATGAGAGGATCTTTGTTGCATTGGCAGGCGTTGTGAGCATTTAAATGAGTAAATACCCAAGATTTTCAGAATTTAAGACGATTGGAGTTCCTGGAGCAGCATGCTGAGGGAATTGTATATATTTGGGGAGCCTCGCTTCCACCCATAGGTAGGCTATGATATAGAGAGATACAGCTTAATGCCAGACTTCTTTTTGTGCGGCTATCCGAGTTGATATTAATGAAGAATCTTTTTCATTTCCATAATTCATAAAGCGTCGATTGGGGTATTCGCCAAAATCAAGAATATTGTTGTCCCTGAATGCAAAGTTCCGAAACTCCACGCTCGACAAATTACCACCGATGCAATGCAGAGACACTTCCCCCAACATAACCAAACAGTAATACAATCATAATGTAAATATGGCGACACTCCAAGCGCCAAAATTCTTCCAAATGCAACCTTCACTGACGTCGCCCTCCCCCACACAACACCTCCTGATATCACTGCTGTTTCATTCGGGGTTCGATATATGTTTGAGGGATTTAAAGTTCTCTCAATCAAGGGTGACGACTTGGCGCCTGGGTGGCCCATGGGTCGCGCGCCCATGATTTATTGTTAGAGCCGGACTACGAGCAGCGTAACGTTCGTCGTAAAGCGGCTGGTTCTGCTCATAAAGCACAGGCCGGTGTTTTTCTTCTCTATATCTTGGTCACGCAAATATGCGTCAGCAAACCTGGGATATGAACTGACAATGAGTGAACTTACATAGATCTCTCCTCGTATCGTACTGGAGACCTTGCTCTAGCTGGAGGAACTGATGAAGATGATCCAGTATCATGGCCACGGGAAATATTGTCTTGAGCAAATTTCTGACGCTCCATACGAGGTCTATCACAGACGGCAAAACCATTTCTACCTGAGACCTGGCCATCAAGCCGAGATTGGGAGAGTTCGTGAGAAAGAACTTGCTCTGAAACAAGAGGACGATGGCCTATATCATAGGAACGAGAAACCGTGCTGGAAACAGGAAAGTTGGAAGACTGGCCCATTTGGAAGCCATTTACATGGTGACTAGGCTCGTCAAGTCGAGGACCACAATCAAACTCATGTGTTCTCATATCTTGAATCTCTCTCCCGTTCTCACTTGCATTGACCTGTCGACGATAAACGGGCTCACCAGCGGTTTCACGAAGTGGCATTGGAGAACCCATACGACGTGAAATACGAGATCCTTCTCGGTAGCCAGTATCAACTGTATCTCTCCTGAAATACTCATGAGGCCTTTCAAGGCTACCTGTGCCGGGCGCATCGTATACAGGAATCCGTTCGGCAGAATGATATGAAGAACGAACACCCCCCAACAAACCTTGACTAGATTCAGACTGCATAGCAGAACGTCGAACAGGAAAGTCTCTTGATTGAACAGATGATGGTTGCATAAAATGAGAATGAGCCGGCGGCGATGTAGCATGGACAGTATAATCACGAGATGGACGAGATCTAAATTGACCGGAATCATCTTCGCGCACCATGCGTCGACGTTTAACATGGGGACTATCATCATCAATGACGATTACTTGCCGCCGTGGTGGTGATAGTCTCTGATCATTTACCGCCATTCGAGGATGTGATTCCTGAGGGGGATTAAAGCGATCATGAATATCGCGCCGCTCAATTACATGACGTGGCTGATTTATGGGATCGCCAGAGGGCATTTCAATTGAAGGCACAAGCATGTCCTGAAGGCCATGCCTCTGTGGAGTTCTTCTCACAACTTGTGATGGTCTCTGCTCGCTTACAGATTGAAAATTGTTGCCATGATAGGGCAGCTTCTCAGGGTACATGCGCTGTTCAGCTTGTAGTGTTGATATTACCTGGTTTCCGGGCATCGAGATTCCTGGGGCCGGTCTATGCATTGAGTGATGGGAAGTCTATTGGTATTAGTACTGCGGATCGACCCTACGACGACCCCACGGTTGTAGGGAAAATATATATTTGCACTTACTGGACGCGCCATTGAGCCACCGCCTAGTCGTTCGCGATCGAACTGGCCTTGCTCTGAGCTTCTGTAAAAAGAATGTGTTCGGTTTTGGGGATATTGGGCTACACTATGAGTTGATGACGTTACCGTAGCTTGGGGTCGTCTGTTGGTTGAGTTACTAGATGGTCTGATACCGTGGTGTGCAGGAGCTTGCCTCCCTTGGGCCTCAGTCCATGCGTCCCGGTAACGTTGATTCCCTCTTCGTCTTCCTTCGTTGTTGTTCTGGTCTGTTTTTGACCTAGTACGCGAAGCGATTGCGTCTTCTGGTCTTGGTGTACTTCCAGTTGACCATTGACGAACCATGCTCTGAGGTCTGCGGATATCTGGGTGAGCTAAATGCGGCCGTTGAATAGGTGGGTTTCGTGGAGAAAGGACTTCTGGCGAGCTTTCAGAAGTGACTTCCCCTTCCTTATCCGAGGCGTCTTCATCAGAAGTGATTCCATCCTCACTGTCGTCCTCATCCTCGTTCTCAGAATCGGTAATGACAACGACTTCACGCAGGATTTCATCTAGTTGATCCCTACCAGTCTCCTCGTCGCCGCGCCATTTGACAAGGATATCTAAACATACTGGTTCAACTACCTTACGAGCGTTCATCCATTGCGTCTCTTTTAGGAGCTGGTCATATCTTGTGTGGGTGTGTCTAATATGGGCAAGAACGGCAAGTTGAATTCGGCGAGATAGTGGAATTCCCGGCTGCAAACCAACAGTCTTCTCCCCATGGAACAATACCCCCTAGATCTATCAGTATCAAGCGCACGGTGACATTCCATTCACTTACCTTTTGGAAAGCGTGTTCTAAGATTATAGTTCGGTCGGTATTTGGTATCCTAGGGAATAAATCTCGTATTGCCGCATTGGCCTGCTTGTTTATTTCCTCCTGAGATTCCGGAATAGGTTCTACTTGCCCTGGGGTGAACGAGCCAAGGATTGTGTCGCCAACGATGGCGCGAGCATCATCAAGTATTGCTTCTCGAAAGTGGTATCCAGTCCGGTAGGTATGTTCAGAGACTTTCGAAACTCCTTCCTTCGAGGACTGTGGTAAACTGTCAGCTGGATCAGTACTTCTTGGAGGGCGATGCGCTTACCGAAACTATAAACATCATTGCATCTCTATTTCGAGAAAGATCTTTGCACATATTCGTTAAGTCTGGGTCACCGACGGGGACGAATGCGAAACCGGGAGGTGGGTTGATGTCTTTCGTAACCTAGAGATGGCAGGTCAGTAGACACCTCCAGAATGGCCGAAGGACTTACCTGAAACTCCAACTTCTTCTTCTTCTCCTTATTCTCTGCAAATTCGAAATAAGATTTATACTTCGACTTGACTTTGGGTACATTCAGCTTGCCAACAAGGTGAGAAGGAGCTGGCTCCGCCCATTGACCAGGTGTGATCTTCGCCTTGTCTCGTCTTCGTTGCTCAAGCTTACGAAGACGTCTATCTTCCTTGAGACCGCCAGCGCGGACATTTTTGACAGTTTTGCCAGACTTTGCTGCCACCCGCAGCACTGCCTTACTTATGACTTTTCCCTTCTTTTTCGTCCTCGTCATCGTAGCGGAACGCAACCTACCTTTATCGAACACACCTGCTTGCGTTAATGCGAGACAACCACGATATCAAATAACCCTACAGCTCCAACAGCAGAGACTGTGATGTAAATGAGTTGTGTCCTAGATTCAGGATAGTGTCGCAATGCAAGTAAATGATGAGGAAAGTCGTTGGGCGACATACGAAGTAGAGAGGGAGAACGCCCGACGCCTGTCGCCCAGTTCCAGTCCAGTCCACCCGTCGTCAAAATTACGTTCATTAGCGCGGTTTACCCGAGCCGAGTCTGGACGTACCCGATCTGTCTGCCTCCCCGTTTGTTCTAAAGTATACGGCATTTGAGAGATGTAAAGATAGGTTTCAAGTTAAATAATTGAAAGAGGTTTCCCTCAACGTACAGCTAAATCTTGAAAATGAAAAAAGACCAGTCATTGTAGAATTGCTGGTTACGCTAATGCGCATCTACCAAACATAAGTTCTCACGAAGTTATCCATTCTTGGGCATTGTTACTAACACTAAAGATGTGATTTCATTTGTATCAAATCTGGTAGAATCCCACCAAGTTCTAAGTACATGTGGCCCATCCAAGCCGTTCATTTGAAGTATTTACCGTAACCTGCCCATAAACTCCAAAGTGATGCAATGCAACCCATGATTTCCCTTTAATCCAGGGCATTAATCTGTTTCTTGATAAACTCGAAAACGGAAAAGAAGATCGAGTTTACAACGCAGCTTCGACCCATCGAAACCCCCAGCCCACGGTACAACTTCCTGTTGAAAAATTCTATCCTGGGGGCCTTGTTGACTTGTTCACCCTTGGCGACTGTCAAGCAATTACGTTGGTAGATGCTTTTGGCAGAATCTATAGGGTAAATCAAGGCCCAGCTTGCAACGCCACATAAACCACCCGCAAACAGTACTGACAATGGATTGGTTGGTGAAGAATCTCCAGTATACGTCGTTATCAGTTGTTTGCTACTCTCGTACGTCATAAAGTATATTGAGGTACCCAGCGTATCTCTCACTACAATATTTTCAGTGAGGGTTTTGGGAGCAATATATGGATGACTTACGCAAATGGAGGTTGAAGCCAGAATACAACCCTGCAATTCCCCGATGCTTGATGATGTTCTTGGCAGTCTGAAAAGTACCCTTATTTTGGTAACTTGACGCAACAGCTCTGGCAGCTCTACCCTTGCTACTCGAGATACCTGTAGCATCCGAGACACTCGAATGCTTATGGGCCATAAGAACAGAAACCTGAGCGGAGACCTTGGTCAATTCGAATGGACCTAATAATGTTAGCCAGAGTGGAGCAGGATAGGCGTTCGACCTACAAGCAACCAGTGTAATGAAAGAGCCCGCCGTGGCTCCCGCAGCCCCAAAGCAAGCGAGTGTAGACAAATTAGGATAGGTGCCGGGAGTGTTGACGTGAATCAGCGGATCCAGACCAAAGTTCCTCTTGAACCACGCAGCATATGTATATTTCGATTTCTGATATACGGAGAAAGATATAGTTCGAACCAGAGTTACGCTGGCCATGGGAGCTGCAACTCCTCGAAAGAACCCTCGAAAACTTTCCGTCTGATAGGTGTGACGGACGCAATCGGCGAAACTGTTGTAATTATAGGTCTGCATGCGAGTCTTTACGGAATCCAAGGGAAACTGAGTAGTCAGATTTGACATCTAGAAGCTGGGAGATATAGACTTACTGCAGCAAATGTTGAGAGGACACTGCTAGCAGACGCCGCCACCTCCGTACGATATCGCTTGAGCCATTTCTTCCGCTTCGCAGCGTTGCTTTCCTCAACCCGGTCTGCCATTGTAGGTTGTGGAGGGGGTCCGCGATATGAAGGAACGCCAACAGGCATGCTGAAAGGGCTTCGTGTCCACGACAGGTACTGCTGGGAGGAACGCAGTCCTCAAGGCCAAATTAACGGCGAGAAAACCTCCATGAAGGAAGCCTTCACGAGTCTTCGCCTATCGAGCGAGCAGGAGAGTGAGCTCACTTCGCGAGTCAGTCTGCGAAGATGTTGGAATGTAACGGTTGAAGGGTGTGGTATAAGCGGGGCGGGGTCGATTGGTACACAATAGGCCGTACCTGGAAGCTGCAGTCTGGTGAAGACTTGAGAAAGGTAAGGATTGTTGATGATTGCACATGGCAACTCACAGTACCGTAGTAACCCACGTATCTGATGCCAAGAACTGGCTGACTGGGTAGTATGGGTGCAGACGGGCCACCGTAGCCTGGGTATGATGCGGTAATGTAATACCCCTCGATTCAATATATTGTCAAATCCACCCACAAATTCCTTTGCTTTGATGTATTTATCTTTGTATTTGTTTGTATATATATTTGTTTGTTTCCCTGGTCTTAGTAAGTTTATGATGAACAGCAGTCTACATTCATTTGAGGGAAATCATGAGTCACAGCAGCTTTGATGGGGTTCTACGTGCGGGTTTCTGGTCGGAGTACTTACTGTACCTACCTACAGTATCTATCATTATAAGTAGCAGTGATCATTGATCAAGATGTTCCATACCATGATGAACTCATTCTGGGAGGCTTGATGGATTAAGCTTATTATTTACATGGTTGAATGAGTTTAGTGTAACAACGGTTCTTCTTCATCTAATTCCAAACAAAATCAAACTCTCCTCATCCTCATCCTAACTCGGAATAGCGTTAGTTAGGCTCGCTGTACCGTAGTACTTTCCAGGCATATCTTACTTCTCCCCAGATAGAAATATTGTTTGAAATGAGATGGAGCGATCTGAGAAGTCCTGGGACTTAGCCTCATCTCGGGGTTTGTCCGTTGACAGATGTACTTCAGCCAGCTAGCATAGACATAGCAATAAATGCCCTTCTTGTTGCTTGAAGGGTTCCCGGATCTTTCCTCCTGGGCTCGACATTGGGTCCTAGGTACACGGAATATGGAATTGAGCTTGCTTTGAATGTCACAGGCCCGAAACTCCGGATTCCACTCCGATCTCACTCCAACCCCTAGAGGCTGAGCCTCAATCCCAGGCCCATCTTGGATTCTCTTTTCCTCTTCCCTCCCCTTGAAATGAGCAAAAGAACAGAATGACACCGTGCAATATTTGTGTATCCCGAGGAATGCACGTGACGACACCTCGAGGAAAGTTGAGTAGCTTAACGCAAGCAGAGACCCATACTATCGTTGAGCATTGCCAAGGTCATGTCATAATGGAGAAATGCTGTGCGTTGAATGTTTGCGGCATTTAGAGAGCTAGGTTGCTCATAGAATTTGTCAGGACGTCTACTATGGCGTTGCATTCGAGCACTGTACATTGTTAACTCGAAACTTTGCCTCGATACAGGGTATACATACTTGGCAGTGAAATAGCCTCGTGTGAGAAGTAGATTCTTGAGTATCTTGTGCTCCAAGCCTGTTTCTTTAGCTGCTCCATCTAGAAATTCAAGCGTTCTTTGTATTTTTGCGTTGTCAAAATTTCCTGGTTTTCCATTACGATAGGCTTCTCTCAGTTGATCCCTAGCAACGTATCTAGCGGGTTTGGAAAATTGAACTCCTCGCAGTAGGGCCCGATACATATGCCGATATGAATGTATCAGCTCAAGATGCGTGGCATTCGACATTGGGGTTTGCGTATGGTAGGCGTTGGCGTTGATGTATTGCTAGGAGGACGTTCGGGAGCTCAAGTCTCCAGCTGTCAAAGACCGGCCGGCGCACGGTTCAAGTCTCCTTTCGTCATCTTGACTTGACTCCAACTATAGACTCGAACCGCCAAGCAACTTTGTAGACTCCCCACGAAACATTTATTATTACGAATGCTCTCCAAATGAGATCTTTGTACCCCAAATGACATCTCTCGTGTCAGATTTCCTTATAAACCCCGTTCTACGCCAGGCCCGCCGCTTCTCCCGCTCCACCTCATCAGGAGACCATATCGATCCCGTAACGAACCAGCGAACACCCTTGGAAATTCGCCATGAGGTTGCTGTCGAGGATATAGCAGGACATCTGGAGGAGTTGCGCGGGCCAGGGATTGAGGGGGATGGAGTCACCGAAAGTCTTTCGGGGGCAATTCTAACCTCGTCTCCCATCGAAGAAGACGGAGGACTCGATGCAGAACTACAAGCACAGGAGGCAAACGGAGCAAATGGTCCCCCTTCATTTGAATCTGCGTACATATCACCTTTGCTTGTGAGCTCTATACGATCGAACACCGATCCAGTCGACGATGATGTCTCGGACAATCCATCATTTGGAGTTCCCTCGCGATTCCGAACGGACTCTGCAACGAGTGCCACATTTAGTACGAACCACACTGTTGTTGATTCGACCATGAGTCCCGCCGAAGGACCTTCAAGACGCTCGACACAAGAGCTTAGGCAAGGCTCTAGTCACCAGAGAAACAGCTCACTGCCAGCAGACGATGGGATGGGTGCTCTACGGCAGCAAATTATCAGCATACAAGCGATGGATGTTCCGAATGAGGAGAAAGCCCGTCACATGCACAAGCTTCTTACTCGAGGCTATAGTAGAGCTCAAGAATTCCACATAAAACTCCAACCTCAAGCAACAGCACCAGAGGAGATGATCAGCCAAGAGCGACCTGCTACGCCTGGGTCACTGAGCTCCTTCATATGGCAAATGAATGGTGCACCAGAATCTGGTCTTGCAAACCATCAACACACATTTCACCTCTCGCCAGAGGATCTGAGGCCGACTTTTTATGAACCGTTATTCATTCCAGAGTTGGACGCAGATGGAGAAAGTCAAATTGAAGATGGTATTCCAGTACTAGGCTGCCCACATTACAAAAGGAACGTAAAGTTACAATGTTCAACCTGTGATCGATGGTATACCTGTCGGCTGTGCCACGATAAAGTCGAAGACCACATTTTAATACGGAAGGCCACGAAAAATATGCTTTGCATGTTGTGTGGTTGTGCTCAAGGGGCCGGTGAGGTCTGCGTCGAATGTGGCGAGAGGACTGCGTGGTACTACTGTGGTGTCTGCAAGCTGTGGGACAATGATTCGAGTAAGAGCATTTATCACTGCAATGATTGTGGCATCTGCAGAAAGGGTCGCGGCCTTGGCAAAGACTTCTTCCATTGCAAGGTTTGTTTCCTTTTAATGATTTGTATTGCTTACTAATTATTCCTAGACTTGTGGCGTCTGCATGTCTATGTCTGTGGAACATTCTCACAAGTGCATCGAACGCGTCTCAGATTGTGATTGTCCAATCTGTGGAGAGTACATGTTTACCTCGCCCTCTCCGGTGGTATTCATGCTCTGCGGACATAGTATCCACAAAGCATGTTATGATGAGCATATGAAATCTTCTTACAAGTGCCCGATTTGCAGCAAAAGCACAGTGAACATGGAGTCACAGTTTCGAAATCTCGACCGAGCTATTGACAGTCAGCCAATGCCTCCCCAGTTCCAGGACACAAAGGCCATGGTATCATGCAATGATTGCTATGCCAAAAGTGCCGTGAAGTATCACTGGCTTGGGCTAAAATGTGCAATATGCGATTCATACAATACGGCACAGCTTTCAATCTTAAGCGACCCGGCCATCGAAGTCCCCCCTATCGAAAATAGAGAATTGGAGCTTGTTTCGCCTCCTGACTTAGGGAACGGGGAAATAGCGTCATCGGGATATCTTGGTGTTGGTCCGCCACGAACCCGAAGGCATTCTTACCACGTGCAGCCGCCAATACCAATCGAGGGATCAAATCGATTCTCCCCGTATTCAGCTCTTCAGCGATTGGGTAGATCGGTGTCTCCAATTCGGGGTATTGGATTATTTGGAGAGCCAGCCGGCGCCATGGCAATTGAGACAGATGATTCAGCAGAGGAAGACGAACTCGACTTCTGGGGCAGAGATGAACCACGAAGTGTGACATCAGGTGAGAATATCGATGAAGTGGAAGAAGACGCTGAGTCGGATGATGACTCGGCTATGGATGACTGCGATGATGACGGCGAGGACGGCGATGATGAAGACCAGTTTGAGATTTTTGGGCATCGTTAAATATCTGGGTTGGGTCTCGGAGAAGGGGTTTGCATTTGGGCCTGGCGTTTCTGTACCATACGACATATTATGATTAGGGCATATCTGGATTCGTAATTCATACCTAGATGTACGAACGGGAGTTTGGTTATGGGATGGGCTCAGAGAGATTGTATTATGAATTCAACATCCGCTTTATACTTCAAATTGATGCATCTTTGTGGATTGGATATTGTTCATCGTAAAATCAGGACTTCCTTGCCCTCGGAATATAATCGTAATCCATGTCCATGTGGTGCCACTTGGGTACCAACGTGTGCCTCTGCCCCACTCGAAAGACGCCCCCGACGCCTGTCCCATGAAGCATGAACTCCCATTTAATGGCAGTGAATGGGGTATAGATCCATCTTCCTCAAAAATCTTGAATACCCTTCATCGCTGAGAGCCTCCCTGTAACGCTTGCCCTCTGACTTCCTCCCCCTCCTTCCTCAACTCCTTGACCACGGACTACACGTATCAGTTTTCCGAGAGAGAATCAAAGAACTTTTAATTCGAGACCTACTGCCAGGGCTTCTGGGTTGACACCATTCTCAATCAATGATATGCAAATCGACAGAGTCTGTCGGTCGAGATCCGCGTTCTACAGTCGCTATCAGTTGGCCGTAATTATTGCATGCATGCTGCTTGATAGGAAACATACCAGTAGAGTGGAGATTTCGTGGAATACATCAATGACTTGGCGAGCTTGCGCAGTTTTAGTTTCTTTGTCTTGCTTGGAGTCAGCTTCTGGAGGCATGATGGGAGGTTGTGGATTGATTTGGTCAAGTCGCGGCCATGAGGCTGAGGAAAGGGCGCCGAGAAAAAGAACGCGACTCGCGTTTGCTCCAGATTTGGCTGCCCCGCCTTCACCCTACCCCACGCCCTTCATGTCAATGTTCGTAAGTATTATTATTCTATGATTTAAATAGGAGTCGGTGATACGGCATTATATAAAACGGAATCAAGACTTTACAAGACTCTTCTAAATTCAAATTTAAACTACAATCAAAGCTATCATGTCCAAACCAGCCTTCACCGGAGGCTGCCAATGCGGCCAGGTCACCTACTCCAGCACACACCTCCCATCACACTTCACAACCTGCCACTGCTCAACCTGCCGCAAAGTCTCCGGCGCACCATTCCTCACGTTCGGAGAAGTGCCCGTCAACTCTCTAACATTCACACCCGCCCTCTCGTCTCTCAAGAAAACCGCATATTCAGACTTCGCGGACAGGACTCATTGTCCAGAATGCGGCTCTCCAATTTCCATGCAGTACAAGTGGGAGCCTGAGCTGATACATCTCACTGCTGGCACGATCAATGAGCAGAGTGTGAAGGGGAATATGCCAAAGATAGAACAGCATATATTTGTGCAACAGAAGGCAGGGTGGCATGATTTGCTGGATGATGGGGTCCCGAAGCAAGAGACGTTTGGATCTGGCTTCCAGAAGAAATTGGCGGCGTGGAAAAGGGAATTGGCTAAGTTGTAGTGAAGACTTGTCTTGGATTTGGGTTCTGACAAAATCATAAGAGGCTCTTTCTGGTCTTGCCTCGCCGAACAGAACGCGTACCAATAACCCATATGCGGCTTTCCTCTTATCGTAGTCAAACTTTATGAATTTATAACTCCACTTTGACACCTTCAATTCTAGCGATTATACCTTCATAGCTTCCACGAAAAGCTCCCTCATCCCTTTACACAGAAGACGCAAGTCCCTAATCTCATTCAATTGATCCACTATCCTGTCAACCTTTTCCTGCTCAAGCTTTGGTTTGCAGCTAGCAATTTCGTATTCCCTTTTCGAAGTATCCAGCTCGAAGAACGCCTCTCTCTTCCAGTCGCGGTCATCGATATGTGAGTAAGAGAACTTCAATCTATCGTTCTGTCCGGCTCCTTCAATCTCCATGCACAAGGTCGAGGTCCAAAAGTCCAATTCCGGGATATTGAAGCGTGACTGGGCGTCTAGATGTTTCGCATAAGCTCGCTGTGCTGCCAACTTCGCATCAATTTGTTTCTGTGTCTCGGCGATTTGTTGTTTGAGAGTCTCCTTGCTAGCTAGATGGGCATCTCGTTGTACGCTGAGTGAAGCAATAGCAGCTTGCATCTCATTCGTCTCGGCGGCTTCCTTGGCCAGTGTTTGTTGATGAGAGTTGCTCTTCGAGGTCATAATTTCGATATCCTTCTTTTTCATGCGCTGATCCTCTGCGACACTGTTAGTCAAATCCCAAATATCAACAATGCGCGCGCATACCTTGAAGCTCAGCAACATTCATGCGAAACTGGTTCCTTTCCTGCAATACACGCTTCCGGCCTTGCTCTATGAAAGTATCGAATCTCATTGTAAACTTCGCCATTCTGTCGCGCAGCTCGTCGAAGCCGAAATTGATGCTGGGGAGCGAGTCGGCCATTGAAGGTGCGTCAGCGCTGGAAAGTGGAGGGCGCATGGCGCTCGTTGAAAGAGAGGGCTCGAATATTGTCGACATTTTGCTTCTGTGAAATCGCTTGTAGGAAATATTTTTTTTTGCTGCCGTAGACTTTGAGGACGACAATCGAAGTTCTAATGAAGCGCGTATTGCTCCGTTCCCAAAATGTAACTTTGAAAACAGAGGTTGCCATGGATACAGTAGATGACTAAGCCAAGCAAACGCGGAACCCTCGTCAGAAAAATTTGGGCCAGAAAGTTTCATGTGAACATAATGAGAATATGAATAGCACCAATATTCAATACATTCATCTTGCTCTTGATTCTTAATCAAATATCAATAGAATGACTTGGATAGCTCGTTATCAAGCACAACCTCGAGCAAAGCCAAATGACTGACCATCGAGCCACTGACCTTTCCTATGGCCACCTCGGAAAGGCATCTTATGATTCCGAAGAGAATCAATGGACGTTTTCCATAAGTTTGAATGAAGGTAAGTTTAGAAATGTAATGTGGGAGTTTTACTTACATGTACAGAGCAACACATCCGTCAAATTCAGCCAATCACAGAATGCCTTCCACTCTCTACCCAGACAACTCCCCGGGAAGAAAAACATGGCTCGGTCATTGCCAAATCCCAATCGAAAGGTCTTTCAAAAAGCCACCCAGAAATGTTTCCGGGGAATGAGATTATAGCTAGCCTTGTCAATGCTCCTCAAGCGCCCAATTTTTCATCTGACTTTGGGACACTCATGACAATAGGACAGGCAGTAGACTCTGATCGTTTGTCTGGCCAGTCGAGACCTTCGATTGCTGCGATACCATGTGGTGAGGCGGGGCATGTTCTACGCCTAGTCAGACTTCGCACGCAGAAGTACTCATGGGAAGCGCAGAATGGGCCGAGTCTTTCTCTATTGGATCCAGATTACAAGGACCAAGGCTACTGGATGGGAAGCGGGGGAACGATTCGCCAGATCACCTTTTCAGAGGATGAGAACGGGTCTAGGACTTGGCTCGCTGTACGACAATCGAGCGTGACAACTATCTACCGTCCCTTTCTGGGTCAAGTTCAACCTGCTGCAGTCCCTACCAGCTTCAGGAATACTTACCCACCTTCACGACTCAGTGCAAACCCGGTAGCAGTTTTAACTACGGAGAGATCTAATTCAAAAAGTCATAGAGATGTATCGTTCAACCCATGGTACGCCCGTCAATTTGGAGTGGTCGATTCTACAGGACTCTGGTCTATCTGGGATATTGAAGGCAACCAGAGCCGATACTCAACCCAAAAATTGACACCTGGGAAAAGCGGGGATATACACGATGGCTACGAGCCGGAAACTGTCTCAAGGCAGCTTGAACCAGATTCTAGAGACGGGTGGCATCGAATGTTATGGGTCTGCGACATCAACACGATTGTAGTCTGCAACAGAAGACATATCGCTGTATTTGACTTGAAGGCAACGCCAAGTCGACTACATGGTGTCGATTTTCCGGCTGCAGGTAGTCCTGACTGGATACTTGATATCAAGAGAAGTCTTGCAGACCCAAGCCATATGTTCGTATTGACTACTGCTCGGATTTTCTGGATTGAAATTGTACCTGTAGGGGATGATGAGAAAACCCAGACTGGAGCCAAGATTTTGCTTTCCTACCGTCATTTCAGAGATGCGAATGATGAAACCTTGAGACTTTCCTGCCTAGAGGATGATACAAGTACGCTTCTCTTAACGATGGCTTGACATTCCTCTAATCGTGTGTAGTTTCAATCCTCATATCGTCTAGTAAAAGCCAGCTGGTCAACTTCTACGGGTTTTCAACCCATACAGGCACCACTGGCGACCCAACTGCTTGGCAAGGATCATTCTTGCGGTCTCCAGATCCACAAGGCACTGGGTCGCTGCATGCAATATGCTTCCTTCCTGCACCTTTGACATATGGATTTGGTGAAGAGCCTGATGACGCCGAACATGGTAGCCGATTCTTCCGGATATTAGCTTTAACTTCCAATCTTGCTCTCTGTTCAGCTCTCTGTATAGCGCACATTACTATGCCTCGAGGAACAAGACTGCCAGAACATTGGGTAACTGTGCCTACATCTAAACTCAAGCAAAAGAATAAGCTGTTTCGGTCAGAGAGAAATGTTAAACTAGGGTTCATCGTTCCCGATAGACTGGAAGAAGACGAAATAACAATGGGGGAGAAGTTCACGGACCGCCTTTCTAGCCAGAAACAAGATGATTCCCACTTACGGATGGATTGGAAGGACATCTTTCGTCGTGTCTTCCCGCCAACCGATCTCAAGGAGCTTCAAAGCCGACCACAATCTCCGGATGGGTCCTCAACCATCACAGGACTTCTTAACGATATCTCTGCTCGATTGAGAGACTCAAAAGACGATAGCAGCCTTACAATGGCCACGCTGTAAGTTTCCATCGTTCCACATTCAACTCTCAATCTAACCCCTTAAAAGTCTACAGCTTTCCAACCACGCAAGCATATCAGAAGAACTGGACCGAGCTACTACAAGCCTACGAGATTTTTTGGTTTCACTAAACGAGGATCAAGATAGTGAAGCTCCATCAACGCTTGTTGTATCAGATCTCACATCATGTCCTGCTATCACATTCCCAGGCGGCGAGAAGTCTACACTACCCGACTTATTAGCTATCTATGATGACCTTGTTGACACTTGGATGACCAGTTTACCTTCCCAAGTCCCAGTTCAAACTCGCCTCTTAAAGCACAAAATCATTCGCCAGCTAGCTATTGAGCTTTGCTTTAGTTCAGTTGGAGTGTCTCTCAAAGCTAAAGAGACTGAGCCACCAGTGCTGCATGAAGGGAACGATGCCGAAAGTATTGGCATGCGGGACGGTATGAGAAGAGAAAGCCCGCAACTACTCTTTTCACCTGAAATGACACCTGCCACTTCATTCTCGATTCCGGAGCCGGCTCTTAGTTTGCCCTCGCCAGCTCGAACACCTTCCCTATATTCACATGCTACAACCACTACCGGATCTGAAATAGGTGAAAATCCTGCAATAACTCGGCTGCGCCAGTATACAGTATCCATAAAATCCCAGCTAGATCCAGGGAAATCAAAACTGCTGGATAATTGGATAGTAGGGGGAGACCCTGCAGAATACTCCTGGGAAGAGGCCAAGGCAGATGACAGTGAGGAGGAAAACGAACGCCGAACACGCCGCGAGGAGACTCATCGCCGGAAACGGACCGAGAAGTTTCTAAATAGGGAAAGAGCGAGAGCTCCTTTGCCTGTAGCTGCCGGAACTCAGCCTGCGTTCCTGCCGCCGTTTGGAAGTCAACCGGACGCTGGCCATCTAGGATTTAGCTCACAAACTGTAAATGAGCTGCCAATGACCCAGCCTGATCGGGGGGCCTTTGGTAGTAGGACGCAGAAGGGGAAGAAGAAACAAAAGAGGCGAAATGCTGGATTTTGATCTATTATGAGAATGCCGTAATTGAGTGGGCAATTTTTGTGGATGTAGCATTTTGTTTCTAATCATCCATGGGCAATGTGACTATGGCCGCCCCTTGAAGTATGAGAACATCTCACATAAAATAAATATTTTCCATCGAAGTAAAATAATGTGTCTCATTCCAAGTTTTACATATAAAACCATAGGTCGCAATCTTGGTAATTCGAGAAAGTACCATAGAATTATCGAGTGGATAATTCTGTTTGCTGATCTCAACCCCTCCATCAACCCCGCCTCAAATCCACCATCATTCTGATATCGCAACACAACCACATTAGACGTCTTTTAACGACATCAGGGTACATTACAATGTCTACTCACTGCCACGATGAACACGACCATTCAGGGCACAACCACGGCGATGGCGAACACGACCACACCGACGACATAACACCCGCGCTCCAATACTCCCTCTACCAACACATAACGTTCGACGACATCACCACGCTCAACGAAGCACAGCCCGAGTCTGGCAAAGCTGTTGTAAAGAAGACATGGGCTGAGCGTATGGAAGAGAAGCCCGAGCTCGAGAGCGATGCAGATGAGCAGCTACTCATGCATATTCCGTGTGTTTGTCTAGCTTCCAGCAGTTCATCAAACAAACGCTAACACTGGAAACAGCTTCACAGGTCAAGTCAAGCTCCATTCAATTCTGATACGCACTTCAAATTCTTCGTCCGCCCCTCAAACTCTAAAGGTCTTCATCAACCGCGACGACCTGGATTTCTCCACTGCCTCCGACCTTTCTCCCACGCAGCAATTCGAGCTTTCTCAGACTTCGGAGATTCAAGATATTTCTGTCAAACGGGCGTTGTTTGGAAAAGTACAAAGCTTGACGTTGTTTGTGGAGGATAATTATGGAGAGGATGTTTCTAGACTGTCGTATCTGGGCTTCAAAGGAGATTGGATGCAACTTGGAAGGGCGCCGACGAATATTCTGTATGAGGCGGCGGCGAATCCGAATGACCATACGATTAAAGGAACGAGTGTAAATCAGATGGGGAGTAGTCTTGGGGGAAGGGGTCATGGAATGTGAAGGGAGGGAAGGGGATATGTATGATCACGAGGGTATGACTGATAATGGGTTATGAGAATCAACAAAAAGCTTTGCTAAGGGTATTGTATTGATGGCCAATATACTACGGGACTGGGGCGTTTAGAGGATATCAAAAGCCAGGGCGGCAAATTATTGCAGCTTTAAATGGTAGTCTGCGGTCCGGGGCCACAAAAGTTCAACCTGACGTTCTTGATCCACGAAAAATCAGTGACGAGACTCCGGTTTGTGTATTTTGTAAAGGCTCATCCGAAACTTCTGATCTATGATTTATTGCATTGAAAACCATGGTCGCAAAACCCCTTTAATAGGTAGACTACATGAAATCATCCTCCAGGTCTTCTCTGTCCTGGTTATTAGCCTCTTCAGGATCATCATCCCCAGTGAAAAGATCATCATAAGCGTGTTCTTTTTGCCACTTCTTGTCCTTTCTCTCTTGTGCAATCCTAGACTCTTCCTTTTTCTGTTTCCGGTGATTAGTTTATGTTGCTTAACCTTAGGCAAAAATGACTCACACGCTCCAATCTCGCGGACTGGTCTTTCTTCCTCAACGCCTTCAATTTCTCTTCTTTCTCCATTTGTAGGTCTGGGAATTTCTCCACTTTTGTCTTGTTCAGACGGTTGACGATTGGGTTCTCCCTCTGCGGTACGATGATTCTCTTCACCTGATGCCCACCGCGTCAGAAAACCAGCAGTTCGAAACTAGAGTGAGGCGACCAACCTTTCGTGGGTCTTTGAAGCTCACTTGACCAACAGCCATACTTCCATCCTTTTTCAGGTTCGCCCACGGAGTATAGATGACCGTAACATTATCTTTCTTGTTTCCTGGTCCTTGATTTAACATCATGTGTACACTTAGAAGTCAAGGCCTGCATACCTTCGATGGAGTTTGCCTTGGTGAGTTGAGCCAGATCTGTCAGAACCTCTTCTGGAATAGACTCCCATGAACTGCCCTCATTCATACGAAGGTATATATGAGCGCTTGAAAGCTTGTCGGCGTGGAACCAGACATCCTCTTCTAAGCCGAATTTAATGAGATCCTCATCTATTCTGGTCAGCATCAATCCAAATAAAAAACATAGAATTGCTTACTTTCTACCTTGTCCTTTCCCACATAAATGAAGGCACTAGGGGAAACCGCATTGGACGTGAAGTAATAAACCATCTTGACTTTTCCTCGGCGTTTCCATACTTTGTTAGAGCAGAAGTCCTAAGCGGGTAGAAATTGATATTGGCGACCAAATCGGTCTACCCCGTTCACCGTAGCAAAATTATCCTCAGCTCGGCCTCGAAGCTCTTCCAACCTTCATTCATCAACGCCCATGCAAAATGGCACCTAAGCTGCCAATCAGCTGGGCACAATTGCCCCCAAATTTCCTCCTCCCCGACACATTTCTCCCCTTAATCGCCAAGCGCGGTGTCAAATATGGCTGGACGACAGCTCCCAAACGAGGGAAGCCAAATCGATTCAACCAGCAAACTGCCGGCCTCCCTACACTCTCGCAATCACCTGCTGCAGCGCTCGCAAGAAAAGCTAGGACCTTACCATTGAGGACTGGGGCATTGGCTATCAAGAAGGGCATGACGGCGCTCTACGACCCCGAGACTGGAGTGCGAACCCCTTGTACGGTTGTGCAGATGGATAGAGTGCAGGTTGTTGCGCACAAGACGAGGGAAAGGAACGGATATTTCGCAGTGCAGATAGGAGCAGGTTCGAAGGAGCCTGGAAACGTCACTCGACCTCTTCAAGGACACTTCGCTGGCGCGGGTGTCAGTCTCAAGCGCCATTTGTCTGAGTTTAGAGTGTTGAATGCCGCGGGCTTGTTGAAGGTTGGAGCGACAATTGGGCCGGAGTGGTTTCTTGAAGGACAGTTCGTTGATACGAGGAGCAATAGCAGGGGAATGGGGTTTGAAGGTGGTATGAAGAGACATAATTGGAAGGGACAGCCGGCTTCGCATGGTAACTCTTTGGCTCATCGCGCTATGGGTTCGAGTGGTCCTTCTCAAGGAGCTGGTTCCAGAGTTCATCCCGGCAAGAAGATGCCGGGAAGAATGGGAGGGCATCAGGTTACGCAGCAGAATTTGAAGGTGTTGAAGGTGGATGCTGAGAAGGGGATTTTGGTGCTCAATGGGGCTGTTTCTGGGCCCAAGGGTTGTGTGGTCAAGATTCAGGATGCGATAAAGAAGCCATGGCCGACTATTCCTGCAGCTGTGGAGGACGTAAAGGAGGCGCTGCAAGCTACTGCGTAGGAGAAGCTGTACACTATATATTGTACAATTACATGTGCCATACATCGGCGTTTTATAGAGCAGAATTCCATCTAACACCCTTACGATGTCCCTAATTCCAGCCCAACTCTCTCTTCTCATTCAGCAGTGATATTATCTCTCTCACTCAACCAGATAGATTCGGCGAATAACTTCCTCTCCCAACAACCTTTGGCTCCTCTTCAAATTCTAGCCCCTGGAACGGATCCGCGCCATCCAAAAGATCAATCTTTTTTCTAACCTCCTTCCCATCGACCATCTCTGTCTCATAAGTCTCCAAGCTCCATTCCGTAGTCTCAAACATTCCCATCCTCGTCTTCCTGTGACTAGTGAAGCGCATCGTACCACTCGTCTTAGTCCCCTTAACCTCAAACTGGATATCAATTTTTCCATGCAGTTGGTTCATCTCTCCCCAAATCCAGGGCATCTTATGAGCAAAGTAGATTTCATCGCCGAGGTACTCGCGTGCTTTTGGGGAGGTGCGCAGGGAGTAGAGTGTTGAGGAGACGACGGAGGAGGAGGATTTTTGGTAGTTGAAAATGGCGAGAGAGGAGGATACAAGGATGACGAGGAAGATCGGGATAGTGCGCAGCCATTTCATGCCACCCTCAGGAAGATCTATAGAGTCTGTTAGGCATTGATCGCAGCTCATTCAAGTATAATCTTACCAGGAAGCTCTCGGTCTGCTCTTCGAGTCATAAGAGGTCCATCTCCAGCTTTAGGAGCGGGAATCAACGTCCGTCTCTGCAGCATAGTCCTTCCATTCCAACTCCTATTTAAGATCCTGGGCAAAGCCCTCGTTCTCAGTACTCGCGGAAGCATCTTGGCGTCTTAAAGGTGTACGGGTTTCGCAAAACAGTTCGAGATATCATTCGATTCTGGTATCTCCACGTGACTCTCCACAAGGCTGAACACCTTGCTTCACTTCCCCTCAGCCTCTCCACTTCCCATCCTTCCTCACTCTCAAACAAGACAAAATGGACTCAACGACCTCGCGCCTCCGCAAGACCTTTCGCTACCCCACCGATACCTCGGACACTGATTCCATACCAGAAGCTATGGATGAAGAAGGTCGGTTTTCCCAAAACAATTTCCTCTCCTCCCGCTTCTACTAATACATAGATGTATACAGAGCAAGAAAACCTCATCAAAAACCTACACGAGCAAAACACGAACTTAAATATACAATATACACGCATCCTCCTCGCCCTCCCCCTCGTCTGCATCCTACCCTACCTATCCGCACTCTTTGCGCTGCAAACAACCTTCCTCTCCATCCTCAGCATCTCCTCTCTACTATCAACAGCATGGATGGTATTCGTGCTTCCTTCCGGTGAAACCGGTATCTATATGCTCGACAATTTAAACAATACCCCAGCAACATTGGATGACGGCGGTGTTGAGTACTCGAAACGGGTGGTGCATCCGGAAGGGCCAATACGGCAGTATTTGCCGTATCTGAATGTAGGATTGTGTTTGTTGCTAGGGGTGCTAGGGAAGCTGGTGAGGGAGAGGGGGGATGGGATGTGGTGGGTTTTGAGCTGGTTGCCGGCTGCTGTTTATGTGATTGTTGTTTGTGGGAAGTTTGTTATGGGGGGTGTGGATCCCGGGAGGGAGTTGGAGGGGTTGAGGTATGGGTTCAAAGGGGCTTGAGATGGAAAGAGGTGGATGCTGCCTATAGTCATGACTTGCAATGATCTGGGCTAAGTTGGTCTCTGATTAGGATTGGGATAGGCGTTAAAAATAAATTGATACCCGGGTATTGTTGGGCAAGATTGAGTTTTGGCGTCATGCTTGTGCTTGTGATGATGGGCCATTACTAGTTAACCATAAATCATGATGAAATGAATCATTTATTTACATATACTTCGATCTTTACATGTCAATGCTCTCATTAAACCTCAAGACCCCGTTCGCTTTCAGCACTCCATCGATACCCTCTGGAAGTCTAGGGAATGGGTCATTGAGGTTTGCCTGTTCCGATTCCGATTCCGCGGTCTTGTCTGTCACCAGAACCAATCCTTGTGCTTTGATTGCCTCGACCAATGCTGGTACAATATCCTACTTCAATTAGCACTTGGGGAAAACACTAAGGGGAAATGACATACCAATAGTCTAGAGACACATATTAAGCCCATAAAGTTATTATCCTGGGCAATCCTCACAGCTTCTTTAATCGAAGTTGTTCGCCGTCCACTACTGGATATGGCATTGAAAGCCTCCGTCTTCGCACCCTCGTGGCCAAGATCATTGCACAAGAACACTGGATAGTTGGGTTGTTTCCAGTTTAGGGCTGTGCAGACAGTGGGGTTGTATGAGCTGAAGACAATAGATCGTATCAAATCTGGACTCTGTTCTCTAAGAACCCTGGCGTGGTCAAAGACAACTCCTAGGATCGCGTCGGCGAAACAATTGATGTTGACTGTCGGGCCAAGGCGGAGAGCTTTCTCTTCTTCTGATGACGGGTACAGTACTTGAAGGTTGACGTGCATACATTTTGGCAATAGACTGAGAGCATCCTTTAGTGAGACAGCTGACGTCGAGAGTACCCGATGGATTTCTGCGAGAGAATCCAGCTCAAGATTTGGCATGTTCGCAAGATCTACTGTTTTTGTGGCATGGCGGGAACCTGCACTGATGAATTGCGCATATGTCAAACGGCTCACAGGAAACTCAATGTCCATGTAGTCTATTGTCCACGTCGGCCAGAGCACAGGAATTCCATCGCAAGTGTGCTGAACGAAAAGTTGGACATAGTATCCAGATAAACTTGAGCCGGTGATGAAAGCACTTGGTCTGTGGTCGAATTGGCTTGTTGCCTTCCAATATGTCTCGAAGTCCGTAATCTCCAATGGTTTTCCCTGAAAAGGTTTGATGACATGAAAATTGAAGGTGATTTGACCGATAGCTCTTAGCCGTGGATCAAAAAGGGGCAAACAGCAGCGCCCCGAGCTGCTCATTAACGCTCGGAAAGTACTAGGCAATGCAACAGTTTTTGCAATAACTTTTGCGCCGTAGGTGGGGAAAACATCGAAGTCGATCGCAAAAGAATCCAAATTATCGATCTGAAACGAAACAAGCCTGGTATCTTCCTGAAATGGTAGTAAAATGTTCTTGGGTATTAAATCGGAGAGTTTCGAAGAGATAGTAAGGCGAGCTGCTGGGTATTTACTGTCGTGGAAGAATATCATAGGTTGTTCGCCATTCTCTTCGAAACTGATCTGTATGAAGGTTTTGGTATCGAGAAAGTTGTGGCCGTATCGTCGTAAAGGAATAATGGGAGGCGGAAGTTCAAGTTCAGGAATTCCGTCGGCATCTATGCTCATAGGTAATGGTGCACTACTGCCAATCATTGGCCCAAGCTGTGAGGTCCCCTGTCGTCGTGTTTCGCCAGGAATCGAAAACAATAGCCTCATGCATTCCAAGTGACCCTCCCAAGCTGCATAGTACATCGCGGACAGCTCCTTCTCATCCTGGGTTTTTGTGTTGACTCCAACTTGCAGAAGTGTCTTCATGCAAGGCACATTTCCTTCACTCGCGGCATGGAAGAGCGGTGTCCAGGAATAGAGCTTGTCGATTTGGTCAAGATCTGCCCCGTGGTCCTTCAAGAGAAGAAGGAGCTGTGGAGTCTGACCTGAACGTGCGACAAGATGCTGAGGGAACAGACCTTCAGCATCTGGCAAGATAGCAGCGCCATGCTTCAAAAGAAGCTCCACTATAGCCACAGAGCCATGTTCGCAAGCCAAGTTGAGTGGGACATGGTCAGTGTCAGAGATGGGATCAATACGAGCGGATAGACCAAGAAGTCTTTCTGCACAATCGAGGTGTCCGTGGATAATTGCATGAATTAAAGGCGTGAAATTGTCATGGTCAATCAGATCGATGGTTGCTTGATCCTCTATAACGCAATTAGTATTGAATCGGGGGGAAGGGGGAAAACGCACGATTGAGCAAAGCCTCCATCATATCTAGACGGCCATGCATACAAGCATAATGCAACGGTACACGCCCGTAAACATCAGTACGGTCTACAGCCACGCCATTCGAGATTCCGACCCCGAGAACGAAAAAGTTGCCATATATGGTAGCCTGGTGAAGACAGTTTCGCTCATTGATGTCATCTTCTGACAGTATATCTACCAGACCGGTATCTAGAAGCAGCTGGAGTGATGCTTGGGGTCCCTCATTGATCGCTGCGAGAAATGTTCTCGTAATACGCTCCAATAGAGCAGTATCTGGGGAATCATTTGGGTCCGTCGCAGTCCTCAGTCGCAAAAGGAGATCTTTCAAAGGTTCAAGGTTACCAGATATCACAGTCTCTAGCAGCAATGTATCTGCATCGCCCTCGTCTGTTCCGAGCAAATGTTGACTGCTGACGATGTGCTCTGGATTTCTTTCAAAGCTGATATTGTCTCCTTCAGCCCAAGCACCAAGCTCCTGTAGACTAGTAGTGGCCTGATCTGATAGCTCGCTGATTACCGTCGCATTGAAGAAAGGTTGTACCTCCACAGCACGAGAGAGATAGAGCTCTTTAGTTTTTGATTTAGAGGTCTTATCCCACTTTTTCAAAATCTTGGAGAACGCCGTTCCATTTATCTCGACAAACTGCTGAAGTTTATTGAGATCATTTCCGAATTGCTGGAAGCCCTCTTCTAAAGTTGTGAACTTTGCGGACCGTCTGGAGGTACTTCCATTTCGTGATTGAAGAACCTTCTTTTTGTCTAAAAGGGTCTTGAGCCGAATTTTGAGCTATCTAATGTCAACTGAAGCTCGCCGAGTCGAGACAAAATTTCCACACACCTCGGCCTCTTTCTGGAGATAAAAGGCGTTGACTTTCTCAAGTTCTCGTTCCTGTTTATTCATCTTAGCATGCTCTTAGCCTCCAATGGAGGGAGTCAGCTTACCAACTGAAAGAAGAATGTAGCTTTGTTCGCCTGTAAGGCAGATTGAGAGTCTATTACACCAATTGCGCGGTGAACATCATTTTGGGCGAGAAGTGTGGGCGTAGCAGATAGCTTCTTGATGAGCTGTCAGAGTATCAGCGCAAATGCATAGTTGTTTGGTTGTATATGTTCCACAAGGCTTGAAACATGGCTTTCTGCAACATAAATACAGGTTGAGCATACCTTCTTCAGCGCCTTGTAATTTACAAAACTCGCTGCATACTCAGGAACCTCGAGCTGCCTTTTCTGGATTTGCTTGCCAAACTTCCTGGGGAGGTAGCAGTGTCAGCGTAGATGCTCGAACGTAGAATATTATGCACTCAGCCGTGATGGGAAGGAAGACTGCTGTTGAGGACGTACATAATGCCGTGATGGCACCTACAGAGCTCTGGTAGGCTGAAAAAGCGAGAAGTGACTTGCGAGGAGTGGCAGGTATCTCAAGGAACTGAAGTCCGGTTACATGCACATGTTCATAGCTGCAGCCGATCAGTCCGATGGATAAGATTCTCCCTTCACCCAGATAAGAATAGCAGAAGGTCGGGATCAAAAGAGCGGCGTGCTGTGTCTGACGTCTGAAACTTCAAAGCGAGGTGGAGTGGTTTGGAGGGGAGGACAGCGAGAGGGAGTATTAGGCAAGCTGCCTTTCGTGCACGCTATTTTGATGTGGGCGGGAAACGAAGAGAGAAAGAGTGAAGAATGCCGCGGCCAAGCTAGATGATTGGCCGACGAAGGGATACTCTGGAATGGTAGCTCTTGCCCTACACCCAACAGCAGGAGATCCGATGGCCTGCAGGGATTTTATAGACGGAGCTGTATCGAGGTAGGGAGGGGAGGCAGATATCCCGGATTGAAGCGTACCAAGCTATGAATTAGGACTAGTGAGGGGTAATACAAGCCCAGTCCACAGTACAAGTACCGTGCATGGGAAAAGACCGCCGATATGCACGCAGAAGCTCGACTTTTGTTGATTGATGAAGAAACCCTTTTGGAGACATTTGCATGATTGATTGATTTTCTTTTGAATACTTACATAATGATGCTGCTAATACCGCCAGGTTGAGAATTCGAGGACTGGCCGTTGGCCCGTGGTAGCTTTCTTACTCTATCTAATCCAATCCTTGGCCCACGTGGGCGTATGGCTCTTGGCAAGGCTGTGGATTTGGGGGACGGTAGTATAACTTCATGCAAGATCCACATTGGCGGAAGTTAGTTGAATGTACGTACATCGGAAATGCCACTTCATATACTACGATTTGGGTTGCGCTCGATAAAGTTTGGCTGTGGGATATCAAAGACTATGAACAAAAGGCAAAAATCTGATCATCTTCTCGAATCAAAACCTTCAAGACTTCCCTGCCAGTTTATCTTCCGCAATCTTGTCCTTAGTTCCAGTTATTTCGGCAGGTTCTGGCTTGCGCGCTGGCTCTCCAATATTCTCCGCCATCGCTTCGGCCGCAGCCTTCTTGAGCCTTTCTGTATCATCCATCTTGATCTCTTTTCCTCCAACACGATCCTTGGTCTCTTTTTCATCCTCGCTATCTCCCAGACTGAACGGGTCGTTGTCAGCCTCACCAATAGGACTAGGGTCAACTGAAGAGAGCGGTTGCCATTTGCTTTGCTTGACAGCTGGGATTGGGGTATTCTCCTTGGCACCTAATCTTGGGGAGGTACGGTAGATATCCATATCTTCGGCAGGTCCACCGGAGAATTGAACTTTACGCCCATCTGAGGACCTTGGTATACTTGGGGTTGGCTTGAAGAGATCAGGGTTCGCGAGAGGTCGAGTTGAGCGGCGAGCAGCACCTGTAGTTTCTTGTTAGATTACCACTCCACTCTTGTTCGTTAACACTTACTACCATCATCGTTAAGTTGAATTCCAGCAAAATCATCGCCAAGGACGTGAGGATCAGCGTCATAGCGATTGTAGTCGCCGCTTTGTCTTCCATCTCCACTTCTGCGCGAGCCAAATTGCTGGTTGTGGTAACCTTGCGGAACAGAAGATGGACCTTCCTCTTCTTCGTCGCCATCAATTTTCTTTTTCAAACTTGTAATCCATCCATTGACCTTGGTTTGTGTTTCGAGGAACCCTTTCTTGAGATTCTCCCTGATAACTGGAAGGTCATCGTCAATAAAACTATGCTCGTCTTCATATGTTTCATTTGGCCTGAGGCCTGTTTGCTGTCTAGGTGGGCCACCTCTGCTACTTCCACGCGGTCCATATCCTCCTGCACCTCCATAATGCTCGGCAAGTTGACGTGCGTATTGCTCGTCTGCTTCGAGTTGTGATAGCGGGGTAGTTCCCACGCGCTGAGCTTGTGGGCGAGGAGGCTGAGGGGGAGGGGTTTGTTCTCGGACGGCATCAGGATCGGACATGCCTATAGACATTAGCATATTGTTAGCTAAACATTGTGGTGATTTTTACCTAGCAGGGCATTGAAAGCAGGTTCAACTTGACCGCCACTTGCACTCAAAACAGCCTTTACAACTAATACATCGATACTTGGGAAAGCTTCTCTCAGTGTATTTTCGGCTTGCTGCTGAGGGCTGAGGGGACGAGGAGGTTTTGGCGGAGGGGCATCTTCGACAGTTGCAGGCTTGGGACCGGTTGGCGCATCGGTGCTCAATATACCAGATTCCTGAACGTCGTCGTCGTCCATTTCTAATGGTCTTACGGTGGTGGGAGATTCAGCTCCTGTTGGACTTTTAAGCTGCGAGTTTGAACTTGGTATCAGCAACGGAATTTGTATCTGATAGCGCATGAACTAATACATCCAAGATTGTAACAGCTTACCGGGCTATCCGTTGTTTTGGTCGGCGCAGACATGTTTGCTATGTTTTCAAGCTGAAGAAACTATCACAGGTTGATGGGAGAGACCAGCAATTTGAGGAAAGCTTTTTTGACCTTCAAATTCTGGTGCCTAATGATGAAATCGCCGTCGTTACGTGTTTGAAAGACGAGTCGGAGCTTCAGACGATCCTCTGACGATGCAAGGCAAGGCGGCGCTGCTGTGGCGGTGCATGGTCCGAAAATATTTGACACGTGAGCACTCTTCCACAGGGAACTACAAGTAAAGTCAATTTGATGAATCGAGTGGCAGTTCAAGTTTAATGTTTTTAATTTTATCAAGTTGTCAAAATTATATCATTTGGCCTCTTGGTAGAACGAGCAAGTTCATACTGAGTACATATAGCTACTGGTACTCTACCTGAGATCCTAGATTAGCCATTATCAAAAGGCCCGTTACTACTATGCTAATCGTTTCATAAACAACTCAAGGTATCTATCAAAGCCTCTATGGGATGCAATTAAGTAAGGAAACAGTTCATTTATATAGCTCAATCTCCTAATCCAATTATACTGGGAACTGATAGCTAATTCTCAAAGGCCTCCTTGTTACTATCATAGATGTCACATAGTATGCCTATTTAACAGGAAAGGAGTTCAAGATTTCCTCGGAGATGGATACAATTTCCCAATTTTTCATTGAATAGAATTATTGCACTCGAGGCCTCAGCAGCGCTTCCTCGCAAGACCAGATCACCTTAGCCATGGATATTCTCTAGGTGGAAAGCCCACAGGGAAGAAGTAGGGTTTCTGAATTTGAGTCGTGGGAGTGAAAGATTCCACCTTGGGGAGAGAATGGACCATATGGGAGTAAGTTTTAGAAGAGCGTCGTAGTACATGGATAGCTAATAAAACTTGCCAATGCTTTGCTCTAACAAGATTCAACGTTGAGACAATTGATGGACTGTACTGCAACCAATGAGGTAAACAATCTGAAATTTAATTCGCAAATCTACTGGTACTTACCTAGGTACCTGGGTAGTCTCTCCTACGTTAAGCGTTCAAAGAAATGCCGTACTTGGCATAAGGGAAGTTTTCCAGACTCACGAATTGCTCTCCCCATCCATCATCAACAGTTCCCACCTCATGAGCATCACTCTCCTGCCCCTCTTCCCTCCCAGCCAGCACGTTCGCCTCCCTCCCCTTGTATTCAATCGCTAGCCCCGGATGCGGTGCCCAGATCACTCTCATACCTGCTCTCCGTCCAGCAACAACACCAGGAATACCGTCTTCAAACACCAAGCACTCTTCGGGCTTTATCGGCTCCTCTCCTGGCTCAAGTCCCTCGTTCACAGCCTTGAGCGCTAGCAAATAAATATCCGGATTCGGCTTTCCCCTCCCCTTACCAATTCGCGGATCATCCCCCAACACCCTCTTCTGCGGCTCAAACACCTCAAAAAGCTCTTCTAGATGCCCAGTCTTGATATCAAAATGGCCCTTATGGCTACTCGTCGCGAGTGCCACATGTACCTTGCTACCCCGCAAATCCTTCAACAGCGTCTCTACGCCTGGCAACGGAATCGCTTTCCTAAATTCTTGTTCTTGGAGTATGTGTAATTCTTTAGCATAGTCTTCTACGCTAATCTTGTCCTGGAGGTTCGCCCAGGAGATGAGTATTCCGATAGATTCGGGGGCTGGGCGGCCTTGGAGCTTGCATTTAATAGACCATGGGACGGGTCCGGCGTTATAGCGGGCGAGGAGAAGGTTGTGGCAGATTGTGTAGATGTCTTCAGTGTTGATGAGTAGGCCATCCATATCGAAGAGGCAAGCTCTGACAGGTGGGAAACTGGGGGGCTGCGTCAGAAACGGGACATTGAGGGGCAAGAAGGGGGCTGACTCTGTTTTTGGTACCATGATGGCTGTGAGCTTGAAGCTGGTGGAATTTTTTGAGATAGTCGATCTATCAACTAGAGTCTTTGAAAATAGTTTGTAGCTTTGTATGGAATTGCTAGATCGCGGCTTCTGCAGGGTAATATGCAGCGGCTGAGTAGAGGCTCCCGGCGAGTGACTCAGAACGAGTTCATAATGTAATGCTTGTTAATCTTCACTTGCAGGAGCTTATTCCACAATTCGGTTTATAAGAAAATTTGTCACTTATCTTTTCTCCGTTTGACAACCTGAATATGGTCGCCGCTGTGTGAAAATTGGCCGTACCGGAAGATCAGAAAAGAAGATTTCTTGGCAGCAAATAGGAAGCTTTTGAAAGGAAGTCACGAGTTATGAAAAGAGGCTCAAACCAAAAGATCTTGTTTCATAATTGTATAATGATGTCCCGTGGGGTGGTCATCATGAATCTCCCACGAACATCTTAATAATCAAGAGATGACGCTTTGCCTTCTTTATCTACCTACAGAAGTGTCTAGTGCTAAAACCTCCAAAAGAACACAATGCACACGCTTCCTAGATCATCTCTTCGAGACCTTTCATGATGCCTCATATCGTCCACATAGTGCTTTTCGAATTCAAGCCCTCAACGGAAAGTGCTGTGATCCACGATGTATGTCAAGTCTTCCTACTGTACCCCGCGATGCCCCGCAGTCCGGACCTCCCTTGACCCCCAACGAACAGCCAAGTGTAATCTATACATAAGCACGACACTTGAGGCTTGTTCTTAGAATCAGTAACTGACACTATCTATCTCCCAAACAGGTCTGCAAACGTTTGCTAGCGCTTCGTCAAAACTGCCTCCACCCTACCACAAAAAAGCCATATATCCTGGACAGCACCGGCGGGCGAGACAATTCCCCCGAGGGGCATCAAGTAGGAAGTTTCCTCCCTCCTTACCGCAATCCCTGTGTTCAAAATAGGTTGAAGAAACATCTACTCATACTTCATATTCAAACAGGGGGCGTTCACTCACGGATTTGTAATACACTTTGCTAGCGAAGAGGATAGACGGTATTATCTTGAGGAGGATCCGGCGCATCTGGGTTTCGTGAAAAGCTTAGACGGTATCATTCAGAACGCGAGGATTGTGGACTATGAGCCTGGGAAGTTTTAGGAGTTGATGAGAAGGGATTGACAATGGAAGAAGCTTCTACCATCAAAGCAGGAGGGCGTATGTCACAACATTCAAATCATGTCCTATAAAGATGTTGAGTTGTACATAAGGTCATCCAAAACAGGAGAGTATTTCATTCTTCAGCTATGTATGCAGTATTTCAGCTCTTATGCTGATGCTGGTATCCTTCCCAAACGCCTTCCCAATGCCTGTGCAATGCTTCATTAATGATTATGTGTGCAAAGAGGATCTGTCTAGACCATAAATGACTCTCCACAACCGCATTGCTCCTCTGTATATTGTTAGAAAATGTCCTAGAAGCTAGCTGTGGGATACTTACTTATATTCGGATTTCTAAACACAAACCTCTGGTTGAGTTTATCTTCTACCCAATCCATCTCACTCCCAATAATGCTGAAAAGTGCCTTGCTATCAATGAGAACCTTCACTCCATCTTGTTCCACCGTCTCGTCGAACGTCCCGGGCTTCTCCACGTATTCTAGGTGGTATGCCAGCCCACTACATCCACGATTCTTGACCCCCACTTTGATGAGTTTCGGGTCTGGCTGGTTAAGCATTGCTCGTAACTGGTTTACTGCCCCAGGTGTGAGGTTCATCGCAGCCTTGCGTGCTCGTAACTTTGGTCTGGGCTTTGCTCGAGGTTGCGCCGCAGGTACCACAGGCTTGGATGTCTGTGCCTCTTGTTCGGTCACACTGATGCTAGACTTCTGCTCTGCTGGGCTTTCTATTCCGACCTCATGTTGCCCAGTTTGCTTTGGGGGTCGCGTGTCGTTGAACTGCGGGATGCCGCCCGCGATGGATGTATCGGGAATTCCCGCGTTTCGAGGTGGCGGAGGTTGGGTGTCTAGAGGGTATGGCTGGTATGCGGTGCTCGTTTGCATCTTTCGTTTTGAAGACATCCGCGATGAGTTCTTAGAGGAGAAGGATCGTAGGACATGTTGGCAGGGTCGGAGGGAGGAGGTTGCTGGTGATGAGGCGAATCGGAAGACCAAGCTCGTCGATGATGTCAAAGGTGTCAGAACTCGCGGTACAGACATGATGGCGGTTGTGTAGGATTCGGAAAGTAATACACAACAGATCATGAAGAGGGGGAAGATTTGTTTGCTATATAAGGCGCTGAGTAAGGGTCCAACATAGGTTTCGGGACAAAGAGGCGTTGCATGTTATAAATGATACCACATTCAGATTTCTCGGCTCACTTGCAGATCGGCCAATTAAAGCCTTGTGATTTCCAACCTTTCTATAAGCATGTGTAAATGGAAGACTTCCATAAAATATTGCCATTATATGCAGCACATATGCAGAATATCATAAGATATTAAAACAGCTTCATAAAAACCAAAGAATGTATTGAGTACTAATAAATCCGCTCCGTTGCATACTTACTTATCATGGACTTGGCTTGGACTTGTTCGCAGTTTCGGCCGCTAGTGTTCGGGTGCAGCAGCTTCCCTGTCCCGAAAGAAGTGAACTATTTCGGGGCACTTACGAGTCCAAATCCCATTACTTGCGAATATTGGACCAGTAGTACCAAGTCAACCCGTCAAAAACTTACGGCTACGACTAGTTCTCGCTGACAGGAAATTTTCAACCACAATCTGCTGCCATGAAGCATGGAGCCTTCTCCCCTCACTCAGCAAGCTCGACCTGAGGTCTTCCAGCAAAAGATAGTGGAGCTCTACGAGGCACTATTCAAGGTGGGCAGCAGATTATAGATTGGATGGAGCTAGGCTAACCCACCAGCAGGATGAAGACGATCACGAAAAGTCCGAAGGCTTCTGGAGGGAGTTCTTCCTGTTACGACCAGACAAGGCCACCTTACAGCAAATTTTGGATGGGTCGGGTCCAGACGACCTCCTGCATCTACAGGTACGAGGCTGCGTTGAATCGAGTGGGGCATCAGACCTGATAAGTACATAGGCGCAGACACGGCAGCTATTTCTGAGGGCAGTAGGTTGTATTAAAGCAGGAAGCGCTCCGGCAGATGCCCATGCTCTTGATGTAAGAGTCCATCATCCCTTGACAGAACGCGAGGCTGACAAGAAAGACCGTCACAGCCTTTTTGGCCTCGGTGTTACCAAAGAAATACACCAATCCGAGTTCCGACATAATAAATGTTCTTGCAGGGCTAGACGAGGTCGATGCTGTCTTCACGGACTTTGTTGCTGCGCTGGACGTAACTATAAAGACTGGGCGAACGCGTAAGTCAATCCTTTTCGGCGTCAATTATAAGTGCCAATACTATAGCAGTGGACATTCGACAAAAAGCTATCGAGGTAGCATTAGCTGTTGTCTCCGGCGCATACCAAACAAGTCTTCTTTCATATTTCACACACCGCGACCTCTTCCCTTCTCTCATGAAAGTAAGTAATATTGTATCCTTTTTCCAGTTGATTCTAATGCCGCGCAGTTTATACAAGATTCAGATACCACCTCGCGAGCGTTCGAGCCATTTACCCTTCTTGGTCTTTTAGCAAATTACAACAAATTCGAATTCCAAAATCCCTACAGATTACGACTAGATGACTTCGTCAATGAGGGAACAATACAGAAGATAATTAGATCTGTAGGGTATACATGCGCCAATTCACGAGCAAAATATGTAGCAGTTCAGGAGGATCTCCCAGAAGGATGGACTATCAGCAACACACTCAGTATGATAGGATTGGGCTCAATCGCCCCGGGGGCAAAGAACGCGCCTCCTGTTATTGACCCAGAGGTTGCGAAGGAGATGTTTGCAAAACTGTATGTAAAGGTCATGCCTTTCCAGATTCAACTAACGATGTTGTAGACCAGGCAACGAAGCCGCAATTCTACTAGCAACATACGATTTTGCCCATGCAAACAAGCTATTTTGCTTCAATTTTGTATCGCTACCAGCGGAAAAAGGTGCTGAAGCCCCTATTGGCGCCTTTATCTCACTCACCTCATACTTACTACAACACGCCCATTCCTCTGTCCGAACTAGCCTATATTCACATCTAAACCTTCTTATTTTGAGACTTCTGATAGAAGATCAGATACTGTGCAAGCGGATATGTAGCGACGAGAGCAAAATGTCCGTGAGACTATGCCGGCAACGATCGCCATATTTGCCCCCGGTAAGAGGGGATAGAATGCTAGCAGCGAGTATCCTAGACACCATGATCGATGGCATCAACCACAACCTTCGACGGCGTCTTGATGTAGACTTTTACATCCTCTGTGTCGGTATCATCTTACGACTCATATCTCACCTATCTCGTTCTCGAACTCGGCTTAACTATCACTGGTCTGAGCTGTTCAGATCTCTTCTGGCTCTCGTACGATTTCTCAACACCTACACCTCTGATTTGAAGCATCTCAACAACATCAACGTCCTTCTCGACGATCTTGTGAACTTGATCGCTTTATCCCTCTCTGCAGGAGAGGCATTTCTTCCAAGCCCTGCATCTTATGACGATCTCTTCTACAAGCTGGTTGAAACTGGCGAAATATTGGTGAAATTCCGCGACAATTATGACCTAGCAAAGCGACCGACGAGTTCCATAGAAACGCTCATTAGCGTGAATACGCACTACAAGCAACTCTTAGAGGATGGGGCTTCGAAGAGGGGAGGAAAACACTTGACAAATGCCCAAGTATCTGGGGTCATCAAGCAGGGCTACGAGACTTTGAGCATCCAAGCTAAAGAAGGGCTGGACAGCTGGGAGAGGTATCGAGAAGCGGACAAGAAGGTGTTCTTAAAGAAGATGTCAAAGGCAGCCGTTGCAGACGTCAAGACCTTGGTGAGTGAGAATTGAAGAAAGAGGTCACGAATTCGGCTGCCTCGTGTATCATTAGATTAGGATAGACATCTACGGGCCTATGGCCGCATGTTCTTACGCCAAGTGAAATGCGGATAGATGCAAAACGTGAGGCATGGCGGGTAATCCTATTTCTGGGGAAGCCTTCTAACGCGCTGTTTGAGGAGCAATTGCGTTGGTTGGCGTTACGTAGCCTTGAGGCGCGGCGCTTACAGACGTGAGCCTAAACGTTCATATGCCAATCAGACTGAAGCTGAAGAATAAGTTTGAAGCTTGAAACTTGAAACCTCCCCAATTGTATGCGATAGTAATTTCGGACTACCGGGACATTCTGGCAATAGCCATAGTGCTGCCTGGTGCTGCCACACTTGATCGTCTCGAGATATTTCTATATTCGAGCTGGAAGCCGTTGGAGGACGAGGATTAATTCGGGTTTCTAGCTAGATCACTGTACAGTAAGCGATTGGGCGCCATACTTTGTTCTCACCCCACATCTTCTTTATCTAGCAGGCCGGGCAATGGAATATATCCAGCATCTCTTTTGCGTCCATGTCGTCAGTGTGCATCGGCGACAGTGTCTGTCGTGATTCACGAGCTTCGTTCTTTTCCTATAGTACACTTTGCGCCTTGACGCTAGATCGTCTGCAGTCCTCGCTGAATGAATAAAGAAGGACCAGCCCTCTCGCCGGAAGGCGACTTCTTTGAAGAGATGGACACCATCAAAGTATCGCACCGCTCCCCCGGTGTCCCCTTGCACATGATTTCTAACTGGTATTGGTATGTGATTTTCTGTCCCAAGAATCATCCATCCGTCGCCAATTCTTCAATACCATATCAACAGCAATCATTGCCAGTCAATTTTGGAGCAGCAAAACTACCTCCCTTGCCTTACCTTACGTAGGCAGTCGTACCTTGTACTGTATTACCACGGCTTATCTTGGTCTGACTATAGGTCTTTATTGCACCCAGAGCCGCTTTCGTATGGATTTCAGTCGGGATACGGCTCCAAGAACCATTGGCTGAGAGTCCTCGTCGTCAATTCGCCTATTTTGGGGATGCGCCTACAGCGACAAGGAGATAGAGGCAACACCAGCACTTCGACCATAGGACCTTCGGATCTGGAAACAAAGGGCTTCTTTGTTTCGACTTTCCGAGACGCCTTCAAGTCCCTTGGCTGCATATCAGTCCTCGATTTCTTTCATAAGGGTACGCCATTCCCATGTTCCACTTTTCCCCATTTGTTCTACTACTATACTATACTGTACTCTTCTGTTCTGTTTCCATTCACTTGTTCATACCACTACTATTATTGTCCCTCTCATAATATCCACCACTCCACGACAAGCAGCCAACAATAGTTTCCTTTCTTATTCACAGAATAGTGTGATTAATTCTTCCCTGCTTATTGAATATTCATTTTGTTACACACAATTAATTCCTCCTCCACCAACCCTACCATATCAACACCGTCATATTTGCTGGGCAAAAAATCAACGTTAAAAAGAACATACACATACTAAGATGCCTTCGTTGGCCGGAATCAGACAGTTTCTAGCATCACATACAGAGATGTCTTCCGCAAGGAATCCACCGAGTCAAGGCTTCCCGGCCGTCCCCTCAACTCTCAACGCTGGCGACTACGAGATGCGGGATTACAGCCAAGACCACGACAACGCGCCTCCCACCACCCTACCTTACTACACGCCATATCTAGGTCTTAGAGCACGATTATCGCAAGTATGGATCAACCGATGGACCATCCTCTTACTCCTGATCATCTGCCGGCTCCTCCTCGCCATCTCAACCATCAACCATGACATTGGTTCAGCCAAGCGTGAAGCACTCGCGGCATGTACCAGTGTCGAGCATGCCGGAAGCACCATGGCCTCTATGCCTCATTACCTGTCGCAAGGTGTCAATGCCATGGCTGCTGACGGTGTCACCACAGCCGTCAATGGTCTTATGCAGATGCTATTGCTCAGTATCACAGGCGTAGAGGAGATTGTCCTATTCGTCATCAACATGATGACCTCGACCTACATGTGCTTGATCACTCTGGCTGTCTCGGGAAGTCTTCATGCCGCTATCGACATTGCCGAGAAAGTCGGCGCTGCCATGAATACGACTATTAGTAGCATCACTGGTGACATGGCATCAACGCTGAAAACCTTCAGCGATGATTTGAGCAACTTACTAAAAGCTGCCACCAGCATCCCAGGCATCAAGAATGCACCCACAATCGATTTGAGTTCTCAGATCGCCAAGTTGAACAGTATTCAGATCGACCCTTCCACCATGGATGCGGATCTTACCAAGCTCAATAACTCTATTCCAACCTTTGCTGATGTACAAAATTTCACAAATACTGTTATTCGCTTACCTTTTGAGGAGGTCAAGAAGCTCATCAACCAGTCCTATTCCGCCTATACCTTCGACAAGTCTGTTTTCCCTGTCGCTCAGAAGAAGTCCTTGTCATTCTGCTCGAATGACAGTACTATCGACAAGTTCTTCGATGAGATAGTGAAGGCAATTTATACGGCTCGCACGGTCTTTATTGTTGTTCTTCTTCTTGCAGCAATCTTGGTGTGCATTCCGATGGCCTACTTGGAGATTCGCCGCTGGCGCACAACGAAGCAGCGATCAGTCCTTCTCCAGAAGCATGCTTTTGATCCTATGGATGTTGTCTATATCGCGTCTCGTCCATATACTACCACAGCCGGCATCAAGCTATCATCAAGATTCAAGAGCCCCAAGCGCCAAATTCTTGCTCGTTGGTTCATCGCATACGCTACGTCACTTCCTGCAATGTTCCTTCTCGCACTTGGATTGGCGGGCCTCTTTAGTTGTCTCTGCCAATTTGTTATCTTGAAGCTCATCGACAAGGAAGTTCCTAAACTTGCGCACGCGGTCGGAAATTTTGCTGACGACGTTGTCCACTCACTCAACAATGCCTCGGAATCATGGGCCACCGACGCCAATAATGTGATCAACAGTACCAATGTGAAGCTTAACGATGATCTTTTTGGCTGGGTCAATACATCCACAACAGCTGTGAACAGCACGCTCAATGCCTTCACCGATGAAATGAACAAGGTATTGAACGCTACTTTTGGCGGGACAATTCTCTACGAGCCAATCCAAGGAGTCATCAATTGCCTCATCGAGCTCAAGATAGCTGGTGTTCAGAAAGGGCTCACCTGGGTCCACGACAACGCTCACGTTGACCTTCCTGAATTCCGCCCCGATGTTTTCTCCCTTGGCGCAGCAGCCAGCCTCACCAACACAACAGCCGACGACTCATTCCTTGCCAATCCAGGCGCTGTAGCCAGCGACGACATCACCAGCGCCGTCGTCAAAGTCTCCAATGCCCTGGAAAGTGGTATCCGTACCGAAGCCATCATCTCCTCCTGCGTCCTTGGCCTTTTCTTCTTCATCATGCTAATTGGTCTCGGCCGCGTCCTGGTCGGCATGTTCAGCCATGATAAACATCGTGGTGAAGGGGGGCCCGTTGCCTATACCGGCCAAACCAGGGGCGTGTCACTCGAAAGTGATAATCCCACAAGCGCTGCACCGTCATACGCATTCCGAGAACCAACCAGTGGTTATGACGAGAAGCTTGGAGCTGTGGGACGGAGGAGCGTAGAAGCTAGTATGAAGCCTGGACTTGACAGGAAGAGCAGTTACGGGTTTGTTGAAGGGAGACAATAACCCGGCGAATCTCATTTGACAATATGCATGCATGGGTCCGTCCTTTTTGGAGTTTGATTTTTATACAGGAAAAGGAAATGGAGTTTGGGGGATACCCATGGCCAACAGGAAGGCAGGTAAACGTCTTCGAGTCTGGTATAATATCCAAGTCCAATCCTTGTTTTGGGAGCGAGAAGTGGACTATAGGAAATTGCAAGGGGATATTTTTGGCAGCGGAGATATTCATTTCACAAATAGTATTTTTGGGTTTGCGAGCAGCAGATAGATATCATAGCGTAGTTGATTGATAGGATAGGATACAGAATGGATATTTATGAAACTGTCAAAAATTTCTAGATGCTTTTTTTTTGTTTTTGTGACTTGATGTGAAGTAATAGTTGCTTCGCGTTTCAATTGAAAAGCTATAGGTAGATTAGGCACTGATTTATCGTTCATGGGTTCATATTGAGGGCACCTCTTTTTCGGACTACTGGTTCATTGCTTCCCCCAGACCGAACCGGAGGACTTTCGATACGACTTTTTGCATTGTGAACAGATTAGATTCAGATGGGTAATATACTTGTGGCGGGGAAGTTATACTCTCTTGCGCATTTAACAGCTACTTCGTGCCTCACTTGTGACTCGAGAAGCCTCAAGTGCGAACTCGGCTTGGCCATGGATGATCGATCTTCTTAACTCTTCATGGACATTCTAAAATCCTAATCATACATACGCACTAGATATCATTATTACAATTGCATGTCTATAATCAAGACCTCTTGCTAAGCTTCTCCACGTGAACATTATGCATAGTTCATTCGTGGATAGTGATTTCCGAGTATTCGAAAGGTGGCAAGCGTGTCCATCTCCGCTCGTCCCTGATGACCCTCGACATCTTCTTCAAATGCTCCATCTCCTGCCGGGAAAACGTCACCCTCCTATTGAAGTTTGGAGGAGCCGTCGTGATAGGTGGTGGGTATTCTGGGAAGAATGGTTTCGATAGAGTTGATGTCGATTGTGATACAGCAAGTGAAAATCAAGGGCTCGTATCTTGGGACTGTTTGGGGGTTCTGATATCTCCTTTCTTTTGTGGCTGCGAGATGCATCAAGCCTCATATCGGTCTTGTGCTTCTAATGAAGCAAGCAGATGTTGGATTCCGTGAAATGATAGATGGCAAGACTAAGGGCAAAGTCGTCATAACTGTGTGGTGTAGATTAAGACTACTCTCAAGTGTTGAGATTTTCCAGGTATTCCATCGCTTTGAGAGCTTCTTCGGAGCCTCGTTCGGCCAATTGTAGCATCTCCAATTCTTTCATAGCCCACTCTCTGGCTTCCCGCAGATGGCCTGCTTGCTGGTTAAAAACTGCAGCAAAGTGGTAGGCCTGCGCCAGATAATCTGGCAAACCCTCTGCTAAGAGCATGTTGACAAGATTAATAGACTTGCTGATTCGCTTCTCCTTGATGGAGAGCTTCTTGGTGGGAGAAAACTGCTTCTGCTCCAAATAATCTAGCGCATCTGACATCCTGACTCGCCGTTTGTCGCCCTCCGTCGACTTGCAGGCCGAACAGTCACAAGTGAAACCATACTGCTTAAGCCTGTGCTGTCGAGCCATGGTAGTTTTGAGGAGCGGAATGTAGGAGACGGTAATCTCTTCATCCTTCTCGATATCGCGCGAGGTATACATGATTCGTCTCCTCGTTTTTACGCTCCACCAGTTCAAAGTGTTGGGCTTACAAGAGTGATTGATTCGCGCAATTTTCGGGAATATTCCAACGTGTTCATCGTCCATGGTGTAAGCATTAGTCGTAAAGATAGTCATTAGTAAATTCGAATTTCCTTCCGAAGGATGGAATTCATGCAGGTTGAGATACTCTTCTTTTTGATCCGGCGACAGGCTTTCAAATCCGGCCTCGATGCTAGCAATCATATGCTCAATTTTGAACCCTTGACCTGGAAACATCTCGGTCGGCAAAGGAACCGAGAAAGCTGGCTTTTCTATGAGAATTGGAGTGCCCCGTTTAAGATGATGCTTTGCAAATACGCCGAGACCTTTGCCAGGAGCTGGCCGAACGTCGTACACAGGAACTGAAGCTGCAATAAGTCAATCTATGACCATGAATATGGCATAGGCTCGGGGAATTGCAGATGCTCTCTTTGTTAGGTCATGTGCGTCGAATTTTGCGTACCTTGAGCCATGTCTGCTGTTCCTTCTACCATGGCGGGTTCGCCAAATTCTGCCATGCTATCGGAAAAGTTCTATAATCATATAAGTGAGCTGAAGATAATAGCTGCGTGCAGTAGGTACCAAGTCATTATCGCTGTTGTTGACACAATTCGAAGCAGGTTGGAGAAGATCAGACCCGCCAACGCCTTGCAGGGCCCCGATAATCTCCTGGGAACACACTCCATCGTACGCACTAGTATAGCCAAGGAGTACCGCGAGAAGATATATAACTTGAAAACGAGCGCTCAAAACCAACTTGTGAGCCGCCATCACGCAGCAGGAAACGCGTCGCTGTAAGAAAAACGCTGACCGAGAGGGATTGACGCAGGTTCTACCGAGAAAGATCTATCTGCGCAATCAATAATGGATTATGATTTATGATGAGGTATGCGAATGCAAATGTAAATGAAAGTAATGATAGTTATCTTGAAGAAATATCTCTTCTCCCTGAATTCAGGAGTCAGGGGTGATGAAACAGGAGAAGTCGCGCATATGTAATAGGTCACGACTCATGGTGCCATATTTCCCTCATCGATCCAACCTATTCTCCAGCCAGGAAGTTACGGATGGTTGATGTATTCGCGAATGCAATGGCGTTGGACTTGTGAATTATGGAAGTTAGCAAATTACTGTCACGAAGTGAGCGGTTGCCCATGGTCAATTCTGTCCAGGGGGTTGGAGTATAGCGTACGTCACGTGCAATATACTGGAAATTATTTGAGAACGCAGGTAGTATGATGCTTGCAAGTTTGCTATGGGATGATCTATGAAGAGCAGAAATCACAGTCGAGTTTTGTGGAAGAAGGTCATGCTGCACACATCCCAGGGTTTCGGTAGCTGACACGTGACCAACAATATATCTACGGCCCTGAAGCGCCGCCTCCACCGATTCTTTTCCAAGTCCTCCCTTTTTCAATCCACTGAGCAGAAAACTATGGAACCGTCTATAGATACATTGTAAATGCTAGCTAAGTATGTACTAATAGCGAAGTTCACAGGGCTAGCCCTTAACCAACAACGCAGGAGTAGCAACCCAATGTTATTCTCGACGGCGTAGTACCGGTATGTCTTCACCCGATCAAACTTCAACCGCAGCGGAAAATTCTAGTGGCTGTGGCAGTGGCTGCTCTGCCGCGTTTGATCCTACTGTAAAGGTTTCTACCCCCTATTTCGCCAATTAGGGGCACCTAACCGAAAGCGAGAGTTCGCGTTCGCAATTCGCCTCATCTGGAGACTTGTCTGACCACATGAAATCTCCAGCCTTGTTTCGCCTTATCACATGGTTTTCATAGCCTCATCTCTGTATCTCTACTTTGGACCTTTCTCAAACGCTCCATCTCTCTTTGTAGTATGTGCCACAGGGTAAATTGTTTCCGGCTACGTATAGCCTCACCCCTCATCCCGTCTTACTTGCAGTTGTAACATCTTACAGAGGCACCGCTCATGCTTTTGCAGACTTTTGTCTACTGTCCATCCTTAGATTACGGTACGCAGCTCTCAAGTCAGCCATCCAAGCTTGTTTGAAGGAGATGTTCATTTGCTCCCAGAGTGTGGCCGTTTTGCATGAAAAATGTTAGCCACGATGCCATTCCATGATCTGCCAGTGCAGAATAAGTTGCCGGAAGAGGAAGTAAGCTCGAGTACATGCTTTGCCGACAGCAACGTACCATAGATTTTGGAGCGTGTTGCTCCTGGTTGTCATCACTTTGACTCCTTTTTGTTTTGAGTGTCTTGGTATGTTGCATTTGAATGCTATTTCGCGACAATGCTGCATAGCTTGATGTTTATGGTTCCCGAGTTCGTTCAAATCGAAGAGTATGATATATGTGGAGGGATCCATTGAAGAAGTATATATTGTGGCTTCTCCTCTAGAATTGAAACCATCATCCACAGCTCAACATTCCAGCTTCAGCTTCACAGTGCTTTATTCCTTCTTTCACTTTCCTTCTTCAGTTTCCTTGATACAATCATTGCAACCTTACAATCTATTTTAAGACTTCAGTCAACTATCACACATTCCCTCAAAATGTCTTTCAAAGCTGCAGCCGTCATTCTCCTTTCTCTCGCCTCGACCTCCTTGGCAGCTCCTTTTTCCAATGGCACAAGTACCACAAGCTCCATAGCTGCTTCTGGTACCGGCGCCTCTCTTGCAGCTACCGGTAAACCCACCACCTTTACAGGAGATGGAACCCCAGGCGCTGGATGGCCAACTGAGGACAAATGGGCCACCTATTCCGCAATGTAAGAGAACCACCCCCATCTTCCCCCTTTCCAAGTCACTGTCTCCAGTATTAACGGAAATTCAGTCTCGCCGCCAACCAAAAAGTTCTATCTTCATCCTGTACCCAGTTTAACAAGACGAACAACACCCCCGGTGAGATCAAGGACATCGACACATCCATCCAATCAGTCGCCAACACCACTGGTGTCGACCCCCGCTTCATCCTCGCAGTCGTCATGCAAGAGTCCAAAGGCTGCGTCCGAGTCCATGACACCCTCTCACCTCCACCGGCGCAGATCCGCAACCCTGGCCTGATGCAGGATCACAACGGAACCAACAGCTGCGCCAACACTACCGTTCCCTGCCCTCCCGCTACCATCACGGGGATGATCATGGATGGCACCAACGGCACCGTTGGTCTTGTTGGCGGCGGTGATGGAATCAAGCAGACTCTTGCTCAAGCAATCACGGAAGGTGGCAAGGATGCCCAAGCGACCTATATCGCAGCCAGAATCTACAACTCCGGCTCTTATACTTTCGGAACGGATCTTGGTGGTGGTCAAGCTGCTACCTCATCTTATGCTTCGGATATCGCGAACAGATTGTTGGGTCTTTCTTTCTGATTGATTTTTGAAAACTTGTAGCATTAGGGGGGTTTTAGCGAGACGGGAGCGAAGCAGGCTTGCATTGCAATTTTCTTTTTGTCTTAGATTTCCGACTTTTGGGTTTGTTCGAGCTCGTGGGATCCTGTACTTTATTTCCTTTTCGGTTTCTGGTGTTCACTGACTGCATGTAACAACATTTTATAGAGTTAGAAAGAGAATCAATTGGCGTCTGTTTGACAATGCGTTTTAGCTGACATTTCCAAGAGATGTGCATATAGTATCGAAGCCCAAATATCTGGGTAATCTCCTGGTTCGAACGAGTTCCGTTTCTATTGATCGCGTATGAAACTACTACGAACCATATGTATTCTCCTTCCTGGCGCAAACTTCAATACCCTCTTCCCTTACCTATCAAGCGAATGCAAACAATTCCAATAAGAAGTAAAGTGAAACATGCAAAAAGTAGTAATATAGAACTTCACTCGAGGACGAGGAACATCAAACATTGATGATATCCTGACGGTTCAGATTGCTGGCTATTCATCTGAGAACCCCCATCCTCTTCAGGCTCTGTTTTCCCTAATTTAATCTCCCTTAACCTGCTCCAATTTCAACTGCTCCATCTCCATCTGTTCCATCTCCAACTCTTCCCAGTCCAAGTCATCCTTATCCATCTCCGGCTCCGTAGACTGCGCTAGAAACTGCTCAATTGCTGTAGACACAACCACCTGTGGCTCAATACTAATCTCCATCTCGCCACCCACCACCTCCAAGAATTTCACATGCGCATCCAAAATCATATCTCCCCGCTCATACTGATACCCATCCCTCATCAACTCCTCCACCTGCCCCACCACGCCCCTCCCCGCCTTGCTAATCGCCCACTCCAGACCCCGGCTCCGATCCCTGCCCCCAACCGCTGTACGATAAATCTCCGCCACAACCAGCATCCACTCAAACGCCTCGTTCCGTTCCTCCGACCACGACGTCGGGCTCGCGTTGTACAAGCGGCTGAGTATCCTGATAGCGTCCGCGGCATTCCGGTGCGTGTCGATGCCCAGAAGCGCGAGCAGGAGGAGCAGCTGCGCGAGGATGTAGTCTGGGAGGTTGGCCATCTTCGTGGCAGAGCTGGCTAGCATGAGCGCTGCGCTGAATTCGCGCTTTCGGTAGACTTGTGAGATCTTGTGTGCTGGTCAGTGGCTGGTCTGCCAGAGAGTGTTGTTACTACCGTACTTACCTCTTCTAGTTTCCGCAGGTAGAGCCAGCCAATTGCTTCCACTTCAAATGAGACCTTTGTGGGTCGGGTTATCGATGGCAGTAGCTCATTTGATTGAAGGAGCGTTGGTGGTAGCATTACTGCGATTATTGATACAATACGAATATTTTTGGTGGTGTGGAGCAATGGGTGTTGTGCAATTGAAGTTGAAGGCAATGGAGGTATTATGTAGATTTGATCTATCAAGGAGATCGCCTTGACCAGAGGCCTCTCCAGAATCAATTCACTTGAATGAAGCTCGATGTGAATTGGGGCACTAGATTGCAAATTTCAAATATCGTCTCGACATCCAATTCACATAGTATGCCTTGTCCCTGCTGCATCGGACTAACTTTGAGGGAATTCAAACATAACAAGCAGACGCGATACCCGAGTCACCGACGATCAAGTAAACAAGTATAGAAATAGATCAAAACCATAACGCCAAGGAGCTTCCCGACTTCAAGCCCCGCTCGAGAGTCAGCTTTCTGCACTAGGAGTACTCGCTGAAAGCATTGAAGACATGGACGACTCACAGTATTCTCCACTGATAACATGCATTTGTGAAACCAGAACTCGTACTGCCCATCGCCGGGTTTTCACAGCACTCCCACACTTCGCCAACCTTACTCAACCATCAATGAGAACACACTCAACCCCCTCTATATCACCGGTTAGTGATCGAGCTTCTTTTCAGAGAGAGGCAGGGCATGAAACTTATAATTTGAGGGAAGTTGTAAAACCATAGTGTGCCTACCTTTGTTTTGGAAATTATGCGGGGACAAAGAATAGGGGTTCGGCAATTAGCGCGATTCGAGGGGCGAGGCGGTTCTCGAAGTGCACACAACGCTTTATTACCTACTCACACACGGCCAGCCGAGTCTCGGCCGAAAATAGAACCTCGGAGTTACTACTTATGGAATGATTATTGTAAAACGGTTTTCATTTTTCGGTAAGGTGCTTGAAGTTGTAGCCCTAGGGTACTTGTTACAGCCCAATAACACTTCAAGGCTGCTATCCTAGCACTGATGTATTTGTATAGTATGCTTTTAGCACCGGTATCACTGCGCAACTACGGAGTAAGCATCCTCCAGTTAGGAGCAAAAGTAGGTATATAGCTATGTCTCCCGGTTGATTATCCTGCAGATTACTCTTCATCTTCCAGCAACGTCCTTCAGTACATTCTTCAACTACATATACATATATATCAGCATAAATTGCCAACCAACTTATTGCTAAAGCGCCCAGCCTCAACTCCAATACCTCCCAGAATGACTTATACAATCGTCGCCTACCTAGCCCGCAAACCTAGCATGACCCCCGCCGAATTCCGCAACTACTACGAAAACACACACATGCCCCTCCTCATCTCCCTCACCGGCTCCGTCTTCCCCAAGACCCACAAACGCTACTACCTGCCGCGCACGACCAAAGACCCATCATCCCCAGACACCACGAACGCAAACCACGCCGTCACGGTCTACGAGGGCATAGCTGAGGACTTTGATTACGATGCGTATGCGGAGCTGGAGTTTGAGAGTATTGAGAAGTTTGCGGCTTTTGGACAGAGGTTGGCGGAGGTGGCAGCGGCGGAGGATGGGGCTTTTCATGCGGATGAGTTGGCGTTCTTGGATTTGAGTAAGAGGAGGTGTGTTGTGGTTGATGGGCCGGTTGCTACGGTTACGCCGAGTGAGATCTGATAGCGTAGCGTCCGATGCAGATGATTTGGTGTCGGGAATGGTTGTGAGCTTTATGTATAGACATCCAATCTAGAGCCTCTCTCTCCGCGCATCCTCCAAGACGGGGCGGCGTGCCAGTTTCTCCTCTCATTTCCATCTATCAACCTGCTCCTTGTGACTTGGGAACAGGCTGGTATTGTAGCCTTTAAAATTAATAAGACTGACAATTTGGTAGTTCTGGTAGTCTAGGCTTCGATTTCGACTGGCTGATGTATCTTTCTCTGTTTGTCTCTGTCGGTTGCCGGCTGCAGCGTTTCATGATTTAATTAGCATTGCAATTTTCCCTGAATTTTTCAAGATAGCACGATGTATCATGCCGATTATACTGCTGCACATAGGCATTTCTAGTCGCATTTGACTCGAGGTACCGCTTCCCGATGGGGCGATAGCGCGAAGTTGGTCAGGTTAGAATTCAATTCATCGCCATGGGTTTTTCTATCTAACTTTTTGACATTCTTTTATGTTCTAGTAAAAGTTGAAACATTTTCGTGATGGCTTCCAGACCTGCCCAATCGACAGCGACGATGCTAGAGTCACTCGTACATCATATCGCCCTGCCACCTCAGCTACCCCAGCAACAAGAGCGTGTGTCAACGTTGAACAAGATCCAAGACGTTCTACTCGATCATCTTCTCGCAGCTACCAATATTTTGGACGCACTGCACCTTGGTACCCCATGGCACTGTATCCGCCGATCTATCCAAACTTGTAAAACCATCAACTCGGGTGGGACAATTAACAAGACCGCTCTCCTTGCTGCGTTCCGAGAGCTAGAAAATGGGAGTGATGAGGTCCTTATCCTACATGTTGCTGAACAGAATGCCGCAGTTCTGATTCGACGAGAGTACGCCTTCCATCACCACTCTCCCCCACCCACCTCTCATCAAAGTGGTCCTAACATCATCTTCAGTTCTGTCAAACGCGACAACGTCATATTTGAGGCCTTCGAAACCTCCCCCCTCTCAGATAAAGTCCTTGCTGCCAAGGGGCCACTAGAATGGGACTTCCCAGGCTGTGCAGTGACCCTACCCCTTTCGACTTTTTCCATCCCCGCCTTCCAGAATGAGCTTGCTGTTTTTCTCTCACAAGCCAGCACGGAATCAATAAAGCGCTTTGCAGCCCGGGCAAACAAAGCTGGAGTTTCCGTTTTCGAGAGTCGAGATACTGTGAATCCAGAACTGGTTACTTCGATGCTAATGACCCTACTTGAAGCCAATGGCGCGCGTTCGTTCCCTTCACTTCTACGCAAACATGTCCGAGATGATGTCTGCTGGTCTGAGGGAGCCCAGAAGCCTTGGAGGAGGTGTCCCTTTTGGCTGGTAGTGCGCGTTGCGATACAGCGACACCTCTCAACGCTCATTGGTGATGAAGCTGGCCGACTACAGTACAAGCTTTTGATGTGTCAAGTACTTGCAGACCTGTTAGAAGAGGGTTCGGGAAAACAGCTCGATATAGAACTGCTGTCATTTCTGAACAGCAAACTTTGCCGTCGCATTGCCAAGCTCGAGGTTGACAAGCAGAGAGCCCATACGAAGATTCAAGCAGTCTACGAGTCCATGTTCTCAGCACTCCAGCCATTTTTCGAAAAGGTCACCACTATTGCAGTTAGCCAAATAGAGACTGCATGGTCAGGCTTCAAAAAAGATAACCAGCGGCCAATATTAACCTTTCCACGCCGCTCTGACCCACGACACCTCCGGCTAAGTCTTCTGAACTCTGCAAATCACATTGATGGGACTCTATCAGCTTGGATATATGATCATCAAAGACTTCACTCCACCACGGCTCGCACGCAACCAATTCCTGAGGTTTTATCCGCGATTAACATAGAACGTCAAGCCTTTGTTGATCGCTACTCCTCGCTCTCGGACATGGAGATCAACATGGAGCACATATCTGGTAAGTCAAACGAAGTCAAGAATATCTCGCGGCTACTGGGTCATTTTCATGTTTAGCTTCCGTTTGAAGAATATGCAAACTAATACCCTATTCTTAGCAGAACCCACCCCAACGACAGAAGCCGACTGTCAGGATCGATGCATCTCCCTCACTAAGCACATCGAGGAGTACCTAATCGCTGTCGGAAATGCGTACGTCGGTAATCCCGAACAGAATAGCATAATGCTATTAACGATCATGGAGCTCTGGGTCTCAATGGAGAAATGTGCTCTACAGCTTTTCGTCCTCTTGCGGGACTTCAATCCAGTATTCCCCCCAGGAATCATAGATGTTTTACATATATCTAGTCCGAAAGATATGCGCCGTCTCCAAAATATTCGATCATATCTTAAAGACAGGCAAGCGTCTTGCTCGGGAAGATTCACCATCTTTAGTAGCCCAATCAGAGGCTGTTTCGGAGAACGATACTTTGAAGAGTCTAAAGACTCATTGGAGTTGAAAGAACTCTTTCGTCAGATTGAAGATCGAGCCGAAGAGGAGCGTCAAGAAAAGCAGCAAGAATGGCAGTCAAAATCTACTGATTACGAACGACTCGTCCGTGCCGCTGCCGAAAGTACACATGTGAAAGAAGAAAACTATTACGGGGAGCCTGAGGAAACTTGCGTTCGAAATTGTCAAAAATGTTTGCTTGACCAAAATGCTCTTCGTCTCAGCATCAGTGTCCACGAGCATCCGTTACCATCTGATCAAGTGGAGGCGAAAGTTACTGTTTTCGAGCTAAATTGTCCAGAAGCTTTCGCAGCCTATCGGGAAGCAACGTGGAGAATTATCAGTTCCCTAAGTGCCCCATCTCCAATGGAACAATTTCCTCCTAAACTTCTGCTCGCCAAATACCCTGGTTTTAGGGACTTCTTACAAAACAGCCTATGCAGCTTCACGCTGGCGTCTACCAAGAAGTCATTCGTCGTCACACATTACAGAACCATTGGGTTTCCCGTGAGCCTCGAAGATGTTTGTGTTCCGAACGGATTACGGTTTGAGTATTATGATCAACTAAACCAAGTATGGTATGTTACTTCCTCACGCTATTTATTCAATTGTACGGCAATATTCGGGAGGTGAATCCTCTTTTAAAATGTCTTAGAAACTTCAAGACGACAAAAGCTACTCCCGAATTTCCAAATCCTATGAAATCTTAACCAAACAATACTGACAGCGAACTTTTAGGCCTGGCCGCCAGACTCTAAGACCGACGTTTGCCCACCATTGTCGGTTGATTATTCCAACAAGCTCACCCTTCTCAAGGCTCCTGTTATCGACAGATTTCAATTCGGACTCGGATGGACCATCAAGTTATGCGACTATCGCAAGCCAGAGTAGATGCCCGCCAGGAGTCAATGTCCATGAGTTCACGGCTTACCAAGCTCTTTTCTCTGGAAAGACTCGTCGGTGGCCTCAAATCTTGATGGAGCTTGGGGCATCGAATCTAAATTTTAGTACGGAAGCAACAGCATTACTGCTTTGCCATCTGGCATTGCAGATTGGGCCTGCCCCTGATGACAATCATCTAGGTTCGGTGCATACATTCTTCAACGACGAGATCTTCTGTGCAAACCTGCTAAAGCAGCTCAACCTACGTTTAGATGGGATATCATCCAATTGGAGGGAGACAAATTGCATGGAGTCGATTATCACTCTAACCATTCGATTGAATTCGCTCGGCATCGGTTCAAAGGATGCATCAAAGCAGCTCTTAGAGAAGGTCCGAAATGTTACTTTCAAGTGGATTACTGAGCTTCGTTCCGAAGTTCGAGCTGCCACAAGTTTACAAGCATCTCTCAATCTGTCCACATATGCGTTGTGGGCGGCGTTGCTCTGCCGTAGAACGTTCGATCCATGTCTTGATTTTAACCATAGTCTAGATCCTAAAGCTCTTCAGTGTTACATTGAAAGTTCTATCACGATGCAAGATAACATTGCTTCAGATGCTACATCATTGCCAATCCTTCTCAGATTTTCATTGGTCCGAGATGTCAAGATAATTCACGGAATGCGGTACCTTCTTCGAAAGTCTCTTTTAGACAACCCGCAGAGTTTTATGTATGCTATCAAGACTGTCTGGCCGGACCTCGAGGATTTGTCATCTAAGAAAGTATCTCCATTTCTATTTCTGGAAGGTATCCATCAATGGTGGGTCGAAGTAACCATGGTTGCCACGCTTCACACCCTTCCACAAACCATACATTTTCATGTACTCAACGGCCACTTACTCGTTGACGGAAAACCAATTGGGAAGCTCCCGGCCAAATATACTACACACATCATCTTGACGGAACTTTTTGGCAATCAAAACCTACCTTCATATCCTTCGAATCTCCCTGGCATGAACTATACTCTTACCGCCGTGGAATATGGTCATCAGATCCATCTTGGGTTTCGAAATGATCATCTGGTTGTGAGAGCCCTACTAGGCAACAGAATTCTCGAGCTTCTTCCCCGTCAAATATTCTCCGGCCCTCAAAACTTCGATCTTCCCGCCTCATTGGTAGATAATTGTGTACATTGGCTCGATGTTCGTACAGGGAGTATTGAGATCAGGCAAAGACCTCATATTTGGATGACAAAGAAGCAAAGCAATTGGACTTTAGACTACCCCAATCGTCGAGCGGTAAGAGAGTCCTAATATTTTATACTTGCCATACTCTTCAAGACACCCTTATAATTTCTCACGGCTGTTGAGACATTGGGGTAGCTTGACTTTCTAGGGCTAACTTCTTGTTTTTCATAGTATCGCCGCGAATCCGCATTAATCGATCCTTATAGTCCTTTATTTAAGCTGTTTTCAAGAACATTTGAATTCTTCGAAGCTAGTCGGTTTTTGACAGTCGTCCAGCCGCCGTATTCTAGCGCTTTAGTTGTCGAACTTCGTCGCGTGGAGCTTGCATTTTTCGTGAACGAGAGAAATTGCCTGGAATCATCGCAGTTGAGGGCAGAGATAGATCCTGATCAAGATGCTGGTACTTGGTATGTTGTCGTCTCCAATATTGTTTCACAGATTCTGGATCATTACTATGCCTTCAAAAACATGCCAAGAGACAGAAGGCTAATTCTATAACTTCCCCGTAGGTATGGCCTTCAATCAAAGATCGTTTTGAGAGAGAAGATTCCGGGCTACAACTACTCTATTAGGGGGCGACAGCGCAGTCTAATTGTGCCTATCGGTCCTTTGATAAATTATAAGCGTCACGGAATACACATTGTGACCCGGGTAGAAAGCAGCGAGGGGTATTATGCTAGATACACGATCAACAAACCCCTGGGGCGTCTTGATTGCCCTGCAGAGGTAAGACTATTCCCAATCCTTTAAAACGCCATTCCTCCTCCAGCCTGGCATACCTGAAGCTAACTCTTCGTCCCTCACAGCCACGACTTCTGTACTTTAAATCACTTTGCCACGCATATACATCATTCATTCTTCCTGACTCTCTCACTGGTCGTACGGGGACAGAGGAAGCCTTGCATTGTCTGGCTGGGGGTTTGTTTCAGCCTTGGACACCCCTCAAGGAATGGCACGTCCAAGTGCTGAACCAACTAGCTTCTCTCACTCCTCGCAGAGAATACTATCCCCTCGGTCATAAGGTTATGCAGAAGACCTTCTGGTAAGTCGAGCGTTAACCATATAATGCGAGTTCTTGTAGTGTCTACGAGCTCGGCTCTCTCTCCTTGGAAGTTTTATACAAAGTTTATACTAATTCGATTGGATAGGAACCCATTACTGACGTCAAATGTTCAACATGATGGACTCAGAGCTGCCGTCGAGTCTATATTCTCAAAATCCAATCAATTATTAACATTCGCTTCGGAGAAGTTGGAGGCTTGCGCTCTTGAGCCGGGTGGAGACGACCATCTGACCACGAGGAGTCATCTTCGACGAGAGACTTACCAGCGCTCGAATTTCGACTCAAATCCTTCCCAGGTATCTCAATATATGTCGTACGCCGCACGAGATGTCTGGCGTACTAGCCAGAGAAGATCAAATGTGGTTGAATCCGCAAATTTGATTCTCAATTGGTCATCGAAAATGAGAACAACAAAAGATTTAGCCGGTATTCTTCAATCCTGGCCTAAAATTGGCGGCTACAACGGGGAGGCGGAAAAGATTCTGCTCAGCAATCTTCTTGGTCTGGACTTTGCCCCTGAATGGGGATCATTTGTCAATCTTTGCCGAAATTCGAGCTCGGATGATGTGTATCGACTCATGTTTTTGTTCTCTGTCATTTCTTTCCGCCAAGACGCTGATATGGATACCATACGCATCCTGCTAGCTTTCGCAATCATAGAAGATTTGAAGGGCTTGACACCACCAACATGGCCATTATATGAAAAATTCAGACACAACCAAGTTCCACGAATGGATTATATCCAGCCAATGATGGAGCAATACCTTGTACCCTACAAGGGCGACGAACTATACAATCTAGGGTTTAACCTCTCCGCCAAACTACAAAAAAAGTACAAGGCACTGGAACGTGCACATAAGCAGCAGCAAGAAATAGATATGAGACAACTGGGAGACTTTCTCTTGAAACAATGGCCTTGCCTTGAGCCATCTATCAAAGGCTTCACGGCCTCAGTCTTAATCGACGTTGCTCAGGCATTAGATGTCATTCGTCCCGCGTGGTTGTGTCTCTTCCAGAACTTTGAACTCTCCCTTCACATTTCCCAAGTTCAGGATGTATTGGATAGGCATTACATCGATGATAAAGGCAGAAATACTCAGGCCGAGGTTCAGGAACAGGCAATTTATTCTATACGCTATCGAGGAGGAGAGTTCCCAACATTGTCTCAGCTACTCAGCAAGACAGGCCCAGCTTTACCCCCAATCACCCGTATAGGCAAGCCAAAGGCTCTGAAGAAAGAGGGTTCTTTACTGAAAGACTATGGCAAGACCATAAATAGAAGCACCCTGAGTTCACGAGCCGGGAATTCGAACCTCAAAGAGTTGAGTGATGAACACAATACACCTGAGAGTCAAGAACTACAAGCTATCATCGAACATGTCGTTAAGTCAGAGTCGAACGTTCGACAACAGTACGGCAAGGATTTAACCCAAAGTCTCAAAGCTCTAGGCAATCTCAAACGCGAATTAACAAAGCAGAGTATACCCAGTGCCATGACTCTCGCTGACCAAATATCGGCCGCCCAAAAGATTGTCTCCCAACATTTTACTTGTCTTTCCAATTCATTCGAGGAGGGTGATACGTGCGCCCACTGGCTTCGTAGGGGAGGTTTATGGCCTGTCATAACTCCTGTATCGGTCTTGGAAACCTTGCGATCTACTTTGCAGGTATCTTTTGGGACCAACATGAAAGAGTATATTGTTCTATATGCATTGTCCCTCACAAACCTCCAACGGCTTATCAGGATGGAAGAAGCTTCACTAAATAAGAATGAGCAGCGACTGATTGAGGAGCAAAATTGTCGACCGCATAGTAACTGGGCTCCAATCGATCGTCTAGACTGGTTGCTTCTTGAGCTAGATTCTAATATTCTTATTAGACCTGGTCAGGTAAGCAACTTTCACAAGCGTTTTTTCTCTTGTAGTCCATATTTGGGAGTTTTATATCCTTCTATATGACTTGAGAATTCTGAGGCGTTATCAAGGACGCCCGATCCCGACCGAATATTCAACCAGGAAATGCTGACTCGAACTCACAGGTCGATGTAGCTCTGGCTACAATATCACCAGCGTCTAAAGCAAATTCTGTATTACAGATGAACATGGGTCAAGGTCGGTGGGGCTCTTTAGAGTTAAATGTCCTATACTAACCCGGTGCCTTAGGCAAAACATCTTGCATTATGCCGATGGCTGCTGCTGTCTTAGGAGATGGGAAACATTTGCTGAGAGTGGTGGTTCCAAAAGCTCTGCTTTTGCAGACAGCGCAGCTCCTACATGCCCGCCTTGGAGGCTTGCTTGGCCGAGAGCTCAGGCACATTCCATTCTCGCGGAAAACTTCGACGGACCAACGAACGATTCAATTATTTGAGCAGATCCATAGGGACATTCAAAAATCGTGCGGGGTTATGCTTGCACTTCCTGAACATCTGCTGTCTTTTAAACTCTCTGGTCTGCAGCGGCTCTCGGATAGTCTCATTCCCGAAGCGAAGACAATGGTCAATGTTCAGAGTTATCTCAATCGTGTTTCTCGAGACATATTAGACGAAGCAGATTACATTCTCGCGATTCGGACGCAGCTTATCTATCCCTCAGGCTCACAAAAGACGGTTGACGGTCACCCGCATCGCTGGGAAACAATCGAGGCTTTATTGAAGATTGTAGAGTCCAATATTTTCAATTTACGAAAGAAGTTTCCTCAGAGTATTGAGGTAGTCCAAAGCACACAGGGTCGATTTCCAGTGGTGTACTTCCTTCGTAAAGATGTGGAGGACGCCCTGATGTCCAGACTCGTGGATGAGATTTACCGAGGCCGGACATCGATCTTACCTGAAGACCTGTCAAAATCGGATCGCCTTGCCATCAGAGACTTCATCTCGATGCCAAATGTTGGGCTGGGTGTACGCCAACATATCAATCGATTGCTACCCGAAAAGCCAGCCGTGAAGCAAGTGGTTCATCTGTTGCGAGGCCTTTTAGTTCATCGGATCCTTCTGATGACCTTGAAAAAACGTTGGAACGTGCAATATGGATTGCATCCAGCAAGAGACCCAATGGCAGTGCCTTACCATGCCAAAGGAACCCCCAGCGATCAGGCCGAATGGGGTCACCCTGACGTTGCAATATTGCTCACGTGCCTATCATTTTACCATGGCGGGCTCAATATCCCTCAGCTTCGACAGACCTTGGAGCATGTATTAAAAAGTGATGATCCTTCTCAAGTTTATGATAGCCTCTCCCTGAGTTCCAGCCTTCCTGATTCTTTGAGGGACTGGGGCTCAATCAATATTGATGATGAGGCGCAGATTCTAGAAATTTGGACGCATATTCGCTACGGAGTCATCGTTGCCGACTACTTCTTGAATAATTTTGTCTTTCCTCAACATGCAAAGCAATTCCAACTGAAGTTGCAAGCTTCGGGATGGGATATTCCGCTTTTCCCCGACCAAAGTTTTGCAACTGCGGTCGAAAAGTCTCGTGGAAGTAATTCATTACAGCTTCCACTGACGACCGGGTTCAGCGGGACCAATGACTCTAAGAGAATGCTGCCCTTGACAATCAAGCAACAAGATCTCGGTGGGCTTGCATATACGAATGCTGAAGTTTTGACATATCTTTTGCAACGACGAAATCGGCAGTATGCTCTAGCGGCGGATCATCAAGGAAAGCGTCTATCTGAGCGAGGTTTGCTTCAAAGAATCAGCAATATGCATATTCGAGTATTCATCGATGCGGGGGCTCAGATTCTGGAAATGGACAACTTCAATCTTGCGAAAACATGGCTCGAAATCTTCACTGGAGCTCCTGCGGTAAGTCATTACTAGATTGAACCCTCTCTGCTTATTAGACATGTTTTGAGAGTTGCAAGCACGTTCTCAGCTCTTATTCCATAAATGACTCACGAATACCGAGTTGTTTTCCCTTGATTTGTCAAAAAGCAGTCGAAGAAATATTGCTAATTATCTATACTGTTACAGGCCGTATATTTCAGAGACAACACGCCAATGGTTCTATACCGTCATGGAAGTCAAATTCCACTTCTTGCATCGTCTTATGCAAACGATCTTGGCAAGGCATTGGTGTATCTCGATCAAGCCCACACTAGAGGCACAGATTTGAAAATGCCGGCGAGCGCAGCTGGGGCTCTAACACTTGGTTTAGACCAAAGCAAGGATCATACCGTTCAAGGTTGGTGTTCTCCGTGCATTAATTAGTAAAAAATCGAAGAATCTGACTTGTGAAACAGCTGCAATGAGATTGCGACAGCTTGGTACAACCCAGTCCATTGTCTGGTTTGCGCCACCAGAGGTTCACCAGAGTATCTTAGACGTCCGTCAAAAGATGTCAGGGGACCCAATTACCTCATACGATGTCGTCCATTGGCTTCTAGAGCAGACATGTGTTCAAATAGAACAACTGCAGCCGCTTTATATCTCGCAGGGTAACGACTTCTGCCGCCGCGCCCAAGTGAGTCATCTTTCCCAAGCAAATAATGGCTTTCTAGTATATTCGGAAGACATAATTACATTTCTGTTGAGCTGTATGATGTCTCAAAATCCGAGACCTTTTGATTTCATTCCTGGTGTAGTTTCGGCTTACCTCTAAAGAAGATTGCTAACTTTCTTACCCTGATTGTAGGCTGCATTGAAGGACGCAGAATTTCTCGTTGATGAGGAGCAACGCGAGAGCTATCTAGCAACTTTGAGGCAATATGAACAGCAGACGCTAGAACAGCTGTACGGCGTGAATCAGAAGGCGAAACGATCGGCTCCTAGTACAAATACATTGACTGGAGTTTTAGCTGCCTTTGATAAGGAGCTCAAGTTCCAGAGAAAGAGCTTCCAGGATACCGGGCACGCCGTTCATGGTTCTGCCTTGCAAGAGGTCGAACAAGAGAGAGAGGTAGCGTTCGAGGTCGAAAATGTCCGCCAAGTCCAGAAACCAGTTCACTTCCAGCCATTTTCATTCCCTGGCCTTCATCGCGATCTTGCCAACTTTGTGAAGACTGGCAGAATGGCTGCGGATTCGGCAGCTTATGATGATGCATTTAAGCTTCTCCAGCGAACTACCGTTGGACGTAAGCATCGAGTCAACAGCGACGGAACAGCGTATAGTAAGTTTTTTCATAAAACTGTTCCAATACTTGTAGCATATTATAAACTCCAAAGTACTCTAAGTCTGACAGCTAACGTCTCATTTTTGCATAGAGCTTTACGTATCAACCGAGTTCACAAAGACTGTCAGGTTGCCAACCGATCGGTCGTTTGATAATTTCCAACGCCAACCAAACTGGATTTTGTGGAGTACCATTTCAGAAATAGCACTAGGTAAGATATCTTTGACTGTGCATCTTCTAAATCGAAATCACCCACAGTTCATAAATGACGAATACGTTTGGACTCATCTGAAGATACAAAGCTAACTTGAATCTCGTCATAGTCATCATTCCGGAAGAGGCCGAGCATATCATTCCCATTCTCCTTCACGCCCAAGAACCGCCAACCTATCTTCTCACCTATGCCGCGCCCGTCACCCGCAAGATGCTTCTACATTTCAATGACCTGAAGTTCTATTCAATTCCGAATCTCCCCTCCACCTGGGAAGCACCTCTCTGGCTCAAGGTCGAATTAGGTCTATTTGCCGGGCGACTCTATTTCGACTATAGCGAGTATGCTTTCTTGTGCGAATTTCTAGGTGTCAAGGAGTCTGCCGTAAGTCTAGAGGAGGTAGACGACGATTTTGAGCTGGGTCCACCAGCGCTTGATGGTGTTGTTGAAGAGGAAGTTGTCGCCAAATCGCAAGAATCAAAAGTCTTCGCTCGGAAGCCATTGACATTCCTCCACGAGTGGTTGGCGATACGCAGAAAAGGACAAGACTTCTCATCCTCTCCAATGGGCCAAGTTTGTCAAGGAAAGCCCTTGACGAGCGATCATACCTTCTTCATAAAGCCTGAGGCTACTCGGATCAGCAGAAACACTGAGCATACAAGAGTCAAACGTTTAGTACCAGACGCTCCGGAAGAGGACGATGTTGAGGATGATATTTATGATGAGGACGCGTTCAGTAAGATCAGACCCGGTGAGATTGATACTTTCGATGATGCGGCACTGAAGGACGACTCATCTTCGGAGAGCGATTAAAGTCATGTGAGGGCTGGCATGAGGGATATGACTTGTATAGAGTAAAACATCGGCCGAGAAGAATGTCCCTGCTCTGTGAGAGATTATGGCGTAGAAAACGAATGAAAAAAAAAAATCTATATCTTTATTTGCTTTCCCTACGGAATTATTCGATTTGCGAGATATTATACCTTACTGCTTGATCTATTTGGAAATTGTACAAGGATCCGGTGAAACCCTCATGGATCTCCGACAGCATGGCACCCTCGCTACCAAGGGACAGTCTTGAATGACACGGAACAAATTAATTTGCGGGCGCTTCCAACCCCACATTTTCCAACTTTATCTCATGCAATATGGGTAATTTATTTCAACCAGGCCTAGATGAATAGCAGAATGACAGCTGACAGCTACACACAACGTCGGCATAGCATTCGGAGGGTCAACATCCGTTGCCGCATACCGTAGTGACTGGATGCAATTGGATCAAGTTGGTCAAACTGACACTGTCTTTCCCATCCTGATCACCTGAATTACCAAATATTGGCTCTTAATCGTGCCGAGTTTCCAAGCAGAATTTGGTCACCCCGTCTCAATATATTTTTTGATGTAAGGCTAGGAGTCCGGTTGGCGGAATTAATGTTCATCTATTGAATGACTGTTCTGCATCCAATTTAAGCTTCCCAGAGAACTTGCATATATAGCAAGATCTACAAGCTTTTCTTCACCGCTTCTCCATTCTATTTTGATTTCACACTGCTGTAGCTATCACTATGAAATTCCAAAACTCATTTCCAATCACTGCGCTCCTCGGAGTTGTTTCTTCTCATACTATTTTCACTCAGCTAACTTCTGGAGGAACTACAAATGGTATTTTCATTAACACAACGCGACTTCCCTCGCATGTTGACTCAGATTTACAGGTATTGGAGTTGGAATAAGGGAGCCTACATATGACGGCGTGAGAATTTCTCCCTCGTGCTATGTGTGTGTACTGAGACGTCCACTCTCTGTAGCCAATTCAAGATGTGACTTCCAGTGACATTGTTGTACGTATTTTTCAGTCTTCTGGAAGACCCGTTGGCGATTAGGCTCGGCTCTGCTCATCTGAGTCGACTTTTTTCATAATTCGCGGATATTTTCTGACGCATGCATAGTGTAACGGCGGACCAAATCCCACTACAGCCTCGAGTTCAGTCATCGATGTAGCAGCTGGTTCATCTGTCAGCGCTCGCTGGAGACATACCCAAACGAGTGGCTCCGACGATGTTATTGATGCTAGCCACAAGGTGAGCCTTCCCACAAAGTCCGACAAATTGCAAAGGTTGTCAATCATAACACCACTCAGGGCCCAGTCATGGCCTACCTGAAAAAAGTCAGCAATGCTACCTCAGATACTGGAATCGGGGATGGATGGTTTAAGATCTCTGAAGCTGGCCTTAACACTGGCAGTATGTAATATCCACTCTGCACTTCCACAAGCAAGAACTAACGATTGTTGTTTTGAAGCCGGGACATGGGCAACAGATGACCTGGTACGTGTTGTCACGTCTGCCCAGCACCATGCTCCTCCTGACACGCACAGATCACCGCACTCGGAGAACAAGCCATTCCAATCCCTTCTTGCATTGCCTCCGGGCAATACCTATTACGCGCTGAGCTCATCGCGCTCCACGCAGGTCAATTGCCCCAGCCCCTTTTGGTACCCATATACTAAAAGCCAGCAGCGTCGTCTTCAGGCGGAGCTCAATTCTACGTACGTCTCGATCGCTCCTCCAAAGTGAAACTGCTCGCTGATGTCCCTGTAGTTGGAATGTGCACAGATTAACATCACCGGCGGCTCGGGTTCCAAGACCCCAGCTACAGTCAGCTTCCCAGGAGCTTACGCGGTATTTGATCTCTCTCTTCTTTCCGCCGCTGCTGCTGTGACCATGTATGCTGATTTGAACAGGCTACTGATCCGGGAATCTTGATTAATATCTATCAGACTCTTACGAGCTACACTATCCCAGGTATGATATATGACAAATTTGGTATGATATTGCTGACAATAGTGTAGGTCCCGCTACATTCACTTGCTAAGAGATGATCGTAGAAAGGCAGTCTGAAAGTTGGACGATCATTCCTTCGTATTGAGGCCTCTTGGTTATTCAGGCTCTTTGCAGTTGGATGTGAGTCATGTGGGCAGCTTAGGATAGGGATATGATATCTTACTGGAGCTTGTATGGACTTTATTGTATTGGCAATAGGGATGTAGCTATTATTTTTTAGGAGCCACTTCATCTGTTCGAAGATAAATAGTGGAAGACATACCAATACTTACAATGTGACGATTCCGCCAAGTCGAGAAATCAGGAACAATAAGGTGATGGGTGGAATTTGCTGTCTGTCGAACGGAACGCTTTTCAATTCCTGCTTAATCGTGAGTCGGAAATCCTATACCGTACTGCCTTCAATGGTAGGGTACCTAGGTCTCCAGCACTTATCCGGCTCAGCGACTGTCGATTCCCGGCGATAGAGTGAAGGCTGATACCGGTAGATTGAAAACTCACGGTACATCGGACCGACTTTTGTTAATATGGAGATCCAGGGGGTAATATACCCCACCCTACCTTGTCTGAAGCGAAACCTTGCATACCCTTCTCGGAATACTTTAAATTTCTATAAATATCTCTATAGACCTCATCTAACTCTATTTCTTTCTTTAAATGATTCTACGTCTATAATAGTCAGTCTTCCTTCTTAGCTCGCTTTGCTCACAGTTAGCGAAAGCGAATGTCCTGTCCTATGCAAGCGAATGTCCTACGCTAAAAACTTCACCAAAATTGCAATAATATAAGTCTAAAAATATAGGTTAAAAGCATTATAACTCCACTACACTATAGATGCACTATAAAATAAATTATATAAGGCATCTCTATATATAACAGGTGATATAACTAATTATAGTAAAAATTATTAGGGCTACATAGCTTAAAAGTCATAAAAAGTGGTATTTTAGAGTATTTTTTAGGTAAGGAAGTCTTAAAAATAGGCGTAAAAAAGGCTATATCGTAATTTTAGTAAGGAAACCTATACAAATTGGGACGTGGGATATTCGCTTGCACAGGACATTCGCTTTCGCTAACTATAAGCAAAGCGAGCCAAGAAGGAAGACCGACTATTAGACTACTGCTTTGTCCGGATCCGATAAGACTGAAAGAATGGAAGCGGTTGAATCCTTTTGCTTGCAGATCTTCCTTCCCTAGGTATTTCCATGTTGTTTGTGGCTACACTAGCTGTATTTCCGGCTTTCCAGCTTCCTTTACATTGCAGACCTTTTATATGCCGTGCAAATTTTGCAACATAGCTACAGGTGGAGTGAGATGGAAGGTACGTTACACAGAAAACAGTCTTTCGATATTCAGCTCTGCAAACAATGTAAATTCACGGACTTGGAATGTCTAAAAATCCATGCCACTCATACAATATTGGCCTATTAAAAGGCTGCTTAGCAGCCTTTACAGTGGGCAGGTCCAGCATTTATGTATAGTACGAGTCGTATTGTACGACTTGTTTGAGAGGTAATCCTTACTCGGCCTAACTTATATACAAGTCCGGAAATCCTTTCCGTATGTGGTAAATGTGGCCTGTTTAAGCTTCTGACGCGTACCTCGTAATTTAGATGTGATTCCTTATTACTTCGTATTCCCCTACGATCGCACCCCACACGCTGGCCGCGTAATACCCGTTAAGCTTGTTTTAGATGACCAATCAGGTAATAGTTTATAATTTCTTGAAACAGCAATGGTCGCAGTATACTGTATATGGGTCTATACCCGTAAAATACCTTTCTAGGTAGGTACTTCGTACTTCGTCACATCGTACTCCCGTAATTGGTAGAATTAGGGGCAGAGCCTCAGATAACGCCACTGTAGTCTAGGTACTTACTTTGTACAGTAAAACAAGGTCACTCTTTCTTATTGGTCAGTAAAATTAGGGTTGGCATCGCATCCTCCACACGCCTATCTGAAACAACCACAAATGTGAGGAAATCCGATGAGGCTCTTATATTGATTATGTTTTTGGAATAAATTCCTCATACATTATATCAGCATCAAGAAACTAAGTGTTGTAGGTGAGCAGAACGATATTCGTTCACACGGTTCGTAAATCTTGACTTTGATCGAACTCCGGAGATTTATCAAAGCATGTGGTGGGCAGGCAGGCAGGCAGGGGTTCCCCGTCATCTCATCCTTCGCTCATTCTTGCGCTTCTAGGTCAGCAACGTTCCTCCTTGGTGGAACCATCTCTTTCTATAAGAATATGTCATTTGTTGTTACCGTTCTTCATTAAAATCACATTCTTTTCACCACATTCTTTTCAATTCCTTCATTATTCAATTTCTATTGTTGCTTTCATTTGATATAAAATGAAGTCGTCTTTGATTTCCAGTATTGTGCTAGCTAGCCAGGTCTTCGCGCTCCCAACCACTACATCAGTCAGGGCGAATACAGCCGTCAAATACGGTGAGTCTTAAACACGGAAGTAAATAGTACCATTTTGCTCACTCTCAACAGCTGGGGTGAATATTGCCGGCTTTGACTTCGGCGTTCTTACCGATGGCAGCCAGACTGTGTCGGACGTATATCCACCACTCTCAGCCCTCGGAGGACCTGATGGAGCTGGACAAATGAGCCACTTCGTCAAGGACGACAATCTGAATATCTTCCGACTCCCAGTCGGCTGGGAATATCTCACAAACTACAATATCGGAACATTCGACACTACGAAGCTAGCAAATTACGATCAACTTGTCCAAGCTTGTCTGAGCACCGGAGCTACCTGCATAATTGATATTCACAATTATGCTAGATGGTATGGAGGAATCATTGGACAAGGCGGGCCTTCTAATGCGTCTTTCGTGCAATTGTGGACTCAGCTTGCAACGAAGTACAAGGCTTCAACCAATATCGCTTTCGGGGTGATGAACGAGCCGCATGATTTGGATATCAACATCTGGGCAAGTACCGTTCAAATGGTCGTCACGGCTATTCGCACTGCTGGAGCTACGAGCCAAATGAGTATGTACTACCATGATCAAGGCAGACCCGAGACCTGACTAACGAAAGATAGTTTTACTACCTGGAACTGGCTACACCTCGGCTGGATCGTTCATTGATAATGGTTCGGGGGCCGCGCTTTCCAAAGTCAAGAATCTAGACGGCAGCACCACGAACCTAATCTTTGACGTTCACCAATACCTCGACTATGACTACTCGGGAACACACACCGAGTGTGTGACTGACAACATCTCCAGTGCTTGGCAGCCCCTTGCAACATGGCTGCGAGCGAACAAGCGACAGGCGTTGAACACCGAGACCGGTGGAGGAAACACAGCTTCTTGTGAACAATATCTATGCTCAGCAATCAATTTCATGAAGTGAGAAATCCATTCTAGACGTGAGATGAGATTGCCCAACACTAACTGTTATCGCAGTTCGAACACGGATGTCTTCTTGGGATATGTCGCGTGGTCAGCGGGATCATTCGACTCTACTTACGAATTGGATTTGACTCCAACCCTGAGTGGCAGCACTTGGACAGACACTGCCTTGATGAAAGCTTGTATTGCCCGATAATACACTAAAAACAAAGGCTCTGGGAGCATTCTTTTCATAACCCGATGCTGGACGTGCTCATTTTGTCCCCTTTTAACTTATAAACTATACATATTCGATTCTCAAACCAGAATAAGCTTCATCTAAATTCCTTATTCTTGACAGTACTGTGGTGGGTGTCCTGTGATGAGATCCTGCGATTAAACTAGAACCCCAACTCAAGTGACTTCATGATTTGAACCTCGTATATTGTTTCGAATTTCGCGTTTGGTAGCTCGTAACCGTGGCTTGAACGCTGACCCGCATTTCTTTTTGGTTGAGTCCAGTTGCCATTGGCGACAATCCAATGTCTATGTTCCACACGGTCCAATCCAGATTTTGAGTTGATGACAAAAGATGAGTAGGGGTCCAGGAATTGACCACAGCTCAATCTCGATATCTCGACGACGGGCTAAACCATCTGAGTGACCCAGTGGCGACCGTCAGCGCTGTGATTAATAAGGCAGACTCTTGTCTATTCGAAAGCTTTTATCAAGAGAAGAAAGTTCCACTCGTAACCAGTGTCTCATTCCAGAGTGTTTCAAATGCCTTCCCGAATACCTTCTTTAGGCCCAGCATTCGGCTCAAATCAAGCTCAAAATCATCAAACGAAGACACCAGGGACACCGTTCTGATCTGAGCCAGACAGTTCACGAACCAAGCTCGTTCTTCCGTTTCCGACAGCGAACCTCCAACAAGGCATAGCCAGAGAAGAAGCGGGCTGTTAGATGCTTGCATCGAGATTCCAGTCAATGATTTTCGCAACTGGGCCAGCAGAAGTGAAGAACCGTTTACGGAGTGCGGGAATTCTTGCAATATAGCTTTCAAGTTAAGCAGCGCGCCGAGTCGACAGGATTTGTCAGTTTCAGTCTCTGTTGACCCTTCTGGAAGTTTTGCCGCGAAAGCCAGAAAGTTGTATTCGAGCCAATACAAGTCCTCGGAGAAAGTAGCTGGGTCGAAGTAGACCGACACTTCTGTTGCGAAGTGAATGGCTTGTGAGAAGCACGCTAATTCTGTCATGATGGTAATGAGATTTGGATGAACTCCACATTTGGTGAGGACGTTTTTCATCGCTCGATCAGTGTTTCCTATCGTCTGCGCAGAGAGAAGAGCCCAGATGGGTGGTCTATTCGATCGATCGAAATCCAGTAGCGGGGTTGCTGCGTAATCAATGGCCCCAGTTATGTCAGACCTGTAGCTGTTAGCATTGATATAAACATGGGTCGATATATGTTACCGGCGTAGCTTTGCCTGGAGAAGGGCTGGTAGCGGATTGATACTGCGTCTTGAGTTTATCATCTGCTTAAGCCCAAGCATGTGAGTATGCCATAAATCTTTATTCCCTGTGATGGCCTAAGACCAGTTTAGCTGAGCTGACGACAGCATGAAGTAAGCACAAACCTCTCCCAAAGCCAAGCAAGATATAGCACCAATTGTTGAGTCTTCGATTCCTCCATCTGATTCATTCAGTCGTTTTTTAACTATGGAGACAACGTGGCCGAGATGGTGCATGGAGTCCTTCGTTCCCGTCTTCCCTTCCAATAGAGCTAGGTAGAGAGAACCTGCATATAGCATGCCATGGAGCATTGCAGCATCTCTTATCGCGTACTGAAACCATTCTGGCGACCTGAGAGGATTTGATCTGAGGCAAGACTCTAATGGATATAACCTCCTTGGTGCGTGTATAAGATATTGATCCAGCAGCATATGCACGCTAGAGTTCATCTCGATAGGGAACTCAAAGTTAAGAAGAGCTGTGGGGTAGCCAATATTTCGTGGAACTCTAGGGCTAGTGTCCTGACCACCAGCCCTGGGAACTGATAAAGCCGGGTTAGTTAGAAGTGACGCAGAACTTTGAAGGTTCGCACTTCCAGGGTTTAATGGATCGGCCACATGGGGCACCAGTTTCCTTTGGGGCGCTTGACTAGGATGCAGTGTATTTCGTACATGTTCATTTCTCACATGTGTTCGTACAAGTTTCCGTACTTCGGGATCCTTATTCCGTCCCGGTTTGACCGCATTAACAAATTCAAACTGTCGTCCAATCCCTGAAGATTTCATTTTATCTATTTTGTTCGAATGACCCGAACACATGGGGATGGGCAGAAAAGGAGACGCAGCTCCATGGCGACTGCTCGGAACCCGCCATCCCTTATGTACCGTGACCATAGGACCATCAGGTACTATAACGTTAAAGCAGTTCATAGTGATGGGGCTCCTACCCTTTATTAATTTGTGGTTTGATGTGGGATTCCTCACTCGTACAAAAAGCTCTATCAAACCCAAAGAAGTGTCGAATATCACAAATCACAGAAAACGATGTTAGCCGCTGCCGAGAGATCTCGGCTTCGTAAGGTGATCAAAAGCGGGGACTAGGCCAATGATCAGCACCATTGACGCACTAGATTTTCAGACTTGCATGCATAGAGACTAGTCTACTTTTTGGCATTTGCCTAATTCGTCAATGAATCCCTTTTCTGGGGTTTATCAAAAGCTTCATATTTGATCGTATCTTGAGAAGTCTAGGGTATCAAAATGATCGACGCTTTGCGTCATAGAAAAGGAAAGCGATTCCACCTATATTTAAGTCGTAGTCCTTCCCGCGTCAAGAAGATATTACGATCAATTTCTTTCAGATATTGGGAATAGAATATCACAAACTTCAAAATCACTTCTATTTAACCAAAGAACCACGTTCACTGAAAGAATGGCCACCCAGCAAACTGCAATCACACAGCATGCCTTGGTCAACGGTGTGAAAGCGGCATATCGTCGCCTTGGACAGTCATCTGGCATACCATTGGTGATGATGGTAAGTAAACTCTTCGGTTATACACTTCCCAGTAAGAGTTCTCATACTAGATTCGGAATAGAAATTTGTTCCATTCTAGACATGAATTCTCCCTCTTTTCATACTATTCTTGGATGGCCTACATAATACTGATCCGGAATGTTTAAACTTAGATCCATTTCCGTGGAAACATGGACTTCTGGGACCCGGCTCTCATCAATTCGCTCGCTGAATCTCGGCCGCTCATACTCCTTGACTACCCAGGAGTCGGACACAGCGAAGGCGAGATGCCAACTACTTTTCAGGGATGGGCTGCACACGTTGTCGGCCTTGTGGAAGTTTTGGATATCAAAGAGATTGATCTACTTGGATTCTCTATGGGCGGTGCCGCAGCCCAGTACGTTGCTTTGAATGCTCCCGGCCTTGTCAGAAAACTTATATTGGCCGGCACCCGCACAAGCATTACACCAAATTCAACCCGCGGTCCGCCGGAGATCTTCGCAGCACTAGCAACTTCTCGCACGCAGGAGGAATTCAAAGCCTCCATTGCTCTTTCCTTCTTCAATCCAAGCCCTCATGGTCAAGCAGCAGCCCAGGCTTCTTGGGACCGCATCGTGTCTCGGACTACGGATCGCGCTCCGCACCTCGGCCCCGAACTCGCAAAACGACAAATCGAATCTTTCGCGAGTAATATGAAGCCGCACCCACGAAACGCCTTTGAGCGTATCCATGAGCTCACGATACCTGTTTTCGTGGCAAATGGAGATAATGATACATTGATTCCAACGGTTAATAGTCATGAACTAGCGCAGATCCTGCCGTTTGCACATCTCCATATCTACCCCAACTCGGGGCATGGATTCTTGTACCAATATGCAGAGCTGTTTGCAAAGCATGTTGATCTGTTTCTTGACGAAAAGCATGCAGTAGAGGAGGCTAGGGAAGTACAAAAGTTCAAGGCAGTGAAAGCACGTTTGGCTTAGAGCCAGAGTAGGGAAGCTGCCTGAAACTAACAGGGCTGAAACTAACAGGGCTGTTTGATGCAGTGCATATCCTATTGAAAGTTGGCCTTGCGAATGTATACATTTCACAGACAATATGTTGTAGTAGGGGGGAAACCATAGGCCGGTGTTCGAATGACAAGACTGGGAGTGATTGCTTGTTGAATTTATATCTATTTTCATGACTGGCATACATGGTTTCAATAACATATAAACATATGTTACAGGCATCCTTATGGCTGTGAAATTAATGATATCAGCTATGTTCAGCACTTTCTATCTTTAAGTGTTATGAAGCTCTTTGGTAAGGACTTAAGCGACGCAGTAATAATGGATTAAGAAAACAAGACAAAAAAAACACAGAATACTGGTATAAACATAACGTTTTCATGCCAAGTCAATATCTTAAATCCAAAACATGGGCCCAGAGCAGCAAAATTGAAGGTATTGTAATTTCTCCCCCCCCCCCTTTTGCCCTAATTCGACCTAGGCGAATCGAGCCTAGCACCTCGGTTAGTATTTTAAGTGGTTTTGGTGAGTTTTGCCAGAAGCGCGTCTCGACGCGTTTCTCGGATAAAGTAACCTCCTGCTCCCATATCCCAACCACCACATAACTGGGAGTCTTGCGATCAGTTACCGCCCAAATACTCATCTATCCGGCGCCTGACGCGTCCATGCCCTTTACAACGACGCCCGCCCTTTCCAACTTGTTGTGCGAGTGTCACTGCCTCAATTGCGACGCAAAGTACCGAGAAGACCTTATCCGGAACCCCTCGAATAGTGGCCTCAACGACTGCGAGTGAATCAAGTCATGATGCCTAAGCCGACGGCTCCCGGTGTCTACTCCGCAACCTATAGTAATGTATGCCGAGTTGGCGGTCGTTTCTTCTATCTTCAGCCAGCTGACAACCGGCAAGATTCCTGTCTACGAGTATCAATTCGGAGAAGGCTTAAAGGAACATGGTAAGACACCATGGGCGCACTTTCTGTTGAGACGCATATTTACGCCTGGAATTAGTTATGCGCCGCCGACATGACGATTGGATTAATGCGACGCACATTCTCAAAGCCGCCGGTTTCGATAAGCCTGCCCGAACTCGAATTCTAGAGCGCGAGGTCCAGAAGGAGAACCACGAGAAGGTTCAAGGTGGATATGGCAAATACCAAGGTGCGCTTATGTGGGGAATGGGCAATGGAATAATCACTGACATTTTCAAGGCACGTGGGTTTCCCTGGAGCAAGGAGAAGCTCTGGCTCAACGAAACAATGTCTACGAAAAGCTTCGCCCGATCTTCGAATTCATACCCGGCAACATCAGCCCTCCACCTGCTCCGAAACATACCACCAACAAGCCAAAAGTGCCTAAGAAACCTGCGGTTCCAAAATGGGGAAGCAGTGAGTCAGGAACAGCGTACATTTAGGAGACAACGCTGACAAGATAGAACCAGTGGCACCTCCAGCACGTGTGATCGAAGATGAATATGACAACATCAGTGCACAGCTGAATGATGACGAAAGCCTTGCTGACGATGTTACAGTCGCTTCGGCTTCTTTTATGGCTGAGGATGATCGTTATGACATGTCTCGTGCATCTACGGGTCACCGAAAGCGCAAGCGCGAAGAGAATGCACAAAATGCAATCGATGCTGCCCACGTCATGTATTCCGACGAACTCCTGGATTACTTTATGGTTTCCAGTGATTCTGACCATGTCCCTAAACCAGAACCGCCGCTGAATTTCCAACCTGACTGGATTATCGACCAGGATCGACACTCGGCTATACACTGGGCTGCTGCGATGGGCGATGTTGAAATCATGAGGGAGCTGAGAAAGTTTGGTGCAAACCTGGCGGCTCAAAACGTTAGAGGCGAAACTCCACTTATGCGTGCGGTACTCTTCACCAACTGCAAAGACAAGGGGACCATGCCAATAGTTGTGAAGGAATTGATGAGTACAGTGTCATGTATTGACTTTTGCCAAGCTACGGTCCTCCATCATACTGCTGCGGTGACTGTCAGTTCAGGAAAACACAAATGTGCTCGTTACTACCTTGATATTCTCCTTAACAAGATGCAAGAAGAGCTGGACCCTGAACACTTTCAGCGGGTCCTTGATGCTCAGGATGTAGATGGCAATACTGCTATCCATATTGCTGCTAAGAATGGCGCACGAAAATGTGTTAGAGCTCTGATGGGACGTTCTCCTACGATGGAGATTCAAAACAAGGATGGAGTCACTGCAGAAATTTTGATCCAGGAGCTAAACGAGAATACTCTCAGGGAACTGCGAGAAAATCGCCATGCTCATGCAGGTTCCTCCTCCCCCTTTTTGCCCCCAAATTTTCGAGACAACGGAGATCAAATCGACAATCGTTGGATGGAGTCATACGAAACTCCTCCACCTTCAAAGCGTCAAACTCCAACTCATCATTCAGAAGCGGCGATGTCGGTTCAACAAAAGGTGGCACCTCAAATGCTGCAGAAGTTTCAAGAGCTCGCAAACTCCTTTGATGAAGAATTGATTGAGAAAAATAACTCAGAGAAAGAAGCTAGGCGAATAGTCAACAGCACTGAAGTAGAGCTCAGCATGCTTCGTGAACAAGTCCTCGATCTAGGGTTTCATGAAGAGGACGCGGAGACACAGGCCAAGAAAATAAAAGAGCTGGCACATCTTACGCAATTGACTACGTCTTTGATCGAACAGCAGCAACAAATGCAGCTGTTAAGCAGCGCAAATCGCGAGGAAAGCAAGAGTAATGGCAACATCACCGGAGACGATGACATTATGGAGAGAGCTACCTTGGCTAAGATGTTGAACGAGGAGCAGACCAAGCGTCGGGTTCTGGTTCTTCGATACCTGGAAGCTTTGAGCAAGGCCGGTGGTCTTGGTGAGAAGGGCGACTTGTACAAGAGGCTTCTTGCTTTGTGCGCTCCGACCAACGAGGAGATGACGCTCGAGAATATGGATATTCTGATAGAGCAAATGTCGGAGGAACAAAAAGGGTTGGACCGAGAGATTTTCCACGCGGATGAAGTTTGATTGGTGTGTGCATTTAACTGTCGGCTTTTCAATTATGTTTGCTTTGGCCGACTGGGGTCGTGACTGTCATTTGGATCGGCGTTCCGGGAACAAATGCGACTGAATCATCAGATAGGGTGGTATTGTCTTTGGTGTAAGGAGTTACTGGGCAAGTGGCTAGGATAGGATTCATTCTAGGGTCGTTCTTATGTGATTCTATTAGCGATATCGGAGTCAATGTTCATATATGGCAGTACCATGATTGACTCTGTATACATTATTCCGGTCTTTATATCTCCTTCCCGCCAGCCTCTCTACTTCGACAGCCCACATTTGAATTTCCAAAACACTACCCAAGCGCGATACTTCACCATGTGTCCTTGAAAAGCAAATCAACTCAGCAAATCACCACCGCTGCTCCTAAACCAAACTTGCCTTCTGTCACGGCTTCGTACACCACATTATACATCCCAAAGCCGGCGTCTACAGGTACTCCATATGTGGGCAAATTCCACGAAGATCTGGAGAGCGATGAGAACGGCCAGCACTTTACTCATCGAACGCACCAGAACCTGCACGGCAAAGTTATAGCCCAACTTCCTGAAGGATCCAAATACCCCAAGGTATCTTCCGATGATCCAACAACCATCACGAACGACAAATTCTACGACTGCCCTCAACAGATCGCTTCTACTTCGACATTAGCTTCCCACGACACAGCACGCACGCACCAATCTTCTTTCTTCGCAAGCCTAAAACGCATCTCTTCCAAGCAGTCAACACCAGATAGAGCGAGTCCACCGACCAATATATCCAGGGAACCAAGCAATCTTGGCTCCCCCTGGATTATCGCGGACGGCGAGCCGGTAGAAGATGACTGGGATATTTGTGTTGATGCTGAGCGCATGTCAGCTAGGAACAGGGAGAAAGTGTCTCGGAGTACGCATAACTCGAGGATAAGGGAGGCACTGCTTGTGCATGGCAAGGGGGCAGGGGCAAGAGCGGTGTCAGAATCGCAAATGAGATACTTGTCTTGGACTTGAGTATGTGTTTGTGTTAAGATGGAGTTGATTACTTTCGCAATACGATCCTTTTATCATCACCGAGGGAGGTCGCACGAATGGATATGGTCGTATGTGAAGTACCCCTATTATTATTATAAAGCGACCCACTTCGTCCTTCAGGTCCACGTCTCCTTTCTCCTCTTTCTCTTGAGCTTGAATCTAACTGCTAGCAGGCTTCAACTGGAGGTTTCTTGGCATTACCAGCTTCCCGGTATTAAAACCTCACACTCAAACATGACCTACAGCATGACCTTCGTCTGCAATCCGCCTTCCATGTTCCGCTGCACTCTCCGCTTCCTTGACCAAGCTGCTCCCGTGCGCCTCGGCTTCCATCGCTGCATCTTTCGCCTTGATTCCAATCTCAGAAGCAATATCCTTGAGCCTGTTGCCGAAAAGTTCCAGCTCCCTCACTTTGTGCCCAAGACTCGATTGGATTTCTTGTGCCCTGTCTCCCAGACCGCTCACACCCACTTCTATATCCTTCTCCCTGCTTCTTAGTTCCTCCTCGAAATCATGCAGTCGCCGGTCAATGCCAGCCTCCAAATCTTTTTCTGTATTCCCAAATCCCTCCTGAACATCGTGCGCTCTCTGGCCCAAACCAGCTTCCAGATCCTTGGCAGATCTATGATGCGCAAAGCTAGCTTCCAGGCTCTTCAGCTTGTCGCTGTTCATAAGCTCGACCTTGGCATTCTCAAGCATCCCGATAGGTTTCATCGTCCCTGCACTCCTCTGCTTGCCCACCCCGGCGAAGCGTTCCGGCGTATTGGCTTCCGTGTCCAGCTTCACTTCTTCATACATGGCTTCGACCGTCGCTACAACACTATACGGATCAAGGCCACAATTAGGACGGCTGAAATCGCGTTCTCGCTGCTCGATGTATTCCCGGATTTTCTTCCACTCGTTCTGGTAATACTTCATCCGGTTCGGTAGACCCGAGCCTTTGAGAAAGGTGAGGATGCCCGCGATGACTGTGTTAATGGCACCGAAAGCTGTGACTGTGCTGTGGCTCGAGCTAGATTCCCGCATATCAATATTCTCTCCCCGGTGGTTTCGCTAGCCAAATATTTGAGAGGGCTCTATCTTACTTGGAGGCACCCAGTGCCACGAGCGAGGCGGCAACGATAATCTGCAAGCCCAGACACCCATTGATCAACACGGACATCCTCTTGTAGCCCGTCTTGGCCGTCATTTCGTTGTGCACGACACGGGCATAGATGCCCAGGTTCGGCGCTGGCCTATTCCCAGCTGGATGTTTGGAATTAGGACCCATTGACGGATGCGATATGATGCCGACCAGGAGCCGGAACATGTTCAGATTCTCGTCGACCGCCATGGGGATTTCCATGCGCACTTGCTGCTCGACTTGGCCGTCGATGACGGTGGAGCTTAGCTGTGATCTTCCGGGCTCCTGCTGTTCGAGGTCCGGTTCTGTGGACGGGGAGGGGCTTGGGCGGACTATGAGTCTAGTGACTCTGTTTATGATACGTGAAAGATTCATACTCCGTGTCTGGCGCAAGCAAAACTGAAGATGAGATACTGGTTGTTTGCATACGTATACGTATTCGAAAGGAAAGGGGAGGAAAGGGAAGGGGGAAATGGTGTGGACTTTTGAGAAGTGAAGATGTGATTGTGATTTACTGCGGGGAGCTTGGGGGGAGCTTCTATCTACTACTACGCTGAATTTGAGGGAATTGCACACGGACTGTTGTCACAAGAGATACCTAGTGGTTGGGTGTACTTTAGAACTGCAAGTTTTATGATTGATTGGTTAATCACTGTGTATTACATGTCAATCCCGTCTTTTTCAGCCGTCCATCGAGCCGCTACCCCTAGTCACCCTACCCATTCAGGCAATGATGCATTTAGCAGCGCTCCAACGTCGATGCAGACAATATGCAATTTTTACATATGGAAATGTATGTTAATCAGTAAGCCATGTCGTATCATATCGCGCCAACAGATGCGCATTGCACAAGACTGCTCGCTAGCGCCAGTAGAGGCTGTTCAGCTAGTATACACGGGTATGGCGCAGCCTAGTTGGGACGGTGGGGTTGCATCCGGCACGGCGGCGGTACTTGTTTTGGAGCGAGATCGTCGGTTGGGGGGTGCGGGAAAAATCACTTTAAAGCTCGTCTCCTCTCACGCGCCTATCATATATTATACGGAGGTACTCCGTATTCTGGGGGGGGAAATAAAGAGTAGGACGGAGATAAGGCGCGTGATTTACCTTGTGGGAGGTTGCATTGCAGGGACACGCTTTGCAGCAATCGAGTGCATATGAGCCATCTGAGTATCCAAAGTCATACTCATATAGTACAACAAGAACAACTCGGTACTATAGTGGTGTTGGGTCAGTAGTAATATTGGCAGTGATAAGTGGTGAGTTGTTGACCCAGTCTCTATCTATATGTGCAGAAGTCCAGGTGAAGGAAAGGAAGGCATCATTTATACTTGACTGGTTATAAGATCGACCGCCGGAGAAGTATAATGTTTTCCATTCCCATTCCCATTCCCATTTCCATTTCCATTTCGAGTTGTGATCGAAGTTTGTGCGAGGGGGTATTGTCATGTTAAATGACAAATACGGTACCATCTAATTTTTGCATTGGTTCTTGTTTTCATCAGAATCGTCTGGTTGTGAAACTGCGCTTAATAATAATTCTCTAGCGATTAAGTATGTTTGTGTGTATTGCTATTGCCCCTTTCTCGCACAGGCGAGTCTCTCAGGGACCTTATGACTCCAAGAGCCCTCGCATGAACCCCATCATCAGTTGGCTCATCCCATACAACATTCATCAGCTCTCCATTCACAGCAACGCTGCCCGCAATCTCTGTGATGTTTCCACTCATAACATTCCTCCTGAACATCGCCACTCTCGAGCTCTGCTGCAGCGCTACGGCGAGCAGATCGCCCTTGCGGTTCAGTGACATGCTTCTAGGGAACGACCCGCCGGCGGGATATTTTTGGGTGAGGGCTAGGCTGCCGTTGCAGGAGTTGATGGCGTAGGTGAGGAGGGTGTCGGAGACGATTGAGGTTTTGTTCGTGGGATCCGGGTTGGTGGAGTTGAGGAAATACGTGTCGTTGCGGGAGGATATGATGAGGTGTTTGTTGTTTGGCTAAGTAAGAACACATGCTAATTAGCTAGATCCCGGAAAGACAAAATCTAGACTCGAATGAGGGATAGACCTACCGTGACAAGTATCTCTGAAGCTGCCGAGTTCACAGGAATAAGGTGCGAGCCAAAAGTACTAGACTCGTGGATCTTATTGAAACTCAAAGTCGAATTCGTGTAAAGCACTTCATATCCCAGCAACGAATTCGAGATTTCCGTCACGAGATACAGATACGTCTTCTCGATGCCACATTCCACACTGGTGTAGAGCGTCGCATGCCGGGGTCCACTTCCTGGGGAAACTCTGATCGGCTTATGCTCTGTGAGAATATTGTTGACGGGATTAGCGTAGAAGACTCGAATAATATTGGCTCCGAGATCTGGGCACAGCATGAACATTTCCGTTGGGTCGAAGAGGATTTGGTGGGGACGGGGCACGCTTTGCTGTGGTTTTGGGCCGGGGGCGGTCGTGTCGAAGTCGAAGATCAAGTTGAGGCTTTGAAGAATCGTGAGGGCAGAGGTGTTCTTCAAGTTGATTGTGGTTATGGCAGAACTACCACTGTTTGTTGTTAGCTGGAAACAGTTTTCCTTTAGAGATGGTTGGCTTGACTTACTATTCAGCGAGAGCCATAGTTGACCCGTTTCCGTGAATGGCAGAGTTGACATTTCCGTTCAGTGTTGTGAGTTTAGAAAGGGGTAGAATTGTTCCGTTGGGACCCGTTTTGAAAGATACAAGAAGCGATCAATTGGGTGTGGTATTTCCTTCTTCGGCGCAGAACAGAGTGTTGGAGTGAAGCTGTAGCCAGGAGGGACTTGGAGCACAGCCGTTGTTGATGGCTATTGGCTTAAGCTCTATTTGACTTTGGTTGTAAATCCCAACGGCCTTGTGTTCTGTTACGTTTATGGTTGTGATATTCCCATCGTATGACGAAACGTAGAGTTTGGTTGCTCTGCATGTGGCTATGCTCATGGCATAGAAGATCGACTTGGAAATGAGCATCTTCGAGGATGTCGATAGGATTATGATGTGAGTTGTTGTTGTTGTAGAATAGGGAGTCGGTAATATGTCAGAAAATCAAATAGCAATGACAAGTATAAATAAGGAATTGCGAATCTTGGAGACGAACCCCTATAGTGAATAAACTAAAGCTTGCGTGGCCTAATGTTATGGTGTGTAAGATAGTAAGAATCACAGAAAGACAAATGGAAATAACATGCCTAGCAAGTAATTGACTGTGAATAACAGTCACGGCGAGAACGGGCTTTGCTATCAATATTTTGAGCCATCACTGTATGACCCACGGGTAAGGAACATTGTCTTTATATTACCTTAGATCAGATGTGACTCTCGCAAAGTAGCAGACACGGAAATTCTTGTGAAAAAAATCCAAATGTGGAATATAGTCCCTGAACTAGGCCCTGAAGTGTTTGCGAGAGTATATTCGAGAACTGTAAAGGGGTTCACATCAAATAGACCGAGGCATAGCGAAGAAGGATTGTCAAAATATTGCTTCGGTACGAGAACATACCAATGATTCATGGTGTTCCCTTCAATGGATAGCCCAGTTTGATTCAAACAGACGAAGCCACCTGCGACCAATCCATCGGCTCTCCTTCCTTGGCATTGTGAAGGAGACTGTTGATGATTCAGGAGAGGGCAGAACTTCTGCAGGACGATGTCTGTTGTCTGGACAGTTGCTGTTGTTCTCATTGCTTCGGAACAGTTGAATTAGAGGCAAAGGTGAAAGTTGTTATGCACTGCTCCAAATTCATTCTTCGGAAATCTGTTTCGCGCTGATACGGGCTATACATTGAGCAATTGAATCGAAGTTGGCAAATCATCTTCCTTTGCGATCTAGTTTGAAAAGAAGTATCTTGGACGCATCCATACCCCCCTCAGCACTCAATCCCAAAGGGTCAGAAATTTGCCAGCCTGTGTGTACTCTGCAAATTCGAGCTCCTCAACATGGGTGACCTGAAGGCCTGCTTGAATACGAGCCACCTAGATCCTAGGGCTTTATTAAATTCGCTTTCAAGATTCAAACTATTTAGATTTTGTCCTTATATCCTTCCTGGGCGCTATTTATTATACGCCAGCCTTTCCAAATGATGATCCAATGCAACTCATTTTCAGTCCACCCTTCTATCCCTCCCCCAGACTTCATCAGCGTCCTTCTTCCCCTTCGTCTCCGGTACTCTCCACGCCACGAATATGAAACACAGAGCCGCCAGCCCAGCAAAGACAAAGAACGCCCATCCCTTCCCGCCAAGTCTTCCATTCAACCAAGTATTCATGATCGGGAAGAACTGTGCCACGAGGAACGTAGCAATATAATTGGCTCCTAAAGCCCAACTCTGCGTGGCACCGACGGCCTCTTGGCCTACAAGTTCAGATGCCATCATAAATGGCACAGGACCTAATCCCGTAGCGAAGAAAGCAACAAAAGCTAAGACAGAAATGGCGGACATGAGCTTAATCTGGTAAAGAAGCGAGAAAGCGAGGAGGAAAGACATAAATCCCATGCCAGCAATGGATACGAGAAGACAGGCCTTCCGACCAATCTTGTCAGCTAGTGGGGCGCAGGCGATGGTTGTAAAGAGATTGATGAGAGAGATCATAATAGTGAGACCACTAGATGAGATGGAGACGACACCAGATAGCAGGGAGACGGAGTACATCATTATACTGTTGATTCCGCATAGCTGCTGTGCGCACATAATTCCAATTACGGCGATTATAGCGGGTTGGTAAAGGGGATTTTTGACCACTTGGAAGAAACCGACGTGGGCGATGGATCTTTGGGAGGCTTTACTATTTGAGGAGTTGCGACGAGAAAGAACACCTGGATCTTGGAGGAGACCCTCTGCTTCTGGGACCGACTTGTCGACATCCCAGTCTTCGATCTCTTCGGCAATCGAATTACCGTGGCCGCGGATCCGTTGCAGCGTACGAACTGCAAGCTGTTGATCTTTGTGCGCTGCGAGCCATGCTGGGCTTTCGGGAACTAAAAAGAGGCCCAGGCCTTGCAGAAGCCCTATGCAAGCCCCAACGCCGAGAATAATCCTCCATAGAGATCCCCTGCTCAAGAAGAAGCCCAATGTCTGAGTGAGCAAAATCCCAATGTTGATTGTGACCTGTGTCATGGATCCAAACAGGCCTCTTTCTTTTGGGGGTGCGACTTCAGAGATGTATAGTGGCACAATGACTGTCGATGCGCCTCCACCAACACCAGACAGAAACCTTCCAATGGACATTATAGGCATTGTGCCCGCCAAAGCCTCAAGAGTCGATCCCAGCACGAAGAAGAGACTCGTTATCCGCATCGCCATCAACCTGCCATAGCTTGTCGAGATCGGGCCTGCAAACAGCGCCCCAATGAACCCACCGAGCACGAACATGGAAGAGAGGGCGGCGAATGCGGCTTCGTTCATAGGAATGCATTGCGGGAAGTTGGAGTCGGGGGACGATGCGAAGTCTTCGGCGACGGACTTTTCTTTGCAGGTAAGAACATCTTGAGGGGAGTTTAGTTCAGCCTGGGGGGGATATGTCAGTCATGCAATGCATGAAGTTTGCGGGGGAGCTGGTGGTAGTAGTAGTAGTAGTATTATTTACCAGATGAAAACCGAACTGCAGTGGTCCAAGAGTAGAGATAAATATCAGAAAGACCAGGTACAAAGTTACATCTCGAATGCACTGTCGCACACCGCCGGACGCCATTTGAGGTCGAGTACGAGTTGTAGAATATCCTGCCGCGATTAGGTGATGCGGTGGTTGTACAGATCAGTAGTAGCACTGTACGCACTCAGCTCGAGGTGAGGCGTGGAAAGGCATGTCGTTGTGTCTTGTGTCACTCAAGGTTTGTGCAACACTATGAAACAATTATGCGGGAGATATGCAATCAGCCGCTGATGGGCCAATAGGAATAGGAGGAAGCGTGATACCCTACCAGGTAATATGTCAACGTCCTAGTCGTAGTTGCAGTCGTACCACCTTCGTATTAGATATCTTCCATTTACCCCTTTCGATACCTTCAGACTTGCTTTTACTTTTGCTTGCTTCACGGCGACCAACCCTTTATGCATTGTCATTGTCATTGTCACTGTCATGCAGTATCTGTCACTTTGGAATGTCCCGAGTCTCCGTCTATAACTCCGCATTTGCCTCAAGCTCACGCGTCTATTACCCCCCGCTCTCAACCTCACGTTGATTATCGCATCACGGCGCTACTACTACTACTACTACTGTTGGATCCATGGGCCTGGTAACAAATCAAGTGCCTCATCTATTCTGGAACACAACCCCTCTTAAGTAGGTAGTCATATAGTACTCAACTTCCACTTTTGATCAGCGCCTTCTCCGGCTGACTGGATGAGCGAGCCCTGCGTTGGTACTCTACCGGTACCGGTGACACAGACACATGTCCCTTTATATCCGTATGAGGAACTTCTAAGAACAAACTACCTGGCTACCTGAGGAACTGACCGAGCCTTGCCACGTAAATCTGTCGCTGTTACCGCATACCGCATACCGCATACCGTATATCTTCATACTATCACATCCATCCACCTAGCCGCTACAGTACCCTCCCTCCCTCCCTCCGGCCCCGGGTTTGTTCATTTGGCGCGCCAATTACCTCTTTCACTCATCGACGCAAGTCAGGTAACCTCAGGTAAGGTCAGAACTAGCAGTATTATTTACCGAGTAGCTACACCGTACAATACGGGCAGTAGTCTGATGACAAGGGCAGCTAAACCCCACCGCACATCACTATCCACCTCGCATCCACAATCCAATCCAAGCCAAGCCAAGTCGGCCCAAGCCAACACAACGCAACGCATCCGGATCATTTCTTATCCCACACCACACATTACAGTATTACTGTACATTACTTGTACATTACATTGTATTACACACACCCCGTCCCCGTACAGTACTCCGCATTCGCCGCTCATTCGGCGTCTATCCCCCGGCCCGGCCGTAGGTGGCACGCACGCACACGTGCACTGCAGTGCATGAAACCATTCTTTCTTATTACGGTAACCATACGAAGAAATAATGAGCAACCCACCATCGTCCGGGGGTGGCCCTTCCTCGGTTTCTGCGTCAAGAACTCAAACCTTAAAGAGAAGCGTTCAGCAAGCTTTTGATGGTACTTTCCCCACCTTTCTTCCTTCTTTTGCTTTCCTTTTCTCTCTCTCTTTCGGGTTCTCTCCTTTTCGTCTAGTCCCAATTTTTGCCTGGTCTTACGATGGCTTTATAATTACGTTGTGACGTTGAGATTCGGTCATCTGATTACCTTGCTCCTCCCTGAGACATCTCGACATGTTTCCTCCTCGACGCAATCCCTCCTTCCGTCTGTTTGTTCTTGCTTTTAATTTCATACGTTACTAATATCCATTCTAGATCCGAATGATAGGGGCGTAGGCCCTAACATGGGATATCAGAGTAAAGTCCGAGTCATTGACCGTTATAAAGTGATCGGTTTCATCAGTAGTGGAACATATGGACGCGTCTACAAAGCAGTGGGCCGTCACGGTCAGACGGGCGAATTTGCCATCAAAAAATTCAAGCCGGGTAAGCCAGTCAGCCATCTCGTAAACCTGTCCTAAACTAGATGATGAATACTAAACAAAATTAGACAAGGAAGGAGAACAGATCCAGTACACGGGTATTTCTCAATCCGCCGTCCGAGAAATGGCCCTTTGCTCTGAATTAAGTCACGTAAATGTCATCCGCTTGGTCGAGATCATATTAGAAGACAAATGCATCTTCATGGTCCTCGAATACGCCGAGCACGACCTCTTGCAGATCATCCATCACCACACGCAGCCCACACGCCACCCCATCCCGCCAGCCACCGTAAAAAGCATCATGTTCCAACTCCTAAATGGCTGCCAGTACCTACACGCCAACTGGGTCCTGCACCGAGATCTCAAGCCCGCAAACATCATGGTGACTTCCTCCGGTGAAGTACGTATCGGTGATCTCGGGCTTGCGCGCCTCTTCAACAAACCCCTGCACTCGCTCTTCTCAGGCGATAAGGTCGTCGTAACAATCTGGTACCGGGCGCCCGAGCTGCTCCTCGGAAGCAGACATTATACGCCCGCGATAGACATGTGGGCCGTAGGCTGCATCTTCGCGGAACTCCTGTCATTACGCCCGATCTTCAAGGGAGAGGAAGCCAAGATGGACAGTAAGAAAACGGTTCCATTTCAGAGAAATCAGATGCAGAAGATTGTGGAGATCATGGGGTTACCGCGTAAGGAACAGTGGCCGCATTTGGTTAATATGCCTGAGTACGCACAACTAACTACTCTGTCCGCATCTTCGCACCATAGAAATGGTGGATCGAGTTTGGAGAAGTGGTATTACAGTACCATCAACTCGCACTCAGCAAGCAGCATACCCAGCTCCAACGCATCATTGGGCTCGGAGGGATACAAGCTGTTAAGCGGCTTACTGGAATATGATCCCGAGAAACGACTCACTGCACAAGCGGCCCTAAACCATAGCTTCTTCCAGAGCGGGGATAAGGTGAGTGCGAATTGCTTCGAGGGAATGAAGATGGAGTATCCGCATCGGAGGGTCAGTCAGGATGATAATGATATCCGGACGAGTTCGCTGCCAGGGACCAAGAGGAGTGGGTTGCCGGACGATTCGAGGCCGGGGAAAAGGCTTAAGGAGTGATTTGAGATTTGCTTTTCCGAGCTTGTCGAATCATTATGCTATTGTTGTCATTATTATCCTTGCTCTTAAAGAGGAGAAAGGTAAGGTATGCAGGATATGTAAAAGAGGAGGAGAAAAAGACACTCCCACTCTTTACTTGTAAAGGGAGCGGTGTGCTTGATGGGGAAGCCAGGGGAAGCCAAGCCAAGCCAAGCACAAGCGCAAGTGGCGGCAAACAGGAATGTGGCGCAACCCCTGCTGTGGCGCGGGACCTGCAGAATATGCCATGTTTCACGAGTCACTAAGGTAGACAGTCACGACCAAGAAGACATCACAGCCCCATTCGCCAAGCACATCGCCAAGACTAATCTGATGAAGTGAATTCCCTGATTGATTTCGTACGTCATATCCTGTACCATAGAAGTAGAAGTACTTGAACGGAGGAATGAATGAATATCAATTTACAATTGAAACCTCCACTCGAACATCTCTACTCGAACACTTACCTCGTTGTAACTTATTACCTACCTACCATCTATCCATACATCCATCCATACATCCACACATCAATCACCTCACCCCACACAGCCATCCACCATACCAAACCCTTCCCCCATCACCACCCCCACCACAAACCAAACAACAATACAATGCCTCTCTTCTGGAGCAAAGGCTTCGGTGGCCGACGCGCAGGCGGCACCGTGACGGCCGATCGACATGGAGTGCATAAACCGGTTTGGAGGATGCGGTTATGTGGGTTGAATTGTTTTCGTTAGGTTGGGGTTGGGATTGTGTGTTTGAGGGAGTTGGGAATAGGAAAGGGGGATTAGCTGGAGGGGAGAAAGGAGGGAGGGGATGCTTGCTCTCTGTGCTTTGAGAATGGGATGGACGAAATAGGCGTTAGGAAGACCAGTTATTGCAAGAGAGAGAGAGAGAGAGCACGAATACCCATACCAGATCAATCACGATCACAGTCACAAACATAACCACATATCTCATCACCTTGAGCTTCCAATCCCTCCTCAAGAACCTCATCCGTCTAAGAGACCATTATTCAATTCCCAAATCCATTTCATATTTCATTCATTAGGTACTCAACGGCAGGCCCCCTAATACCCTAGCTACTATGTATTACAAATCCTCTACTGTATCATTACAATCTCCATACGTAAAGCCCCAAATCCCATTCTTCTCCTTTCGCTCCTCCGAATATAAAGTGTAAAAAAGGTATAAAAAACGGCATGTTTGTCAGGCTTAACCTGACAAGAAGAATGATTTTGGTATCGCCGCCGTTGCTTGTAGGGAAAAATCTCAAATTCGGAACGCTGGAAGAGGCAGAAAATGTACATGCAAAGCAATTAAGGGTGTGGGTGTGATGTAAGGGTCGTAGGTTGGTTGTCAACTGTGTTGGGGAGCCTAGAACGCCGATTCCAATGCTCCGATCGTAACCTTGTTCGTTCGCTCGTTCGTTCGTTTGTATGTCTTGGAGGAGGTTCGGGGGGTGGATGTGGGAATGGAAGGGAGTCGGGGTGGCTGATCTGTTTCGAGGGTTCTATTTCTTTGCTTGGCCGTTTGGAGGAGATTTGACGTTGTTGGAGAGCCATGCCTAGTTCCTCAATATTAGCTACTACTCGAGATTCCGGTGAGCAAGGGGGAGCATACCAGTCCTTCCAATAACCCCTCGCCTGTCGTAGCGCAACTGGGTACCACAAACCAAATCTTGTCTTTCAGGGTGGTGAGCTTGAGGGCGTCTGTGACTTCTTGTGGTTTCATTGCTGTAAAACAAAGTAGGTTAGTATTTGCTTAGAGGTATGGTATAGGAAAGGCAAGGAACATACCTCCTGGGACATCCTGCTTGTTGGCAAATACAAGGAGCAGCGACTCCTTCATTTCTCGATCATTGATGATGCGGTGTAATTCCTGTCTTGCCTCCTCCATGCGTACCTTGTCGCTCGAATCGATGACGAAGATAAGTCCTTGGGTACCTATTATCACAATAATCAGCATTGCACTCCTCATCCTCATTCCCCTCTCCTCTCTCCTCTCTACCATTCCCCACTCGCCCTCAGCCTCTCAAGCAAAGAGACGCAGTACATACCACTGAAATAATGCCTCCACAACGGCCGAATCTTATCTTGTCCCCCCACATCCCATACATTAAACTTGACATTCTTATACGTAACCGTCTCAACGTTAAACCCCACTGTCGGAATCGTCGTCACATCCTGGTTGAGCTTCAACTTGTAGAGAATCGTCGTCTTGCCCGCAGCGTCGAGCCCAAGCATCAGTAGACGCATTTCTTTCGATCCGAAGATCTTGCCCATCATTTTCGAGATTTGGCCGCCCATGTCTGCGGTGTGCTAGGTGAGGATATGATATGAGCGCGTGTAGAGTCGAGGTGGAGGTGGAGGTGGAGGTGGAGGTAGTGCTTGGATTCGTATTTGAATTCGCGAGCGGGACTGTAGATACGATGCGATGCGATGCTTTTCTTTTCCGATCCGATAGTACGTCGGACTGACTCTATTCACACACAAGTGAAAAATAACAAGGCTGAAACGCTGCGATTGTGCGGCGGAAGGACTTGCTTCCTTCAGGAGGAGTTGCCGTTTTCTCGCGTTTACTCGAATAAGGTAGTTTCGTAAAGGGGCTATGAAGCGAGATTGGACGTGATGTCGGTAGAAATTGAAGGCGGGGGGTGTGAAATTATGAGTCCTGCGTGACGAGATTGAAGAGATGGGATTTTTAAATGCTAATTTCGAGCTTCGCTGATCCCCCAAGTAGTGAGATTGCTGCGGTGAATAACCTCAACGCGGTTGTTTCAGGATCAAAGCGCGCGATTACTTTGATACGTATGGTCACCTGACTCGGGAAATCAAGTGGAATATCTCCAGTGCCGGCATTTGTAGTTTTCACTTCAAATTAAACTTTATAATTGTGTAAAGGTTCTGACTTTGGATATACAGTTCAGTTCCAAACGCCCCAAAGTATGTTAAAGATGCATGGCTGCCCAAAAAATATGGTTATGGGGTATTCCGACCCAATACTCCAATGCCGTACACCAAAGATATGCTCCCGCTATCGATATGACCTTGATTGACCTTGAAACTCCAATTTTGAGTCGGATTCGTCCAACTCTTCGTATATGCGTTTTCCCTCCACGGCTAGAATGAATCAAAGCAAACCATGTTATTGGCCAGTATGATTTAGTACCATCCGGCGTTCAACTTCCTTGCCTTCCTGTTCCTCTTCAAACAATACTTCAACCTTGGTACCACCCTCAAGCATCCGCTTAACATCAGCCCGGTAGAAGGTAGATGTTGATGGGTAGAGCGCAAGAACCCGCTTTCCAACTTCGTAATCCTCAAACTTTGCACCTACAGACGGAATCGGTACCATCTGGGACGCGGAAGACTTGTAGTTATTGTTCAATTCAGCGGCCTTGTCATCAGGATATGGATCCCGGACTTCATATCGTCGACTCTTACCCTCTCCAATGACTCTTGTGACAATGCCTTGGATCCAGTCGAGGTCGTCGCCTGATTTGCGCTTGAAAGCCACCTCGTCGCCAACAGCGTAGACTATCTTCGGCTTATTAGAGCTTCGCTCGGAGGGTTCGGAAGGAGCTTCAGATCGGATAATCACATCCAGGTTCCTCGGAGGTTGACTGCTCGTTCGACCATTGCCAAGTTTCCGAGCTTGCCTATCTGCAGCTGATGGAGGACCAGGAGAATCTGAAGTTCCATCCATATCCATTCCAGAACGAGATTGCGAATCGCGGGAGTCGCGAGAAGCAGAGCCACGTGGCAGGGACGATTCAACTTTTTCTTCGTTATGCTTGACCATTGCCGCAAGAAGACCGACGTTTTGCTTGAGACCACTAGTATCGTCCACTCCAATGAGAGCTTCCTGGTCTTTTGCAATCTTAATCTCGTCGCGGTACATACATTCTAAAGTGTAATACTCTGCGACGGAAGGCTCTTCTTGGTATTAGCATAGATCTCGATACAGTGAGAACAAATGCAAGACTTATTGAAATGGCATACCTCTTCCATTACGTTTAACCTCTGACAGTCTACTTTCCTCGGCGAATATTTGCTGTTTGAGATCCTCTGCGTCTTTCTCTTTCTGTTGAAGCTCGGCTAGAACAGATACACAATCATGCCATAATTGCTGCTCTTCGCCGTTCTCTTGAGCACCTCCACGTGCTCCACTACGGGGAGCCCTTCTTTGCGAAGACATTCTCGTGAGCCGAGCTCTGCCGGGCAGGATTTCGAGATTACAGGCCTCGGTCACAAACTTTCTTCAGCCAATTGGCTGTTCGTAGATTGAAGCCTTTTGAGGAGGAGAGAATTAGTATGTGTTTCCTCGGCCAGGATGCGAATTCGTGGGTGGTATAGCGGGTAAACATTAGATGGAATAATGTTGGGGGGGCGCATGGACATCTGGACATGTTTATGACTTACCTGGAGGTATACAACACTGTCCAGTCGTCCTTTCACAGATGCGAACTCAGTTGTACTTGGATACCTAGGTACGCTATAAGATGGTGTTGTAGAAGGAGCAATGGGTGGTGAATGTTGTCTGGAGTGGATGCTTGTCGAGTCGCCCCCAGCCCGGTCCCGGTTCAGCCTTGTCTTGCCTAGCGCACAGACCGATGATGATTGGCCGTAGTAGAATACTCCAGTAGCGCGGGGTAACTACTTGGTACCTATTGAGTGACATGGGCTGAAGATTCATATCCCATCCCATCCCGTCCCTCACCTCAACTCACCTCTTCTTTCTTGTTTGGTTTGCAGTCAATATCTCAAATTGAAGCTATTCACAAGACTTCATTCTTCCACTCATCACAATGCAAGTCCCATTGATCAGACTCCAATGCGGAGTCAACAGCTACGACTGGGGCAAAGTAGGCAAAGAATCAGCCGCCGCAAAATTCGCTGCTGCCACCCCAGCCGACAACTTCTCCATCCAAGAAGAAAAGCCATATGCAGAGGTACATTACATTCGATAAATCTCTGCACACAGCTCACAGCAATAGCTATGGATGGGTACGCATCCCTCCAACCCTTCGAAAGATGTTGCCACCAAGCGAACCCTCCTCGACCTCGTACAAGACAACCAAGCACTCATGTCCACCGAAATCAGCGAGAAATTCGAAAACAAATTGCCGTTCCTGTTCAAAGTCTTATCTATTGGCAAGGCACTCAGTATACAAGCACATCCAAACAAGAAACTCGCCGAGCAACTGCATAAGAAGGACCCGAAGAACTACCCTGACGACAATCACAAACCTGAGATGACAATTGCTATCACACCTTTCGATGGACTCTGCGGCTTCCGGCCTTTGGCAGAAACGGTTCATTTTCTGACCACGATACCATCCCTCAAGAAACTCGTGGGCGAGTCAGAAGTCGAAACATTCAAATCAGCAGTGAAGGGTCAAGAAGCCTCAGAGAAGCCGGAAGACGAGGAGAAAAACAAGAAAGCCCTACAAAAGGCATTTGGTTCCCTGATGAACTCGAAGAAGGAGAATGTTGAACAAGCTGCAAAGGAATTGATAGCCTCCGCGGAAAAGGAAGGCGCTGATTTCGCTGATGGTGGAGGGCCTTCAAACAATGGACAAGAACTGGCGGATCTCGTTGTACGGCTCAACCAGCAATTCCCAGGCGATATTGGGCTCTTCGTCCTCTTCTTTCTCAACTACGTCAAGCTTGAGGTCGGCGAGGCCATGTTCTTAAAGGCGGATGATATCCATGCATATCTCAGTGGCGATATAATTGAATGCATGGCTGCATCCGATAATGTTGTTCGGGCTGGATTTACCCCCAAATTCAAGGATGTGAATACGTTGATTTCTATGCTCACTTATTCATACGCTCCAATTGAAGAGCAGAAGATGGAGCCAGTGGACTACCCATACGCTACTCTAAACCGAGATGCATATTCCTCTGGCTCATCAGCCATCCTTTACGATCCTCCAATCGAAGAGTTCAGTGTAGTAAGAACCAGTCTCAAGAATAAAGGCGCAAAGGCTACATTTGAGCAAATCGCTGGACCAAGTATCTTCATCTGCACAACTGGAAACGGGAAGATTAGTGTGGGACCCAAAGTAGAGGAGGTAAAGCCCGGATATGTCTACTTTGTGGGTGCAACGGCTGAGGTGGTACTGGAGAGCGAGGATGATGAATTTACGACTTTCAAGGCGTTTTGCGAGTTACATGGGAAAGAGGGTGGGGAAAAGCTATGAATTACAGGATGTAGATGATGGATCAAGTTGACTCTTCATTGTCCTTATTCACGGTCTCTTACTGGGACAATGTCTATGAAAATGATTTATTATTACACCTGTGGCCGATACTGCAAATGCTAACCTTGCCTACGGTTTCTAATCCCAATTGATACTTCCAGTGAAGCATTCGATTTCTTGTCACATGGTTCAGTTCAGCTCAGCTTCAAAAAGTGTGGAGCATAGATGCAAGGCTCGGCGACAACAGAAATGCTCACTGCACTCCATCGGTAGCTTTTCTTCTGCTAGAATCAAGTCTCCAGGAATCTGGCTCAAGTTGTAAGCTATCGGCACTGGGCATTCTTGGTTCGCCTTGGAATGTTCAATACACTGTGGATCTTAAGAATATCAAGTGGTGATGATGTACTACCGCACGCAATACTGTATATCTGCATCAAATGATTTATTTCTCGGAACTAAGGAACGAACAGCAATATAAGAAAACACAAATTCAAAGAAAAGAAATCCAATCATCTTTTCCAATAAGGTCCCCATCCCGCTTGATCATCAGCCAACCCCTTTAAATCATTTGTCAGCGCACCCGGTCTCGCCCTTGACCGTCCTGTGGCGCCTTGTGCACCACCTCTACCCCTATTATTACCACCTCTAGGAGCTGACGGACCGCCCCGCCCTCTATTTGGTGCTGCTCCTGCACCTCTTGCAGCTCCACCTCTTCCGCCTCTGCCTCTAGCAGCCGGCGCATGCTTCGTCTTCTTCTTAGCAGGCTGTTCATCAACATCTTCTTCAGGGGCATTTTCTCTCTCTACGTGCTTCTGACCTCGGGGGCTTTCAAGCTCACGTTTAATCGTCTTCCTAGAAGGCTGTTCATCCTCCTCCTCTGTCTGTGCGCGCTCCTTACCTTTACGCGGGGCACGACGTGATGGGGTTTCAGGCAGGCTTCCATCGCTTTCGTCTTCTGACTTGATGTTCGGGGAAGGTGTATGGATGATGTGTCCTGAAGGGGGTAGTGAGGATGAGGGGGGTAATGAGGATCTCGCGAAGAAAGCCGCTGGTGAGCTGTCAACGGATGATACCCCTGCACTTGGGGCTCTTCCTTCGCCACTATCATCGTAAATAGAGAGGTCATCTTCCTCCTTGACTTCCCGTTTGATGGATCGGGAAGATCTGTTAGACCTGCGTTGTGAGGAGGATTCTCTGTTGATGTTTGGCGCTGGTGTACTGTAATCGCTGAGGGGCCTTACTCCTTCGGCTTTTCCCTTTCCCTTTCCCTTTACCTTTGCCCTTGCCCTTGCCCTTGCCCTTGCTTTTGCCTCTGCACTTGGAGATTCCTCTGTCTCGTTAGCTTCTTTCCCAGCCTCTTCCTCCTCAGCTGCTTCTATAGCATCTAGTTGATCCTGAACCACAGCTCTGGCACGCAACGCATCAGCATGACGAGCCGCCGAGAAACTTTTGGTTCTCAACAAGGACCATTCGCGATCCGCTGCTGCAGCGGTAGTGGCTAGTCTAGCTAGGAGCTCTGCCTTGCTGGTGCCTTCTGCTAGATTGAGCTGTGCTTGGATGGCGTCTCGGGCGACGAGGGCACGCTCGTATGCATCGCCGGAATTTGAATCCGACTCGGCGCGTCGTTCGTGCCGGACGTTTTTGTTGGCCGTTGAGAGTTTACGGCGGAGGGACTGGATTTCTTCTTCTGATGCCGGGGCCATGGTGAGTGAGTGAGTGAGTGGTGTGATAGATATCTGGAATAGGTAAAATGTATATGTGTGTAAATTAAAAGTATGATTGATATTAATAAGGGTTGCGAATTTATAAATGTCTGTAAATGTAATGGGGGTAAATTTTAAATTTTATGTACTGTATTTAATAAACGGGAAACGGGAAATATATGATAATAATGCCTGCGTTCTTTATACACCGCGAGGATATGAATCCGTGCTTTGTCCTCGAGCGATGGCCGTTTGCAGTCATGCATTTATTCTCTTTGATGGAACAGAAAGGGGGTTGTCAAAGAAGGGATTCGTTCATTCAAGTTCCGAGAATTTGAAAGACAAGTACAAGCTACCTACCTACCTTAGCCTGCACCACTTGTGTTAGATTGGATTCTTGCAGACTCAAAGGCAGAAAGGACGAAACTGAAGTGAAAGAAAAGATGGTACTGTAGTGGAAAGCAATAAATTTATCAACCATTTAATACCACCGAGATATCAGATAGCTGTGGCTTTGTTGTCTCCCTGTCATGCTGTACTTTCCTCGTCACGTCGATGCGAGCGATACAATACATAGGGCCTCAAACTCAAGTAAGTAACAGAATAGACCGGCATGGATGAATAGTTAGTATACCACACAAAAAAGCACTAGCTTCGTGTTAAAGACTTCGAAGTTCGATAGAGAATCAATAAACCCCTGCCTGTCGTAGGCCTTTTCGCTTACAGTAGTTGGTTCGTCTAAAAGAGAGAGAGAGAGAGAAAAAGAGAGAGAACGAAGGAAATTTTAATACAATACAAAGTACTCATGGAATAGTTTTCACGAGTTCATAAGCTACTTCGGCTCTTATCATCCCTATTCTTCACTCTGCGAGAATGCTTGTGCGTGGCACGAACGCTGCTATGTAGGAAGGTTTGGATGAAGGATTGGATTGGAAGAAAGGCTTGGGCAGCGCTACTTGAGTGAAGTTTGAGCTGAAGCACTTGATTAGGTTAGAGACGTGAAGGAGAATAGGCGAGTGAGTCTGGGACAATTAGTAATACCACCAGTATTATAAATCGAATAGTTAGCAGATTATCCAACTAGGTTCTAGATCAGCACGCTCTCTATTAAAAATGGAATAAATAAAATGGCCAACCACACTCAAGCTTTCACATCCTTCTCATTTTTCGCCTCTGCCTCAGCCTGCTCTAGAGCTCCCGGCTCCAGCAAATCAACCCCCAGCCGCTGAGCCTCCTGAATCTCCTTCTGCGGGCCAACGAACCACTTCCGCGCCGAGAGCAACCAAACACCATTAGCACCCACTGCAATAATGCCCACCGCGACAACGGTATAATTCAGCGTCTGACTCGTAACCGGATTCGCCGTCGGAAGACAGAATATAATACTGATGAAGCAGATCCACGCCACGGCCACAAACGCAACGGGCTTCGAGAAAACCCTCAGATTAAACGGACCCTTGCGCGCATTAAACTCAGCGCCGTAGATCAACCCGATCAAGATCGGAATCCCGTAACTGATATACAGCCCAATCGTCGCAATCGAAGTGGCTGCCGCAAACGCAACACTACTCCCCAAGCTCGGCAGCGCGAGACAAAAACTCAGCGTCGCAGCGAGCCAGACGGTGCGGACGGGACTGGCGAAGCGCGCATCGACTTTATGGAAGAAGCGGGGGATACCGCCATCGCGGGCAAAGGCAAACATCATGCGGGAATTGGATGTCATGGAGAACAAGCCGCAGTGCCAGACGCAGATCATGATGAGGCACATGAGGACCACGGCGCCGTCGTCGCCGAATACGTCGACGAGAATCTGGAGCACGGGCTGCGAGAAGCGGACCGATGTGACGGTGTTGTCGAAATCTTGGATGGAGAAGAGGAAGGAGAGAACGACGAAGAAGCCGAACAGGGCCGAGAAGCCGACTGAGGATATGACACCAATGGGGGCGGACCAGGATGCGTTGCGCGTTTCTTCAGACAGATGCGCCGACGCGTCGAACCCAGTAAGCGTGTATTGGGACATGAGCGCACCGCATGCTGCTACGTATGCAGGAGAAGCACGCACACTCCAACCTGGATCACCTGTTCCATCATTGAAAGTTGCAAAGACGAATTTGGCGCTTTGGTGCGTGGGTGCTTTGGCTAGGACGGCAATGGCAAGTGCTGTTACTCCCAGCGAGTGTAGGGCGATGGAGGTATTATTCAAGTAGCGCAGGACGTGAACACCGAATGTGTTTACTGTTGCGTGGGAGACGAGGACTGCGGCGTAGATACCGATGGTTCGTCCGGCTGTGGGAGTGTAGTCTGACTTCACGGTTGCGGTTGTTGAGATGAGACCTGCGAGACCGAAGGATATTCCTGTGGTTACTGCCACTTGGCCTAGGAAGTTGAACCTGCGGAATTGTGAGTTATTGGCTCGAAAAGGGGGCGAAGAGGGAGTCTACCAGCCGGTAATCCAAGACGCATAGGCGGAGTGCTTTGAAGGAGCAAGTAAAGCTGCCCAATAATATGGACCGCCAGCGGTAGGAATTGCTGAGACGATTTCGGCCATTCCTAGAGCAACGATCAAAGTGAAGACAGAGACAACAATCCATCCCACGGACATGACTACTTCCATTAGCTACAGTTTCCTTTCCCTCCGGTAGGCTACATACCTCCAGGGCCACCAGTAACCAACCCATATTCGAAGAGAGTTGTAATTCCAGTAATAACCGACTACCCCAACAATTAGTCGGAAATCTCAGTTCTGCCTGTAGAAAAACTTACGATAATGGAGAAAGAAATGCCAAAATTATGCGTCAACCCCCAGTCGCGCTTCAGCTCCTGCTTATACCCAAACTCGGCTAACTCGTCGGCATCTCTCTCAGCAACAGTTGAATGGTGCCTTTCAATATCAACAACACTCATCTTGTCGAAAATCAAAGAAACAACCTCAAATTATTAGGAAGGCGGACGAACACAGGTCATCACGGCATCGCCGAAGTACTTATGTGAGTTCACCTGCCCTCATAGCTACCCCTGTCAGCCACCTTGCGATAAGAAGCTCGCAGTGATGGGTTGCTGACTGCACGCTAATCCCCGTGCAGCTGCGATGCCGAAGGACTGATAGCTGGAGCATCCGCGTTGTTGGATAAAGGTTGTGACTAAGGAATCTGGGGGCTGTTTCTGATCCGATCCAAGGGGGCTTGACCCCTCATTTTGTCTGGTGGGTGGAATATTGTCCTTTTTAGGATTTGGCGCGTGGAAAGCACGAGGGGGGAGGGACTTTGGTTTGCGACCGACTACCGGGAATCCAATATGAGCCTGGCCACTGGGCCGGTAATTTGCGGCCAATGACAATAGCAAGAAAAGAATAGCCCAACTAGAGGAAACATGACTCGTAGGTATAGAGCGAAGTCGCTTTGGTGAAATATGAAATGTGTAATTGTTCTTGTGCATTTGAAGGCTGATTGATAGCACCTCTACATGGCCTAACATGCTTGTTCTGTACATTTTCGTATGATAGGTATATGCATTCTATGTGTAATATCTTTTTGGTGCCGTTCCATAAATGCGATACCACCAGTGATACCATTCCCAAGTACTCCTGAAATTCGAGAACTCCATACCCAATTTATAAAGTTAGAACCGTTTGTCATCAACATAAATCGCCTCCTATAGTCTGTTGTATACACTGCTTGCTCGTGTCGCGTTTGATTCTTGCGCATTAAGTCGTCAGGATTGTTCACCCATTTGTAACATGTGGCCCATCTTCTCGATCTGAAGTATGTTAGTGAAGTTCTCAAATATTTTCCTTCGTCAAAGCATACCTTTGTTTTTAAATAACCCCCCACCTCCTGGCTCCTAATCCCGCCACCCTTCCCCTTCCAAGCCAAAGGAATCATGGCTACTCGCTCTTTCACCACAATCTCCCTATTCGGCCCCTCTACTGCTCGAACCTTATCCGGGTTATTGGTCAATAACCTGATATCCGTCTGCCCTAGGTCTGCCAACATTGCGGTTGCCAATCCGTAACTCCTTGCATCAGCCGGATGCCGCAGTAATAGATTCGCTTCAACTGTATCTGAGCCCAGATCCTGGAGATTATATGCCTTGAGCTTCTCACCCAAGCCAATACCACGGCCTTCTTGTCGCAGATAAATAATGATGCCACCTTCGGAGCCGGGGAGAGACATCAGTCGCGCAGCTTCATCTAGTTGTTCTCCGCAGTCGCAGCGTGCGGACCAGACCGTTTCGCCAGTGTAGCATTCGGAATGTATACGGACCAAAGGAGGGTCTTTCTTCTTTTCCACCTCATCCACTTCTGGCTTCCCGTTTGCAGCAGGTATTCCCTTCTCGGGAATCCTTGAAGCTGTCCGTCCCGGATATAATCTGCCAGTGTATGCCCCTCTAATCAACCTATCCATCTCCGTCTCCCCTTCTCTCGGCTTGTCGAGAGTCCTACTACGTATCCCATTGCCAAACACAATTGCCAAATGCTCCTTGTTATCCTCGCTATTCTGATATAAATGTAAAAACATCTCCATCCCACCTATGGTCGTCGGTATCCTCGCCCGTACTACACAATTGACATCCGGTAGCTTGTCTAATAGTTTCGGCTTCTTCTGTCCGCAGCCACCATTAACGACTGTGCTATCGACCGGAACAGATTTAGGTATATGTTGGGCGGCGGACCGGTGTGAGGGCGTCGACGTCCCGGGTGTTGATGGCGGGGTGAAGGCGGGGGATACAAGGTCCGGGAGGGGGGCATCTGGTTCTGGTTCGGATTCGGAATTTGCATCTGGGAATGGGACACGAGAGGGTATTGAGCGGTTGTTTAAGTTGAGGGAGTTGAGATCAAGTTCGGAGATGGCGCGGGAGACGGGAATTGGCCTGGGAGAGTAGAAGGGTGGGAGAGGGGGTATCTTGTCCTCTTCTTCGCGAGGCCATGAGGAGACATTTGGGGTGGAGTCAATGTCAGGCATAATTGCTAGAGGTTAGGAATGAGTTCGCAGCATGAGAGCCAGTGTTTCCGAGCAATTGTGGTGTTGTGTTGACAATTCTAAGAAAGACGGGGAGAAGTGAATCGAAGTTGTCCCGAGGTCGCTTGCTTTTGCGAGAGGCAGGTCGGTACAGTAATCAACTCTAAGATCCACGTAATAATGCGTAAGCTACACAATAATTATTCAACTCTTGATAAATGAAATACGAATTTATATACTCATCATTTCTATGTTCTGTATTAAAGCTCTTCTTCTCCAAGAAATCGCAGAATTCCGAACAGCTGCACCATAAAGAGACGGAGGAGGTTAGTCCGGTCACGTGACTACACCCCTCCATGATTTATCAGCAGTTCTCACTCCACCTACTGTAGTGCAGTCCACTTCAAACACCATCATCGATTTTCTTTGCTTTTGCTTGACAACAACCTCGGGATTTTCTCGTGCGTCGACAATATGACGTTGTTCCCTGTTATTCTGCAGAATCGCCCTGGACTAGTAACATTCCACCCACGGAGATAAGGGATAGACCATCAGAGATAGTTAGCCAGACCCATACAAGGTCCTCCTATATGCTCTATATTCCGTATAGTGACCACTTCCCGCCCCTCTTTCTCCACAATGCTCAAGTACCGGCGGCATGACGGTTCTGGAATCCGACCTTGCCAACGCTTATAAATATTTTTCAAATTACGTACGAGATAGTATCTTGTCTGGTAGGTAGAAAAGTATATAACATAGTTTCCACTTCCCCCACGCTTTCCTCTCCTCTTCTAGTCAAATTTAGACCATCCTATCCTATACACATTCCATATATCACAATGGCACCAGACCGTTATCTCTCCGACAGCTCGGATGCTTCGCCCTTGGGCAAGCCCCTCAAATTCGAGTTTTCTGGCAAGACAGCTAGCAACAGGTTCTTGAAAGGTGCTATGACAGAACGACTTTCGTCTTGGGATCCTAAGGACTTCAAAAAACGTGGTATCCCCTCAAAGAATCTCGTCAATGTCTACAAGCGTTGGGGTGAAGGCCAGTTTGGTCAACTCTTGACTGGAAATATCATGATCGAGTATGATCAATTAGAGGCAATGGGAAACCCCATCATCCCTCGAGATGCAGAATACTCTGGTCCACGATTTGAGGCATTCAAAGACCTTGCTACTGCTGCCAAAGCCCACGGAAGTTTGATTGTTGGTCAAGTCAGTCATCCGGGTCGACAGGTCGAGAACAGGATCCAGAAGAACCCCGTGTCAGCATCCGACGTTCAACTAGAAGGTATGTCTTGACTCCAACCCTTCATTCGCTCAGCGAGTAATAATCAAACCAATAGGAAACATTATGGGAATGGAATTCGCCAAACCGCACGCCGCCACTACAGATGAGATCGCACAGATCATCGAAGGCTTCGCGCATGCTGCAGAGTTTCTTGACAAGGCAGGCTACGATGGTATTGAACTCCACGGTGCTCACGGCTACCTCCTCGCACAGTTTCTTTCTCCCACAACGAACCGTCGGACGGACAAGTACGGCGGATCTCTAGAAAACCGTCTACGCCTCACCCTCGAGATTGCAGACGCAATTCAGAAGCGCGTTTCCAAGGACTTCATCGTCGGAATGAAGGTTAACTCGGTCGAATTCCAAGACAAAGGATTCTCTCCCGCAGAAGCCAAGGAGATGTGCCAGGCATTAGAGAAAGCACGCTTCGACTTCGTTGAGCTGTCTGGTGGAACCTACGAGTCGTTGGCCTTTGAACACAAAAGAGAGAGCACCAAGAAGAGAGAATCATTCTTCATCGAGTTCGCTGAACAAATCGTTAAGCCTTTGACGAAGACTAAGACCTACGTTACTGGAGGCTTCAAGACTGTGGGGGCAATGACCAAGGCGCTTGATACCGTCGACGGAGTGGGACTTGCTCGCCCAACGTGCCAAGAGCCTCATCTTCCGAAGGACATCTTGGAGGGTAAGGTGACCGGTGCTATTAAGATCAAGCTTGATGACAATAATTTCGGTTTGACGAACGTTGCGGCTGGGACTCAGATCAGACAACTTGGCAAAGACCAGGAACCCGTTGACCTTAGTGTACAGGCGAACGTGGATGCGTTGATGCAGGATATGGGGGCGTGGGGCCAGAAGTTGGGTGCTGATAAGGAAATGAAAGAATATGGGTATATTGATCTTAGTGCAGCAGGTAAGCCCTATGTTGCATAAATTTGACACCTATAGACTTGTAGAAAGCGAAAATATGCAAATCGAGTAGAAGCCATAGAATCAAGATAATTAAAACAGGGTGGATGTTTTCTTTCAATTTCTATAAATATTGAGACAATTATACAGCGCTTCGTTAGTGCGAACTCGAGAAGCACCAAGCTTTGGATATACTTTTTTCGTAACGCTCGATTCTTATAAGGCGGAGAAGCGGTCACGTTTGAATTTCAGATGAGTGAGAATAGGGACATGTCCACGGCCTATGTTATTGCCAACGACCACGCTGCACATTCACCCCTTTTCGCAGTCTCAGTCCTGACTTGGTGTTTCTTAGCTATCTCTTATTGACTTTATCGCTTGTGTTTTCATTATGTGCTTTTGTCGGAGCTTCAAATGTCAATATCCTTATTTTTCTGCCGAGAGACATCTAAATATGACAGTCCATTGCCACTCTGCGACAGGCCTTCAAAATGGCAACGCTCCTATGAGAAACTGGCCTCATGAACAAGTCCGTAAGCCTTCCGTGTTGCGCTCAAAGTAAATCACAGCATGGACTAGAACAGTTATTGTGAAGGTTGACTTCAAGCCTGTTATTCATAGATCTTGAATGATTCACGTTTGGAATTTCGAATTTCACTATAGCTACAACCGTGAATATACAGCAGAAACTGGGTCTGATTCATCTAATCTTCAAAGAGGCTTGATATAAAAAGCTCTTGCTCTGCATGATTTCCTATCATCACAACATCACAACATCACACAAGTGTTGAAACAATCCAGTAATTAACAGCAAAGCAACCAAAGGACCAACAACTAAATTAAACCAACAATAACCAAACCACCAACAACGCTAGTCACGATGCAGCTCTCAGCCATTCTGACCATCGTCTCCACCCTCCTCGCAGCCCAAATCTCCGCCGCCCCAACCGAACTCGGCACCATCGAAGTCGAAAATACAATTTATGTTGGAGAGGTACATATCCACATACCTATCCTCTGTCTACCGAGCAGAACTAAACTAACAGACCGGTTGTATATGCATATAGATCGGAATCAAAAGCCGCGGCTGGGGAGATTGGAAGAATTGGAAATCACCATGCGCGGAATGTACGCCCGGCAAAGGGCAGTGCTACGGAGTAGACCTGGGGTGCTATCAGTGTGATGGCGGGCGTAATGTGTGCCAGAGAGCGCAGAGTATCTGTCGGTGTCCTCATTGAGGAGTCATGCGTAAGAGGTACGTAGGGCTAGAGGATTGTGAAGGCTAGGCACTCGGATATTCATTCCTTTGAATGAGGTGGATTATCTGAAGGGGGATCACAAACCATTGGGAAACTTTGTGATTAACTGGCCTTCAATACAAGGGTTGTCTACACTTGAGCTCGCCTTTTTTGATGTGTATTTTTCTTACAAGATGGCGATAGATAGGTAGTGTTCTATCGCAAATCCGTAGCCACCATGCAATAGAAGTAGTTTAAAAACACATATGTCCCAGCCTTGAATTATATCCTAATTATATCATCCATTCAAGGACTTTTTCAAGGACGGCGTTTGTCCTTCGTTTTGGTCCTGCAGGCAACGGTACCGTTTCTCCGGAAAGCTTCCGATTATAATTAGCCCACAAGCCCTTCCGTGATTCTTTCTCAGCAGGCCATTTCCATTCAGACCTCGGATTTAAACCATGACTTCAAGGCAGCTGAGACATTCACCACCTAATAGTCCAAATGACAATAGCATATAGATCCATCTCCGCCTATCAAAGCCTTTTTCCGGCAACCAGTTCCGTACCTATATATACCCAAATAAACCAAACCAATTCAATAAAAACAAAGCCTCCTTGGGCTCACCGGTTGGTCTGACCGAAATAACAGTTGTCCACCATACGACGTTAGAGTTTTGCTCTTTTGATGTTTTTCGTTTTTATCGTTTTCTGTTTTTACCTTTGGTTCACGTCTCCGAGACCAGAATAGACATCTTCTTCCTCTTTGGCCGCGAACCATTCCATAAAACAGAAGCATATCTGTTTGGATTTCCTAGGCTGTCTCCTGTGGTTTCCGGACATTGCCGTTGGATGACTTGACTGTACTGTATCGATCGGAAGTTTCCGTCTCGTGGCGGACTTCAAGGTTGAGTGTCAGTTCCTTGAGCTGATCTTAGAGGCGGGAGCGAAATGAGGTCTTTAGGTAGGAATGAATGGCTTCCTTGGGACTCGACAGTTGAAAGCTGCTGAGATTTAATGTGCTATAGTATTTGAGTGGATGGAACCATGTTGTAATCGCCACGTTCTCCTCCAAGGTGGATTGCCGAATAGTTTCAGCCGTATCACTAACTCATTGCTTGAGAAACGTAATCCGATTAAAGCCATATTCTTATATTTTTGCACGAATCAGAACATAATAATAGCAGCTTCATGAAAAGAACAGGATAGCTTGTAATGCAGAATTGAATCAGGGGATACAGTCTTTGACACTAATTTGAACCATAAGGATAAATTAACATGAAATTCGAGCATTAAATACTAATAGCCGGTCTTCCTTCTTAGCTCGCAGCAACATGGTATACAAAGCTAATCAAAACATGTTTAAGACTCAACTATGAGAGAACGTAAGAGCCTGAGCTGGTTGCAGAAAGAGAAGTCGAAATTCGCTAGAGGTGGTTAATAACATTAACTTAACCGCGTAGTCTTCCATCTTACTTCTGTGTATATGTAGAAAATTCAAAACCTGTAAAAATCAAAATAAAAAATCTGTTTAAATAGCAATAGCGAGTGAAAACGCCAAAATCCATCCATCAAAGTGAGTCGCGGAGATCGCGGCTTACATAAGCTTTGAGCTAATTCCTAACGACCAAGCTCTCAAACCACCACCATCACCGACCGCAATCGCCTTCCACACGCAACCCCAAACCACCCATCCACCATGACGGTCACCGAAACCGTGAAAGCAGCCGTCGGGCTCTCTACCGAATCAAAAGCAGCTCGTAAGCTCCAATCGCCCCCTCCCAATTGCTCAAACCTTCAATTGCTAATCCAACTTGTGTATTTGTAGCAGCGACACGAGAAGCCATGTCCGAAGGCCGCCTTCCTATCGCCTACCGCGATAGCTGTGCGAACTTGCTTATCCCGCTGAACCGGTGTCGGTACGAGGAGTATTATCTGCCTTGGAAGTGTGAGGTAAGCGCTGTTTCCTATTACAGATTTGGATGATGGATATGGATCTGGAGGGAAGGGATCGGGATTGGGATTGAGCAAAGGCTGATAAATGGGCAGACAGAGAGACATAGCTATGAGAAATGCCAGTACGACGAGTTCAAGAAGAGGGTTGCGAAGATGGATGAGTTGAGGGCGGCGAAGGGTGGGGAGAGGAGTAACTAGGGCATTGATGGCGGGGACTGTGTACTTGTACATATGGACAGCAATACGTGTTGCATGCGAGCAAGAATAAGGGCATTCGATGATCGATTTGGTTGTGATACATTTTGGTTAGATGGGATATTGCTGTAGCAATTGACCCGGGGGTGTTCAAGTAAGAGCCTTCGACGGGGATACCTACGCGGATTACCCTCGATACTGTATATGGACACAGAGACTCTCACAGGTAGGCGCCGAAGACAATGGGAAATCCAGCAGTCTGGTATGACGATTCATACATGGTTTACATGGCTTGCATTGAAACCAGAAGTCTGGCATTACTGCAATTCACCCGTCAATCATCCCCATCCTAGAGCTAGGAGGGGGAAAATAGGATCACTTTAGTGTCACAAAGTTTTGTTGCATATCGCATTTTGAAGGCCAAGGTCCAGACCCCGATCGATACTTGACCGCCCGGTCTAGCCAAGGTAATGTTTCTCACTCAATGGTATTCAGACGTAAACTTATCTTGTGTAGTATCGATATTCTCTTCTGCCCGCTTTGTCTATGCAATCTCCATAGCATTTTTCTCTTGCTTTTATATTAGACACGAGGCTAGTGCCACTTATTCCTCGTATTCATGACAATCAAGAAAGGTACCGCCTCCCTGAAATTCTACGGAATTACTTTTTCTTAGGAGGTAAAGCCCGAAGAAAACTCTCCAGCATCCCAAGACCAGCTTTTACCCCATCTAGAACATGCACATACTTTGCATCATCCCCAAGTTCCTCTACCAAAGCCTCCTCAACAATAGTATCCAACCCTGCCATTCCAGCACACCCCAGAATAACAACCCGAACATCCTTGTCCTTCACCAATCTCTTCGTCGCCTCCATCATCTTCCTCCTAACCAGCTCCGGTGGTGCTGTATGCAACTCCCCAGCATTTAATCCTGTGGTTTCGACCCCTTTGAACCTCTTGCAGCTCTTCAAATCATCCACCTCTAGGAAGTCCTTCACTCCTTTCGATAGGGCTTTCTCCCAGTAAGTGCCCGTACTAACAATCCCGAACCTCGAATAACTGCTTCCGGATCCCAGCGGTAGCAAGGATAGAGATGTAGAAATGCTGGCTTCGAAGATACCGGTCACGTGTACATGAGGGGCAACTTTCTTTCTGAGCATGCCGACAAGAGGATGGACGCTGTAGCAGGCGACGAGGTAGGCGTCGTAATTAGAAAGTCTTAGTTCCAGATCTGCGAGAACGATCTTTGCAGTTTCGAGGGCATCATCTTCGTTGTTGATACTTGATGGGCCGGAAGGAGCTGTATAAGTCTCGATTTGGGATGAGGTAGTTCCATTCCGATTCATTTCCTTGAGTAAAGTAGACAAGCCATCCGTCATGGAAGTTGACGAATTAGGATTGATGAGGAGGATTCTCTTAGAAGTCATCTTCATGGTTAAATAAGATTACAGGTGTAGTTGTTCGCAAAGAAGCAATTTAGAGGTAGTAATTAATAAAATACAAAGTAAGTATAAGTAAGAAATAGTTAAAAATTACATACCTAGCTCTAGCTTACAAGTTGGTAGGGTTCTCACAGCCACCATGGAGGGGAAGCTACGGCGGGTGGAAAGGGCCATCAACGCAAGCGCACAACAGGCCCCCACTACGTATCAACAACCTCAAGCTTACCTTCAACATCCTTCGAGCTCTTCACCGTCTGCAAAGATGTCGGAACCTCCAATAGGTATTGTATATTGCTTCAATTCTCGAGTATACCTACTTACATCAATCCTACAGTCCTCGACGGAGGAACCGGCTTCCTCAAAGTTGGCTATGCCGCCCAAGTATGCGCCCCCCTCTTCCAGCAAGACGGCTACAGAGGCAGAGACTAATCTTAGTACTGCTGTAGAACTTCCCCGAATTCCAATACCCCTCCATCGTCGGACGCCCTATCCTGCGTTCTGAAGAAAAAGGCACCGATGGCCTAGTCATCAAAGACATAATGTGCGGTGACGAAGCAGCCGCCGCGCGCACCATGCTGCAGGTATCCTACCCCATGGAAAATGGCATCGTCAAGAAGTGGGACGACATGCAGCATCTCTGGGACTACACTTTCTACGAGAAGATGAAGGTTGACACTACCGGGCGCAAGATCTTGCTTACGGAGCCCCCGATGAATCCGCTGAAGAATAGGGAGCAGATGTGCGAAGTGATGTTTGAGAGGTATCAGTTTGGTGGTGTTTACGTTGCTATTCAAGCTGTATTGGCGCTTTATGCACAAGGTGGGTGTTTACATTGATTGGAAAGAGGATGTGGGCGGCAGCTGACGATTCATAGGTCTCAGCTCCGGTGTGGTCGTTGATTCCGGAGACGGAGTAACTCACATTGTCCCCGTCTATGAATCCGTCGTCCTCAACCACCTAACACGCCGGCTGGACGTCGCCGGCCGAGACGTAACCCGCAATCTCATCGCCCTCCTCCTGCGCCGCGGCTACGCCCTAAACAGAACCGCCGATTTTGAGACCGTGCGCCAGATCAAAGAGAAGCTCTGCTACGTCTCATACGACTTGGAATTAGATCAGAGACTGAGCGAGGATACGACTGTCTTGGTAGAGAGCTACACCCTACCCGACGGCCGAGTAATCCGAGTTGGTAGCGAGCGTTTCGAAGCCCCCGAATGTCTATTCCAACCCCACTTAGTTGATGTCGAACAACCAGGCATCGCCGAATTTCTCTTCAATACCATCCAAGCCGCCGACGTCGATGTGCGCTCCTCGCTCTTCAAAGCCATCGTCTTGTCCGGCGGTAGCAGCATGTACCCTGGCCTACCCTCACGATTAGAGAAGGAGCTAAAGCAGTTATGGCTTACGAAGGTACTGGGCGGAAATCCGGAACGGCTGAATAAGTTTAAGGTCCGCATTGAGGATCCACCCAGGAGGAGACATATGGTGTTCCTAGGAGGTGCGGTGTTGGCGAATATCATGGCGGATAAAGAGAGTATGTGGATAAGCAAAGCAGAGTGGGAAGAACAGGGTTCAAAGGCCCTTGAAAAACTTGGGCCTAGATAAGTTGTTGACCGTTTTATGACCAAAAAGACATTGCATGCTTGCTTTTAGCGGGACTTTTTGATCTCTGCTTAACCTGGAGTGGTGTTGTGACGTGAAGAGGCCCCAAGCAAATTGCAATATGCTATTCACAAGATCGATAAAAGACAAGTTTACTTGATTGAAGTCGCCAAGTGGCGTTTTATCGAAATAATATCTTTTATCTACCCAATTTATACTAGCGCAATAGCCCCTGATTCCACAATCCAGCCGAAACCCCACATCATCTCCTTGTCCTATTATCATTAGTACTGTAAGAACGTATATCCTTTTGGTGTTCTAGGGCTACGTCTTGCGTATGCTGCGAATACGTTTTGTATTGCGGGTGTTTTCTGAGGATATGATGGCCTGGGTGAGGTTGGTATTCATAGATAGAGGGTGCTTTTGTCAGGGACTAGGGAGGATTGTAAGATGTATTGTGGTATTGCTGTTCCATTTCATACCGCAAGTCAAAGAAGATTGGGGTTCTTGTATGCAAACGCAAATCAAGCTTTTGGGACTCAAGCCGTGATGACCATTTGAGGCCAAAAGCACGCACCTCAGGTTATACTTTATTCTATTACTCTTCATCTAGTTCGGGGTAATGTCTATAGATACCCAACCCATACTTCTGCCTCTTCTCACTCGCCAGGTAAGCCTTCATCTTCGGCCGCTCCTGCACAGCCCGGTACAGCCCAAACACCTTTCCGAACTTCCCCTCCTTCTCAATCCTGCCCGTAGCATTCGGAAACGCAAACTTGACGCCATCCAAACATTGGAACAACACCAAATCTGCATATGTCAAGTTGCCGCCATACAGCCACGACCCGCCCTTGCTTGCCTCCCCTTGTAGCACACGCTCGAAATAGCCTAGGAACTTAGGCAGGCGGTTGGCAATATAGTCTGCGGATCTCCGCTTCGCTTCCGTCTTCTGGTCCTCGTAGTATAAGCCCGTCGCAATGGGATGATGACAATCGTGCGGTTCGTTCGAGAGGCCGTCAAGCGCCGTCAACGCCAACTGGTTGACCTTGTAGATAGCGTCCTCGTCCTCCTCTGCCGGCGGCACAAGTCCAAGGCGCGGTGCGAGGTAGAGCAGAATGTTGGGGGTTTGGGATATGGTGAGATCGCCGTGTTTGAGGATGGGAGGGGCGCAGGGAGGGGGGTTGGATGCGTCGCCAAGGTTTTCGGGGTTTATTTGGGCGATGACGAGGTTGATGCCGTCTTTTTGATGAGCGATATCTGTGTATGAGGCGCCTGCTTCTTCGAGGGCAAGTCGTACGTGCTCTCCGCGTCCTGGCAGGCCCGGCCAGTAGATGAGTTCGTAGGGCACATCTTTGGTGCTCTTTTGGCGCTTGGCGGCTGGTGCTGATGCCATTGTAGTTAATTGGAAGGATGAGGGTCTTGTAGTGACGATTGCTCGTTTTAGCAGTTGTATGGAGGCAGCGTGGGATCTTGCAATGATGGTCATGGAGGATGGGGGAACGTGGACGTTGATGTTTGGTGCTAGTGGTGGGGATGCATGTCTCGGAAGCGGCAACCCCTCACCTAACCGAGCCCCTGAATGTGGAGTGGCGTGGATGATTGAGGTATTACAAGTAGGTAGGTATGATCTGGTCTCTAGCATACGACGAGTAAGAAGAACCCGCACGAAAGCACGATAACGCCCAAAACTACTCGCATTCCTCCTCCCCTCGGAAAAAACAAAATTCCCTAAGAGAATGTCAAATTTCTGCACCCTTTGTCCTATCTTTGTTCGAGCTTAAAAGGATCAACAGAAAGCGGAAGCGATTAAAAAAGTTGAATATAAAGACAGTAAAATAAACTAAAACCAAGGTCGTTACAGTCGGCTTCGAAATTGGCATCCTCTTTGCAAATTCTTTGTCTATTTGAGCCACGATGCCATACGGTTAGCTGTTTCTTTGTCATTATGTTTCGGCCTGACAGAATGGCCGGCTGCTTTCACGAATCCGATTGTCATCAATTTATTGCCTAAGGATAGAATACTAGAAGGCAATCAAATTAAAGTCTCAAGGAATTCAGCAGCCAGTCTACTGCACTGCCAGCATCTGCCAGCATCTACGCGAGCATCCTTGCAGCAGAAATATTGATTCACACAGGCAACATGTCTTATATGGATTCTCACTATTGGGAATAGGAGTTGGTCCGATATTTGGGCGTTGTTCACAGACGATGCATCGTAGAGATGGTGTAAGTTTAGATTGACGAGGGAGGTATAACAGTACATCACTAACAAAATTCAGGTTTTTATATCAATTTGCCTCCTGGTGCGGGAACAATAGTAGTTAGTACTACTAAAGACTGTTCAATGACTGAGCAGTTATTAGAACAATTTAAGCCATATCTGGCAGTGGAACATCCTCCTTAGCAGGAAATGGGGTTATGTCGATATAGCTCGGCATGGACAATGGTTCCTCAAATCTCTTTGCCCTCCACCGATTGCTCGACGTAATCAAACCCCGACAGCCACCCAAAAGCCGAAACCACTTCATCAGAAATCCTGGTGTAGCCTCCCAACTCTCAGGATCACACGGCTCACCCCAAACAATTAGCCCATTTCTGTTCGCCGTGATCTCGTCATCAAACTCTGCGCTAATATCGCATTTCCTCATCTCCAACGCTGAGGACAATGTGAAATCTTGAAGGCGGCGAGAAAACAATAAGTTATTATTTCCAATCAAGTCTCCAAAGAGGTCATTGCAGAGGTCTAGATGGTCGAATTCTGCCTCGTATCGAATGAGATTGTCCCTTGAATTCGGAAAGGGGAATACGTTGAACCATGCTGAATGCGAGATATTCATCTGCACTTCGGTCGGCTGCAGTGCTATTGGGAGCGGCTTATCGGTCCGAGGGAGGATGATGGTGTAGCTGTCGCAAAGATTAATTTGCTGCGGCATAACTTTCACTGGATTCTTCTTGTAGATAACCGCGTTGGATTTTAGGGCTTCCTTGAGTTCAGTGATTGCTCGGTAGACGTTTAGGTGTATGAGTCGGAGAAGATGATCAGAAGAGAGTGGGAAGTAGGTTGAGAGTGGCACATATCGGGTTGATGGCGACACTCCAGAGGTAATGATCCGTCCCCAATCACCTGAACTTATATTGGAAAACGACCATCCTGGGCTGCGTGTTTCTTGAGAAGAGTAAAGAAACAAGTTTTCGATAGGAGTGTTATTGGGTCGTAAATATGGAGAGCTAGGCGCCAACTGCCCTTCTAGAAGTATCTGACTATCATGCAACTCCGGTCCAGCTGCACGATTGACTTTCCCTGTTTGGTTTCCTTCCAGTGTTGTGCTGCTTTCTACAATTGTTTTTTCACGGAGCTAAGGACCTCGGATAGGGATATCGGAAACCCTAAAACGCTCAACACGAAATGCGCATTTCTTTATATCTTGTTTGGCGTGTTTTCTTCGATATGTGCGTTGACTTAATCGATTCTGAATCCTCTTTCTCTCCTCCTTCTCCGTTACCTTCGTCCAGTCATCGTCCGCTTTCCACAAATCTGGATGATCCCTGCTGGCGGACCGAGAACTCTCTATGATAAAGCTACATGGGTTCGCAAGGCTTATTGAAATTTCCAGATTGAGAAGAAATAATAATTATGTTAAAAGGTCGACGAAGAGGATGGGGATGGGGATGATCTATGATATGAAGTTCGCTTTATAATTAACGTAAATTAGTGGATTATGGAAATTTCCTTTCTCAGATTAGCGTAGAAGCTTATATCGCGGATGCCAGCAGAAGTTTGAACAGGAGCATAGGATTTCAGCCAATCACAGACGCATAATTGTTTACTTTTCCTAAAGAGGAAAGTATCATAAGCTGAAGTCTGTATGCCTTGCTATACGTCGTATCCATATTGCATTATATGATATCACGGAACAAGGAAAATGCTCCCTCAATACAACAGAACCAACCATGAGGGCAAACAAATATTAGAATATAAGTATAGACCAGAACCTTCTCCGAAGCAGTTTTCGGTTTCACTTTCCATCCACGGCAAAGCCTTTTGCATTGATCAACACTACTTTCTGCACTAAAATATTGCCTTCACGATCTTTTCTCAATAGCCGAGTACATCGAACTTCAAAGTCGAAGATGTGGAGCGTCTCTTCTCTCCCATCCCTCAAGGGCAAGATATTTATCGTGACCGGAGAAAACACCGGCATCGGCTAAAGGCGCATACGTATACATGGGCGCCCGCTCTTCCAGAAAAGTCACCGCAGCCATCTCCAAGATCAAAGAAACGCACCCCGAGGCGGACGTTCAGGTTCTCCTAATGGACCACACAATTCTCAGCACCGTTGTTTCAGCAGCGAAAAGCTTCTCGGTCCAAGAACCAAAGCTACATGGGCTGATTCTAAACGCCGGTATAGTGGCTGTCCCGTATGAGATCACACCCGATGGTTTTGAAATTCAGATGCAGGTTAACTATATCGCGCACTGGTTGCTGACATACCATCTTCTTCCCATCCTGTTGTCGACGTCGTTGAAAGATGGCGAGGGGTCGGCAAGAGTCGTTCCCGTGACGAGCGAAGGCCATCGACGACCCTGGACCGTAACGAAAATCCCATATGATGAGACAGAAATCAAAGGGTTTGGGCGTTGGGGACTGTATGGAGTAAGTAAGCTTGCGGACATTCTACTTGCAAAACCTCTGCACGCTTCATATGGGCCTGGATCATTAAACTCGATGCAAGGGATGGGGGAGATTTGGGCTGCTGCAGCAAATCCCGGATTCATTGATACGCAGCTGAACGAGAAAAACCGAGATAGTGTGGGCTGGAAATTGAAGTGGATTCATAGCTTCATCCGGGCTACCGGGGTGGTGCGGCCTTGCGATGAGGGGTGTGTTAGTAGCTTATTTGTGGCTGCTAGTCCGCAGTTTAAGAAGGAGATGAGTGGGTTGTATTTCAGCGAGAAGGCCAACATAACGAAGCCAAGTCCGGCAGCGATGAGCGAAGAAGAGAGAGTGAAGTTGGAGGCATGGACGCAAGAGGTGATGAAGAAAGGTGGGTGGATTTAGGACTAGCACTGTGTATGAATCAGGTCTATAGGCAAGTGGGTGGCGCAGAGGGTGTAGTACTTCGTTTCGTCTTGGGTCATTTAGACGAAAAGAATGAATAGAAGGGAACTGGTGAACCTACTTCGGGCGATGGACCAATTGGCAGTGAATTTGAGGAAAGGGTTGCTCAATTTAGGGATGGGAGATAATTTCTGGTAGGCTTGAGAAGCTTTGGATGGAGGAAGTTTCCGATGAGTATAATAGGAAGTTAACAGAAAAGCTAAGTCTATATTGGTAAAAGGGTTAGCGTGTTCGTTCAAGTCACTCTCCAACTGCGATTTGGTGCGTCTTGCCGCGTTCGTGGTTTAAGAAATGTTTGTAGCATCATGCGTGCTTCTAAGGAATAGCTATATTCTTTATTTTCACTTGAACTTCGACAAAGGTGTGGCTACAGGGAGTCATAAGCCAGCCATTAATAAGCCTAGGACTCTGAGATTGGGTTAATTTGCATGGAAGAAGTCATTAAAGCAACTATATTCGAGGTCTGAAACCTCCCTAGTAGAGCGTCAAGTAATTTCAAAGGCAAAAACCACGGTTCAGCTATATTAGTTTCACCCTCAAGCGCCAGAGACTACATCCGATGTGGTAGTAGTAGAGTTAAATACTAAAGTCAGTCCTTAACATTATAAATAGAGCAGTGCGGCTTAAGAAAGGGTACCAAAGAGTATAATGATTATTATCTATCAGTGGTAGATTATTCTAGCGGTTTCATTTCACACCTTAGTCAGCTACTTAAACTAGGAGAATATCTCATAGAGATCGCTTTAGTCTTATTCATTAAAATTTTATATAGGAGTAGTCCTAAGATAACCTTGAATTAGTGAATTGATCAAAGTGGTGCGCAGTAAAATGTTTTTATACTACCCACCAATATAAAAGAGCAAGCAAAGTCCCATTCAACCATAACAAAAACGCCAGCAGAGCCAGATCGATATGTCTCAAGAATCACGCCCAAGTCCTTACCCCCCGTCCCCCCCTACCAACTAGATCTCCAGACAATCCTATCAGATCCATGCGTCCTATTCAAGCAGGAACCGTCAAAACCAAGCCGAAAAGCTACTCAGCAGCCCAAATACAAGAAAGTGCAAATAGGATCACAGAAGCATTCACATATATCTCGCCGCAGAGCGCAAAGAATGCGTTGCTCTATTCTGGGGGACATCTCCCCGATGCTATCAGGCTTCTTCTCAGCCACAGAGACAAAGGTGGAAGGTTCGACGTGCCAGATGATAGAGCCCCAGTTGTCAAACGCGTCAAAGGCAAGGGCCGAAAGGAAGTTATCGACTCAACAAGTGACAACTCTCCAAGTCTTCCGCTAGCGAAACAAACCTCTACGGGGGAAGTTATCGACCTGACAAGTGATGGATCCCCAAGTCCACCAAAGTTCCCACGAGCAAGAGCTGGAGAACTAGAAACATTCACCCGCCCGGTACCCAACAAACCCCTATTTCCAAGTCATCTTCCGCGAGTAAGAGTCAAAGGGATGGAAACAGTCACCCTACCGGCACCTCGCACGCCTTTGTCCCCAAGTCCTCAGATACCTAGAAGTGAAATCTCATACGACACTATCGACATGACAACTCCAAGCCCTCCGGAAAAACAAGGAAAGAGCCCGGAGAAAGTTTACGACTCAAACAGCAAAAGACCTTCATTTCCGACAGCAACGAAAGACAAATATCATGTAGATACGGGATTCAGATCACCAACCCTCCACATTCAAAAAGGCCCTGAACCCGAGGCAAATAATATTACCGACAAATGCATGCGCGTATTGCTATCAGCATCAGATACATATTCCGCGGCAGCCAACAAGGCAGCACTGGACCGGATCAGGGAGCAAGATCTGCAGCTGAGAAAAATCATGGGAACGAAGAGCAGCCCGCGAGATGGTGTGGAAACGATCTTGTGTAAATGTGTGGAGCGCTTGGAAGATGAGTCCAAGACTCTGCTGAGGGAAGATATGCAGAGACTTGTTCACTGTATTACGAAAGTTGCGGAAGTGAAAATCCTGAAGGGGAGTGCGAAGCAGGAGGCCAATCATTGGAAAGTGTTGCCGCTCCCGGTTAGACAGTCAGAGCTGTATGGAATTATTGATGAGGAGTATCTGAGTCGTGATGGAGAAGCAGCTTTGACAAACTTCATGGAAATGTGGGGAAAGAAGTCTAACATCCATCGCCTGACTTTGGGGTCCGTGGTAGCTCTTGCTAAAGATGTTGCTAGGGTCACAAAAGCACTTCATCAGATTTTGATTCTAGATGTGGAGTATACGCATATGGAGGCAAGAGAAAATGATAGGTGGGCTGGTTTGTTACAGGACTAGAATATATGGTACTTGAGTTGTAACAATAAAGTTTGACTATGTCATATGTTGAATGATCATTTTTGGATAGCATTTTAAGGTTTCTTTTTTGCGTATATGCTACATAAAGATGGTGTGCAACTACCTAGGTAGGTAGTGACTGACATAAAGCAGTCGGCGTCTTAAAAAGAAGTGATCAAGCCTGAGCTGTCCGGTCTATTTACCGGAGAAGCCACAATATCAACGTTGTGGTCTTTGGAATGAAAGACCGCAAGGTCTAGAAGAATGATGTAGAAGCAATAGGCATATCTATTGACAATTATTTACCCAGCTTGTATTCCTAAACGCTCAGCAAGAGTAACCAACGTATACTCGTCCTCTTCAATCCATATGCCCAGAATGTTTCTCTCTCGTAACTCTGGATTTTCTCCTTCTCCAACGGTCTATCTAGATATATTGTTCAAAATCCGCGCGCTTTCGCACCTTTCAAATTATTTAGATGCGCGACCACAAGCCCACACTCCTCGGGCTTTTCGCCCATCTTCTCTCCCGTTCCGAGATATACCTTGGGGTTCGGCTTAAAGGATCAGAAGGAGAATTTTAAACGACACATCCTTCAGCTGCTAACCTCGTGTAGCATCAAAGTATTCAAGAGACACGAAAACGAGCTATACCGGCGTATACCTTTGAATTCTTTCCCGAGCTTCCAGCTGAGATTCAACTCAAAATTTGGACCTTGGCATCACTTACTGAACACCCGCAAACCTATCGTTTTGCCCATATTGCAAGAGTAGCCTGAAGCTACGATGAATATGATGAAGCAGGCGGATCAGAATACAGTGTTTGGAGGACCGACTCTGAAGCTGATGACTTTGACTGATTGCATCCTCGCAAGTCTTAGGGCTTGAAGAACTTGTGGAAGGAAAGGTGATCTGCGTGAAGCGTGTACTGTAGGAGGTGAAGTTGAGTTGAGGTTGGAATGAGGTTAAACGCGTCTGCACGGACCAGATGCTGATATCGGCTCTCACTTCCCTACGGAGTAGTAGAGGTCGAGGCAATAGACAATGACTTACCGTTCCCTAAATAAAATCAAACACCGTGGCTTATGGAGCTGTATGTAGCCGTACTTTCCGGGATGAAATATACAGAAAGAGCGACGCGCATGTCACTTTATTAGACAAGGCAAGTGCGATCATGGAATGACTCCAACCATCAGGTAACTTTTCAATCAATCGCTCACGAACTCCACGGCTAACAAACAGAATATGATATAGAGGAGTCTCTCGCAGATGTCGGAACTGTCTTCCTACGTGTACCAGATAATGACACTTATTTACAAGGTGCTTGCAAGAGGTTGTATATTCGAACCGGTAGCTTGAGAAAAGGAACTTTGCCGCCTCCAGTTTATACCCTCTGGTACTTGTTGGCCTTGTCTCTACCATTTCACTCACACTCCTGCTGGGCCCCCTGACCAACTATTGCGCTTGCTCCAACGTCCGTTCCATTGCTTGCCTGCGGCCTGAGCTCCATCATAACGTGATTCGAATCTTGGTCTGGGCTGCTGATATCTTCCTCCGTCTTGATAGTCCCCCCTCGGCGATCTCGATCTATATCTCTGCCTATCGCCATCTCCACCTCGCGGCTGGTCGTATCTTGGTCGGTAAGAGTCTCCTATCTGCAGCCCGTAGGGTCCGTAATACGTGAGATCTGATCCTTGCCGACGAGATCCTCGGTCTCTCAATTCACCCTTGTCGTGTGCTCTGGCGCGAGATGGACTCCTTGATTGATGACCAGATCCTCCGGCATCAACCTTTCGGGCGCCTTGTGCTTCAGGTGATTTGACTGCATTGTCTTCTGCTTCTTCCATCGGTTTCTTTTGGGGTGCTGGCATGGGGAACTCTTCTGGCAGAACTAGTCTTGTTAGCTGTCTGCCTTGTATTGTCGCATTTGCACTTACAGAATTTGTCCCAAATGAGCTTGTCGATCTTCCATGCTTGCTCGTATCTGCTCAAGTCGTCTCCGTGAACTTCGTATACGTAGACATCGGTAGTAGCCTCCGCAAGTTGTGCTTCGAATTGGTCGAGGTCGATATCGCTGTGCAAAGCTCTGCTTTTGATCATGGGCATAACAGACATGTAGAGCCCGAAGTTCGGATCGACTGTGCTCGGTTGAGACATTTCGAAAGAGGTTGAACAGGTCGTAGTACAAGTAGGTAGTTCATACGAAAGAAAAAATGGATATACTTGATGTCGTCGAGTGAATCATTTTCCCTGCTAGTTCTTAGGTGGTATTCACAAAACGCGAGAGATATAATAACCGTCATGTGCTGGCAGAATTTGTTCCAACTTTGCAAATTGCAACAGAAAATACCCCTTTCCCGAAATTGAATTGATTTCCATTATGTTTCCCTCCCGAATAGGAATTTCTTAGGAATCTCTAGGCTTTGCTTTTAGTCAGATAAGGCCTTTTGCTATTCTTTTTGATATGGGTAATGATTTAATCCTGAGTAAATGTTTACTCTCGCTTAGCGAGATTTTCTTTCATCCCCCCTTTACCGCCCACCCAAAAGGGAAACTGGTCACAGGGCAAGCAACTTTACACTCAACTTCTATCGATAGTTTGCAGCAGTTTTTTTTTTTTTGAATAGGACATGCATTCGTTTGTTTGATAGGTCGTTGATTTGGTCCCCTTTCAAAAAGAATCAAATCACCTACCTATCAACACACAGTTCAAATCTCCAGCTTTGAGCCACATCTTGATACACAACACCAAAAATCCCATGTTTCTCAAAACTCAATATCCAACTTCTCCTTCTGGTCAAAATCATAGGCATTACCATACGCACCCTTCAAATATGTATCCAATATCTCCTGTTCAGGTTTAAGTCGGCCTTGAATCTGAAGCCCACCATCGCTTTCGAGCTGCGGCCGAAGCTCCTCTGAGAAAGTAATCTCCATAGCATTCCTAGCACTATCAGCATACTGTACTGTAATCCAGAGAACCATTATAAAAAAAAAAATCGCTCACCTGAACCAGGGCGCGAAATGAATCATCGCAAGCATGACTCTTGTCTGCTCCGTGAAGTTCGGCTTCCCCGCATGCCATAACCGCAAATCCCGCACGACAATCGAGCCTTTCCTGACGACAGGTTGTGAGGATTGCCGCTCTTGCGCTCGTGCTGCAAGCACATCTTTCCTGATGCGACCGCTCGCTCTCTCGCCGTGCTCGCCTTCTTGAACATGTTTGCCTGAGTTCAGATGCGACCCTAGCCAGACTTCTGTGGTGCCGTTGTCTAGCGTCATCTCGACCAGTGGGATATTTATAACTAGCGCGAATGGAGATCGTGGGTGTTCGAAGTCGGCGTCTGAATGGACGGGTTGCGATTGGGGTTCTGAGTCGGGAGCTGGTGGGAGTGCGCTGTTGCCGGATATGAAGGATAGCCTGGGGCGAGGGCCCAGAAGGGACGAAGTGGTTTGGGTGGCGAGGGGGTTGAGGAAGATGTTTGGGTCGAAGTACCTTTTCACCAATGGAGGGTTTTGCTGGATGTTCCTTTTTCACGTTAGTGCATGTTCTTTTCAAGACCGTTAGGTGGGAAGAACCCTTTATTGTAGTTGAAGGGCATTGAGTCACCGGCTGATTGTAGGAAGAGAGCATCTGCAACCATTTTCTCATTCAAGAAGTCAAGCTTGTCATGTGGGATTGCATTTTCGAGGGCTACGATCCCGTCGTGGTGAAGTGCACGTGTTGCGAGTTCAAGGCTCCTCCATGACAAGATCCCAGAGCTCCTCTCCTCCGGTGTTACAATGACGGCTTTTGGAAGTGACGAAAATCGTCTCACTGAACGTGAAATTTGCCGGGGAGCCTGTGCTCTTATGCTTGATTTGGGGATTCGAGAGAACATTCTGAAGTAGCTGTTTTGTGACTTAAGTTGAGATGGGTGAATATGACAACGTAGCTTTATATTCTTTATTTTCAAAAGTGGCATTGCCTTCTCTGGTATACACTAACTACACGAGCTACACATGACATGTATATAGTCCCGAATCCCACTGTCGTCTACCGACCCCGCCAATCTCACCTCTCCAACCCACCCCGCACTTTTTCCCCGGCCCGACTTCAATCCTGCCTGCCAACTAACCAATACCTGAGTCACCACTGTCGAATTATCATATGAATAGTACGACCCATAGCCCAGAGAAGATATCCTCATATGTAGCCATTAGTATGCTACAAGCACATAGCAAAATACATGCGTAGTAATGAAAAGCGTATTCTTCAAATAAACTCTAGCTAGTTTCGTAAAATTCATGTCTCCTTAGCATGGCTTCCTTGCCCAAGACTTCCTGCAACTGCAAGTAAGACTTTCTCAACCTTCTTCCAATCCTCATCCTCCGAGCCTTTATAAGCAATCATCTCGTTATGCGTCTTACTCGCGTGTATTACATCTTCTCTCCCCGGTTCAGGCCGGTTCTATACATCGCATTAGCCTCTTCGTCCCGTTGGAACTAGCAAGATCTAGGTACTCACCCGCTCATCAACTCCCCCACTCGTCTCCAGGAACCACCACACCTTGAACCGTCCCTCTTGACACAGTTCGGCAAACCGACTCTGACTCTCTCCCAACCACCTTACCTCTCTCTGCATTTTCTTGATCTCCTCGCTCACGCCCACATGGTCATCCTCTCCCGCCGTCGCAAGTGCCATATTCTTCCACGGCGCACTATTCCTCGGAACCCCAAAAAACAACACCGCTCTCGTCCTCTCCAAAAGCCCCTGATCCGAATACAGAATCCCCTTTAGCAACGGCCCACCGAAACTATGCGCTAGCCATACCAAATCCCCGTTTGGGTTTCCTGCGCTTCTAGTCACCTGCTCAATAGCGAACCGCGCGATTTCTTCCGTTTCAATCCTATCTTCGTCTTCTTTGCTGTATCCGAAACTTAGCACTCGTATTTGAGTTGCTGGCTCGAAGATGCCTGGCAGTAGATCGCGCAGCCAGAAACAGGATGTGTCTTCGTCTGTCCAGCATTCTGTCACGTGGCCGCCATGGCCGTGAATTGCGACGAGACTAGCATGATATATTAGTTGCTAGTGTGTGAGATATAGGGGATGCAATGCGATGCGACGCGATGCTTACGTGAGAGTGGGATTAGGAGACGAGTAGATTTCATGAAGTGCAAGATTGTTCTGAGTCTTTTCAGGTTTCGGGGGCTGAGATTCGGGTTTTCCTTGGCGAGCTTTGGGGGTGAGGTGGTGTAGAAATTTCTTCATGATTGTTGATGGGAGAAGGTGCTTGCAGATAGAGAAGAGGTGCTAGAAAAAGGATGGACTTGTGAAAAGTGGGGGAAGGGATTCCTGGAAGCTCCGACTATTAGGCAGCAGCCTTGTTTGCGGCGCATTGTATTGTCAACGTTGTCTACCTGGCCTGGGTATTCCATATCGCATGCACCATTCTATCACAGTAACAGTAACAGTAAATTTAAAGAAAGCAGATAAGAAAACTGTTTTTGATATGTCAATCCGCAGTGGACACTACCTTGGTTGAGCTGCCATATAGAGAAGCGGTTCGTTCAAACATGGCAACGAGAACTAGAGAAACAGGTACGATCATGAAGAGGCTCTCTTCAAAAAGTAAAGGCAAGTCAAACGACCTCGAGCGGGACGGCCAAAGCTTCTAGCTGGGGGTCATCTGTATATAGAATTGTTCATGCTTGAAAGTAAAGAATGAAGTGTTAGTTCAAAGTGGAGCAACGACGGGAATCGAAGCAATTGGGCTTTGCTTTTGACGAAGGCGGTTATTGATGCCTGAACTTCGTCTTCTAGCTATCTATGTTACAATTGCGCTCGAGTTAGGGGATCGTTAGAGCCTGCCGCATCTTCAAACCCAGGTGCCGGTGGTGAATTGATGTTTGGATCATCAGGATGCACGAAATGACGTGGATTGTAAGCTTTAAGAAACCAAATTCAAACTATAACAACATACAGAGCAGAACGGAGAAGCGAAGCAGGAAATTCTGACAACAGGCATAACGTGAACGTAAGCGGATTATATCTTGGCCTCCAACTTGCGTTTCTGCGAAGGGATCCAATAACGTAGATCACAGACAACCGCTGGGAGGAGGATTCTCAAATCAAATGAACATATAGTAGAACGGTGAGAGTGTGTTAGCGGAGAGGAGAACTGTAAAAAAAAGAGAGATTGAAGAAGAGTTAGACAATGACTGACTAGTAATCTTAGCGCGACCCCACTCCACGTGATCATCTTCTTATCTTCCCTAATATTTGTTTGTGAGGCGCACCTTTACCTTCTTTGATATAGCCCATCTTGGGTTGTTCCACTCTCAATGTCAGTGGACTCATTTGTACCATCTCTATGTCTACTCACCCGCCGGTAGAAGGCAACCAGAATGCCTCGGCGCCTAAAATTCCAGCTAATGGATGGACGAGGAAAGACCGCCCCTGCGACGCGTGTAGGAGACGCAAAAGTAGATGTATTATGCCCCAGGACTCGGAAACTTGTATACTATGTCAATCTCGCGCAGAGCAATGTACTTTTGTTCAAAGTCCTCAGAGAAGAAAGAGGCGGAAACTTGACGAGGATGAAAAAAATGCAGATGGGATGAAACTAGGGTATGATTAGACATGTACATTATTGACTTTACGGCTAACTATTTGATATAGATCTCTAGAGTCAGAGAGAAGCAGTAGGGCTCTGACTCGTCTAAAACTTCCTGGCTGACCTCTAAGATATCTACGCCAAACCTCCAATCAACGATTACAGAGCCCTGCCTGGCCCTTCGCTCTTGAAGCAAACACTGGGCCTCCAGAACCGGCAGCATAGCCAATATCTTGGTCAAACTACTGAGTATGATACTCGTCTCATCAACCTCTCGCCATTCAATGGACGAGGAGAGTACGTCAGCATGCCAGGAACACTTCGACGTGTCAGTCCAAAGACTCACTTCATCATGAAATCCGAAAGTCAAGCAGAAGTGGATGACGAGCTCGCGAATCTTGATCTCGTAGAGAGCATCGTTCAGCCACATGGTCAGGCTCTAGTTGACTTGTACTTTCGGATTGTCCACCCAAGTTTCCCGATCATGCATAAGAAGGTGTTCCTTGAGAAATATGATCGAACGTATCGGGAGTTCACGCCACCTGTTTTAGCTGCCGTCTATATATTAGCGCTAAATTGGTGGTCTTATAGTCCTAATCTTGTTAATCTTCCCAAGCCAGATGTCCTGAAGTTGGAGAAACTCGCTCCCAAGATGATGAGTGATGTCCTGAATCGACCGAAGCTTTCAACTGTGCAAGCCGGATTGTTGCTTCTTCAGCGTCCTGATGGTGACTCATGGGCTCTCACAGGTCAACTTATCGCGGTGGCACAGAATTTAGGACTTCACCTTGACTGTTCCGGGTGGAAGATTCCCGAATGGGAGAGGAGTTTAAGAAAGCGACTAGCCTGGGCACTTTACATGCAAGATAGGTGGGGAGCATTGGTCCATGGTCGACCGCTACTGATCCATGAGGACAACTGGTCCGTGAAGCCGCTTGAGGAGAGGGATTTCCCTGAGACTGCCGAGGATGACGATGAGGAAGAAGGAAGTTCAGAGATTGAAAAGGGGAGACTGACGTTCGTCCATATGATTTCTCTGACTGAAATCCTATCTAGTATTTTGAGAACATTCTTCACTTTAAGCTCCATGGCTGCCTTGGAGAGTGAGCGTGAAAATGCGACCACGGTAACATTGGAAAAGGCAAAGCCAATCCAGCTGAGATTGAAGGATTGGTATTCGAAACTGCCTCCAAGTCTGGCAGTAGGGGACACGAAAGCAAGGAAACTCTCTTCAACTGGTAAGCATCTCCTTTGACTAATGTTCTGAGTATTGACCAGCCAAGGATCATTACATCTTGCATACTTTGCGGCAGAAGTGACCCTACACCGAGCAATAATCCGCTTCGACACTAGCAATACCGACGAGAACCTCCGATCCATCACTCGAGCTGCTGCAAAGATGCGTTTCATTTCTGCCATCGACCTCGTCAATAAACTCGAGCCCGCACACCTCCAGAGCTTCTGGTACTTTGCTTCCAAAGTCAACCTCGCAATTATCGCGACATTCGGGAGTCTGCTGTGGGCTACAAGCCAAAGCACAGATGAAGCTGATTTCTACCGATCTAAGCTCGCAGAATATCGGTGGACATTGAGAGTGAGCAGTAAGGGTGCCGAGTTCATGAAGTTTACAGTTGGGATGCTAGATGCCAGCACAGTCTTTATGAAAGACGGTAGCAAAATCGCGACGCCGAAGACCATAAAGCCCGATACTGCTCAAGATAAAAAAGAGGAGCAACTCATTTCATCAATGGATAAGAGCCAACAAATATCGGATCCTACAGCTACTGGAATGAACCAAGTGTCTCCGAGCACTGGGTACTCGACCGAATCTGTAGGAGTCTACGAAGCCGACTTTGACGCCTCTATTCTCGCGCAAGATATCCGACCAACTTGGTCAGATTTTGCAGAGAACGTGAACTTCACAGCTGGGGATATACAGGATTGGAATCTGGATCAACTGTATAACTTTGAGGATGTGCAAGGGGTTGATCCGCTGCTTGCGAACCGGAGGTTCATTCAGGAGTATGATGAGAGGGGAAACAACTTTGGTGGTTTCTGAGCTCATCTCGGAACATTGCGGTCAAGACACATAATTTATTTCCCCACCCAACTTGAGCCACTCGAATGAATTAGTCCCAAGTCTTATGAAGCCTGAACCAGAGACATGCGTGGAAGGGATATAATGGAGAAAGTTAGAAGGAACAGATTCAAAGCTGGCCGTTTGTCCAACTTGTGAATTCGACCAAGCAAAATCGGTGCATCAGTATCTCGTTGCATTTCAATTCAGCTCTCTAAACTTTTCCTAGCCTTTTCAACGTCGACCCAGAATCCGTGTTTCAATCTAAAAGAGAGACCGAACATCAAAACCCGTATGTGCTGCCGGAGAATGGCCTTCCAAGACTCCCGAGAGTGGTGTAACTTCTCATCCTTATCATAACTTTTGCATACCTCCAGAAACTTCTTGGGGTCATCAGTTATCACGCCATCCACTTCTTGCCTAATGCTCCATTTCATCCACGATTCCTCATTAACCGTCCATAGCAGTATCGAGCGGTCAGCCTTCTTCTTCTTCACGTCCCGAAGTAAAGCATTTCCACGTGGCCCTACTATCAACATTTGAAACATATTAATGCCAACGCCAGGAACCTTGAGGAACTGCCGCGCATAATCGGCGCTGAATCCGTTGTGCGTTATAGGATATCCCGGTAGATATTTCATGCACAAGGGGAGGTATTTCGCCTATCGATATTAGATGAGAAGAAACGTAGGTAGGGTATGGAAACTTACCGCCCAGCATCCCACTAATATGCGTTCATTCCAAGGGCGTGATGACTTGACGTCTGCCAATGTAGCTGCAACCGACCTGAAAAGATCATCGGCGTAATTGTCAACCTTGGTCTGCGCGGGTTTATTACCCATTATGACTTCCACCAGGCTCGGCAAAAGAATCTTGACGTCTAGCAATATCCAAATGTCTTCAAGACCTGGCGTTGTTAAATACTCCAAAAGATCTATCAATTTAGGCATTGGTTGGTGTGGTGTTTTCAAGGTGCGCAGCGTTTTGATATAATCCCAGTTGCAGTCTATAAGCTTCTCATCTTTTCCAAAACACCGTTTGAGAGTAGCATCCTGGATTTAATAAGCTTTGCTCGGATTTTGGAGCAGTTCGATGGAGGGGTTGGGATCTTACGTGGGAAAGAAGAACCACGCCGTCTTTAGACAGATGTAAATCGGTCTCGATGCCGTGCGCCCCTATTTCTACTGCTCCCTTAAACGCGCTCATTGTGTTTTCTGGGTTTGTGGCTTTATATCCTCGGTGGGCAATAGTTTGGGGACGTCTCCCATACGGAGTATCTTTTGCGAATGTAAAAGCAGCTTGGACATTTATTAGTTGGACTGGAAGGAGAAATCGCGGCCTGTCGAGACATACACAGTGGAGTTTCCATCTTCCTCTCTAATAAGGGCACAGATTCAGCCATTTTCACGGTACCGTATGTGTGTTGTGGCACTTGACTTCGGAATTGACTTGGGAGCCTCAAAAGACAAGCTTGGATAGTTGTGTTAGACGATGGTAGTTGGAAATAGGTAGATATATAAAAGGTGGAAACAAAGCTTGGACCTGGGAACAACGGGAAACAAAGGGTGTGGCTGCAGTAAGTCGGCCCCACCTAGCAGTACGGAGTATATATTATTAACCATGCAGCGCACCGGCGTTAGATGTTACATCCGCTGCAAGACTTAGGTAGCTGCGACATCAAAAACACAATTATCAACAAATTCGCCTTAATTCTAGTATAAAAGCGTGGTATCTGATTTACCCAGTTATATGCTATTGATATAACCGGGAAATCATTGATACTAGGGGGAGTCAGCTTATGTAAAACGCCCCTGAATCTCAACTTCAACGTCCAAGTCACGAGAACTGCTACCATCCCATGCAAACTATCCTCCGACCATTCTTCTCGAGTCAGCGCTCGCTCACCCGTGCTCAACGTTTTCCTAAATCCGAGACACCAAGATATCGAGCCATGAGTTCAGGCAGTGGAGGTGTTGCCGCCGCCCAATATGTCGTGACTGTCAATGCGCCAGCCGCGTTGGGTGCGGTGCCGGATAACGTGAATGAGAAGAGCCATTGGCTGAGAGATCAGGAAGGCAAAGGGGAACCGAAGGGTTTTGTAAATCCATGGGAGAGTTCTCATGATTTCTCTTTCCCCGAAATATTCAAGGCCATGGTCCAGTGAGTGCATCTCTGGCTTCATTTTCGTGAGCTATAGGGCTTCTGCTTTGCCAGCAGTGTCAGGCAGCGGTGTTAAGAGGCAAGGACCCGAATGGCTGATATGAACTTTGCAGTCACAAGTTCTTCTCTGGAAACAGCCAAAGGCCTGACACCACACCACCAACGGTCTCTGTCATCAAACCCAAGTTCCTCCCATCTAGAACAAGCTCGCAAGCTCTGCGTGCAATATGGTTAGGACATGCATGCTACTACATTGAGTTTCCCACTGGCCTACGGGTTCTGTTTGATCCCATATTTGAAGACCGCTGTTCGCCGATCTCCTGGCTAGGCCACAAAAGATTCACCCCCAAACCCTGTGATATCTCTGATATTCCAATTATTGATTGTGTAAGTCATCATTACAGTCTCATTTTTTCTACCCTGGTAGCTGATACGTAATTCATGGGTAGGTTATCATAAGCCACTCTCACTACGACCATCTTTCTCACCCCACCATCGTCGAAATTCAAAAACGTCACCCTTCAGTTCAATTCTGTGTCCCAAAGGGACTCAGAAGATGGTTTGCAGATTGCGGCATTAAGAATGCTGTCGAGTTCGACTGGTGGGAGGACGTTGACCTCAACTTGTCCAAAACAAGAGGCGAAAAACCTTCGTCAAGTTCCTCGACGTTTAGTCCGTCAAAAGATGACATTACGGCGAGAATCTCTTGCCTTCCTTGCCAACATACATCTGCGCGTACTCCTTTTGATAAATCAACTACATTATGGGCTTCCTGGTCGGTTTCTTCTGGTGGCAAGTCTGTGTACTTTGCTGGTGACACCGGCTATCGCGCCGTTCCATACCTGCCTAAAGAAGTCGACGATTGGGGCTCAGATTTTGCTCATCTGCCCGTCTGTCCCGCTTTCAAACAAATTGGCGAACTTCGGGGTCCCTTTGACCTTGGATTGATTCCGATCGGAGCATATAAGCCAAGGCATGTTTTAAGTCCCGTGCATTCGAATCCGTATGATTCTGTTGAGATTTTTAAGGATACCAAGTGTAAAAAAGCCATAGGAATACACTGGGGGACGTGGGCGGTTGCAGAAGAGAGCGTGCTCGAGCCGCCACAATTACTCAAGAGAGCGATGGCCAAGAGTGGACTTGATGAGACTGGAGTTTTCGATGTTTGTGATATTGGCGAAAGTAGGGAGTTTTGATATTTTGCAGTAGAGTTGTGGGCTCTTGTGCTATCGTGATGGAGTACTGGCTTGCTTCGAAGAAGTGTGGAATCGTTAGACTGATCGTATGCCAGAGGTCTGCAACTGGGGGATATTGCTGATGCCAACACAAGATAGTTGTATAACAATAGATTATTCAGTGGACAGTATGTGTATATGATTTCGATCTCACTTCTATAATTGAGGTGATAGTGTAAGCGTTGAAGACCCTGGTAATGATACAGCGATACCGTGTATTATAACATTGCTACTTGCCTTCCGCAGGACGAGCTAATCCTGAATTCATACACGTAGAGGCAATGATCCCCTTTAAACCCTCAGCTATTTCCCAGGACTCCTTCATGTGACCCATTAAATCATTCACTCCAGCTTTAAAAAGCACCATATGCCCCTCTATAAACGCCTCCAGTACCCAACAAAAGGATCCTAAGTTGCTTCCTTGAAAAAGAAAGAACAGTATTCGCACAACTAGACCGCGTGGATGATTTGAGATGAGGATGTCTTTCGTGAACTCGATTCATCGAGTTCGACCCAATCATTGGTATGCGGCTTCCAAATCCTTCCCACTGAAATCGGGTCTGTGTCCATTTTGCCGGACGGGGGATGCGATCCAGCCTTACTACCCCTACTTCGAGTTCTACTCCTAGTGAATACCGAACTGGTAAAGGACCGCATCTGCGCAAAGAATCCAAGCTCGGGTATCAAGGGTTTGTAAACAGGTGCACAGCAGCATATCACGCTGCAGGTTTGTTGAACAGTTGCCCAGATGGGATCGAGAACTTCGACTTTTGATTTGCTGGTAGCGCTGAAGCCATAGCCGATCTTGACGAAACCGAGAATGCCGGCTCTGTAGAATTGATTAGAGATTATCTCGATATGGAGTAACTTGTACTTACAGTCCACCCACGATGAATATAGCAAACAATTTTATTTTCACAGTATTCTTTACCTTCAACGATTGTACCATCCAAATCGCCAGACCGATAAGGGCAAAATCTACTAGGGAATTCGGTGTTTCGCCCGCGGCAAGAAAATCTTCACTGTTGATGCAGTGACCTTTGAGTTTGGGCTCCCAGAGTTTTCGTGCTGGTAAGCATTCCATCCAGTGTACCATATAAGTAGAAATAGACCAAGCTATTTGGATAATGCCCAGAATCCAGACGCAGTAAATGAATGATCGTTTGACATGAAATATACGGTAGTACAGGAAAAGAAGACTGAGTTTCGCAAATAGCTGTTGCATGCAAAACTGTGGTCCCATAGAATACCCGGCCTAGTATGGAAAAAGGATTAGCACTAAACCTTTATCGATTCGTAACACATATATACCTTTTTTATATGTACGACTTCCTCTTTTGTCCATGTAGTATTGCCGTTCATTACTGACAAGACTAGACGAAAAGCATAGTTAGCACAATCAATATGCGCGACAAGAGTTACAACACCAACTTACGGTACAGAAGCGGTATCACGTATAAGATAAAGAAGAAGGTAGCCAAGACGGCGAACCAATCTTCCCAGCTAGGCTTGCGATTGGCACGGCGCACAGCTACAAAACGGAGCGCAGTCGCTGTAATGGCCAGTACCACTCCCACAATAGCCAGAATAAAGCATGTTTCTTGCAACGAGTTGTTCGAGATGTCAAACCCCATATCGACTGAAAATCAAATGGCAGTAAGGTATTGCTCAATGGCGATAATCTTGCGATTGCTCGTTGCAAGACAGGCTGGCGAACGCGTTTGGTACTCTGCACCGAAACATCAGTAGGGCGCAAAGCTTATGCGAAGTATGCGGAGTTGTTAAGCCTCAATCAAATTTGTGCAGGCATACGTTGTTGGGTCGAGGAAGGGGCTGCATTCGAAAGGGAGTGGTTGGATAGGTGCAGCGGCCGGGTTCTTTCATCTGTAAATATACTGATAATCTACGCGTGTAAATAGAATTTCCGAGGGAAGAAGTGTGAGGGCCAAGAAGGGTTGAATCTAAATTTACCCTGACATCTTAGAGCGATCTCGTGAGCCGGCACTGGGGGTCTTGCTTGGCTATCTCATCTCATCCAGCGGAGTCCCCAATCAGAAGGGATTATCCAATACAGGGGGCCCACGACCGAGCTGGCGACTCAAAATATGCACTAACCCACCATTATACAATTGTTCCTACCCTTGAGATTGCGCACCAGATATGCCACGTTTTACAAGAATTCCTTTTGATCCAATACCGATCCTTTGGGGCGGTTTTGAAAAGGCTGCCTGCTTCATCGAGCAAGTCGACCGTTCTGAAAATAAGCACATGCGAAATAAGTCCGAAAATCCCTCCTAGCATAATGAATACTAGGTACACCCCGCTACCTGTTTAGGGGGCGTTATGAGCAATCAAACTCCCGGTACGAAGTATCGTGCATCCCCCACATCACAAAGCGCGGAAGATAAGTACGTAGTATTGCAATAGCCCCTTTAGGAATGTCCTCCGCATGCGCGCCATGCACACTTTGCTAAGCCTCTCCGAATTGGACTACGGGGTGTAGATCTGATATGGTCTACAGCAACAGAATCGCATACGGAGTAGAAAGACTACCTGGTAACTTTCCCGGTAGTTTGCACTTGGCATGATTAAATGCCGTAACTAAGCTTTTCCCAAGCTTTGACTATGGACGTGCAGGCAGGAGGTGCAGGCGCCCCCTTTTCCCTTTTCCTTCCCGCGGTAGGAATCCGGAGCTAAGGTCCTGATTGGTTGCAGTCTCGCTAAGGGTGAAATCATTACTATCTAGATACAATACTAAGTACGAAGTACTTCGTATACTCCTATAGGAGTTGAAGCTGTAACCTGGTAGCTTATAAATAGGATAGTAAATATAAATATACTTTATACTATGCATAAATCTTCTAAAGCTTTAAATAAAAGCTATTTTAAAATAGAATACACATGTGAATTCATATAAAAAGAACATAAATAATATTCGCTAGATTCTCTCACAAAGTACGATTACGAAATGTTCTATTCAACTCGATTATATATGATTGGTCGGCTCGGTGAGCAACTCCGTACATTCCCTCCAGACACTAAACAAAACTGATTTATACCCCTCCATAGTCGTCGCACCCCTCGTCCCATTTCCCCACCTTTTAGGGTATATGTGGACCGGAAACCTATACTTTATGCGTGCCGACGTCGTCAATGGCGGATATCAGGTAATAATGCGAGTAAGAAGATACTACTCTTTGAGCATTGAAAGGCATGTGACAAAATGTGATGAAATATATGGTTCGAGTTGCTCGCGGGTTAATGCTGAGTTAGGGGTATACATAGTGACTTTTCCTCTTTTCGTCCTGGAAACGAAAGACTAGGAAAACGAGACTTTGACGACTGCAGCCGACACTTAGCAAAATAGACGCCTGCAATTAGGATTTAACGCCCTCATTACGTATATCCTCATGTCGGCGGAGAAGAATACCACTACTAATTCCAGGTCCATGGCTTGGGACAAAACCCTCAGACGTAGGAAACCAAAGGACTGTGGATAGCTCGCAAACGGGCCGCCACAAGCGTCGTTTCGGCTTTGCCTTTACTGTATCTCACCCGTCTATGGTTGCACTGGCCCTTGAGGATATTATTGGCAGGCATACGTTGTTCGGTCCGCCCATCGTAGGCCCACTTTCCGATTTATACGGCTGTGTCCCAGCCTTACAGCTCTCAAATCTGTTCTTTCTTATCTTTAATCTCGGCTGTGGCTTTGCCCGCACGGGACTGCAAATTATGGTTTGCAGTTTCTTGAGACGCTTTGCGGGGTAGAAGTAAATTTCCTGCAGATGAAATGGTAGCTTGGAACTACCACGGTTCCAGGTATTGTTAAGCGATGTCGTTGAAACGCTTTTATAGTTATATAAATAAGAAGAAAAGAAGATTACTAGTATCATAGGCTACCCCGCAGATGGTGACGACGACTATAAGTATCGCCATGTAAATCAGTTCAGGGCCTCGGGGTAATATAGGAAGAATTGTTTTTTATTAAAGATGATTTTAGAATATAATTAAAGCAACTATGAAAACCCTCCGCTTCTTTTCACAGCCAGCTCGCAGCTCAAAATGGAATTTCATATCAAATGGACTAGTACAGCGTGCGCCCTATTAACTTTAACCTTAACCTTAACCTTAGTTGCTCAAGAAGTAGTTGGCTGCAAGAGGTTCACCGAGCTTGGCTTCTTTCTGCCAGCTGTCCAGATTGTAGCGCATTCGATGCAAGTTGCCAAGAGGTTTACCATCTGCCGGAGCATACTTTTTGCCGTCAAAACCATCGGGCTGCTCGAACAGAAAGAAAGAATAGCGGTGAGGAGCGCTTCCTGGAGGCGGGGCAGGGCCAATGTAGTTGGCAACAAAAGGCTCGCTGGAGGTCAAGGTATTGTCAGGACCTGCTTTAAAGCCCGGTTGGATCCAGTGGAGGATTGGACCAAGAACGCCAAAAGAAGGGAAAGGAGCGTCGAGATCAAGGGCAACGACGAGGTATGTTGCCGAAGGGTCGGGAACAGCATATGAGATCCCAGGGGCAGACTGAGCCTCTGTAAATATGGTCAGGTTGTAGCGTGGACATGGCATGGCTGTGAACTAACCAGCGCGGGGAATATATTGTTTTGTTGTAATTGCCTTGGCGTTGACAATAACGCCCAGCACCTTGGACTCGTCCTTCTCGACCACATCAAGGATGCGTTTGACGATAGCGTTGGTAGGCATAGCGGGGGAGTTCCAGAGCTTGTAGGGAGGATATGACTAGAGGAGGAAGCCGCGGCAGAGTGAAGCTGACTGACTGCTAGCTACTAAAAAGAAGGTTCAGGCGAGAATAATGGGTTGATGGATGGACGGACTTTGGAGGGAGACAGAATATAGTAGCAGGGGGGCCAAACGTCCTTGTAGACCTAGCTGAATCGGGTATATCGCGGGGTGGGGCAAAATGCTAAAATCTCCCCAGTACTGCAGTATACGGGGTGGAGGTACGGAGGTACTTCGTACTGTACTGTATACTCGCGCAGTATTGGCAGGGGTATACACCGACAAAAGATATATAATTCGTGTTCGCGATCTGTAAATGTGGTATTTAGAGGGTAGCGTTAGAATTTTACTTTACTTGGTACAAGTAACAAGTAACATCTCACAACCATGTCTGACGCCCCTCCGCCAACAGTCAGCCTTGGAGACCTCCATCTGCCACGCATTCTCTGTTTGCACGGCGGCGGCGTCAACGCTGAAGCTTTTCGTTTGCAATGTCGAGGCTTATTCCGCTCCCTGAACGGCACATTTAGACTTGTTTTTCCCGATGCGCCCTACCTGTCCCCCGCTGATCCTGGTGTCATGCCCACCTATGCCCACCTACAGCCGTTTCGGCGCTGGCTGCGTTGGGAGATAGAGCAAGCAAACCCTGGCCCCGAAGCTATCTGCGGCGATATCGACAGGGCTCTGCATGAAGCAATGATCAGTGATGATGCGATGGGGGCCACTGGTGGCTGGGCTGCCATCATGGGCTTCAGCCAGGGTGCTAAACTGGCTGCCAGTTTGCTGCTCCGCCAGCAGCTTCGTGCAGAGAAAATTGGGAAAGACCAAGCGGGCTCTGACTTCAAGTTTGCCATTCTTCTGGCTGGGCGCGCTCCTTTGGTCGCTCTTGATGCGGATCTGTCAGACTCGCTGGCCCTGGCCGATGCGGATGAGCTCACGACTGGTGCCTTTGCACAGGTTACCGGCTCTTTTCTGCAAGGGTCAGACCACGTTCTTCGCCTACCCACTCTGCATGTTCATGGAAAGAAAGATCCTGGCCTTGCTAATCATCGTCGACTTCTTACCGACTTTTGTAAGGCGGGTACAACTCGCTTGGTAGAATGGGATGGGGATCATCGGGTAGTCATCCAAGCAGCAGATGTTGCAGCTGTTACAAATGAGATTTTGGCATTGAGTAAACAGACCGGTGTGATATCGTAATTATCCGTGGATTTTTGAAAATCGATTTTACATGGGACATAGATGCTCAGAAATTTATAAATCTTATACCAGAAAAGATTAGCGGAGTTTTAAGCGTCTGCTAGATCTCCCTTATCTTATGAGTTACCAGAGACTTCTTTGCAGATAAGTATCAAGTATCCAGTTCTTAAAAGTGTATTAGAAAAAGCAACTAATAATATATAGTTTGCAAATCTTTTTGATAACAACCTCAGCAATGGAATTGTTCTTATGTGGTCCTCAGGCTAGCCTTCCTTCTCCGAAGGATTTGGGTCAACTCCGTCAAATCCTACTGGGCCAGAAATCTTTATATGCATCACTGACGTTAACTTTAAACGACTTGCCTAACCTTCTTCGACAATTGACTACTTTTGACGTCAATTTGAAACGGGCCCCATCGGCTGCATCAATCGACTGTCTTTTGCAATGGCTAGATTCAGGACATTTATCTCTACCTGTCGACGACCTCCCCAATATTGCTTCTTTGCCCTTCGCCGTCATCTTACAAGTCGCTCTCTTTCTTCAGCACTTGGCGAAAAACAATACAGGATCTGATTATGGTCAGACGGTCCAAGCACTGCAGCAGTACGGCGTACAAGGCTTCTGTACAGGCTTTCTTACGGCTGCTGCTATTGATTTTTCTAGAAATGAGGAACAGTTGGCCGAATACACTGCTACCAGCTTACGTCTCGCTATGTGCATTGGTGTCTATATTGACCAGAACGCTTTATATGCCGAGCCTCCAAACCCAGTCTGTGCTCTGTCGGTTCGATGGAAAGAAGGACAATTTTCAAAACGTCAAGTTGAGGATCTTTTGGCTGGTTATGCACATGTTAGAACTCAGAAATCCTAGTTCTTAAGAGTTAAAAATCTTACGTACATATAGGCTTACATCGCATGCATCACCGACGTCAGTTGCGTTACGGTCACTGCCCAAGCGAGTGACGAAAAGCAGCTGACTGAGGTGCTAAGAGAGGCTGGGCTTCGTGCTAAGAAGATCAGTATCAATGGTCGTTTTCATTCTGCTGCCGACCACATCACTGCAGCTCAAACGCTGAGGAAGTTTACAAAATCCGTCAAAGGTCTTCAATACCCCGAAGCGTTCCAGCTTCAAGCCCCACTTCGAAGAAACGACACTGGTGAGCTCATTACGGGAGGTGATTCAGTTACTGATATTGCGTTACACGGCATTCTACTCCACACGGCCGACTGGTATACGACCGTGCGGAAAACCTTCGATGCTTTCCCCACAGACCACCCAAGGGTGACCACATTTGCGTTTGAAGGAGTTGTGCCCCTCAGTCTCTCGCAAAGAAACGAAACTAATGATCATGTCAACATTACTAATGGGGCGAACGGTGTGAATCGCGTCAATGGCATCAACGAGAATCTGGAAGCTAATTATCCTCCGCATTCCGTTGCGGTAGTTGGCATGTCTTGTCGATTCCCCGGCGCGGATGATGTTGATAAATTCTGGGATCTTCTGGAGTCTGGAGTCTCGATGGTTCGAGAGGTACCCTTAGATCGATTGAATCTAAACAACCATCGTTTGGCAGATTATGCGAAGACCAAGTTCTGGGGCAATTTCATCGATGATCCCGAGAGCTTCGATCATCGCTTCTTCAGGAAATCTGCTCGAGAAGCAGTCTCCTGGGACCCCGAGAAAAGAATTTTGCTAGAAGTTGTCTATGAGGCCTTGGAGTCCGCTGGTCATTTCGGACCAGCAGCCGCAAACCACCCAAATGATTATGGTTGTTATATTGGCGCTGTTGGCAACAACTACTATGACAATGTCGCTTGCCATCCACCAAACGCATACTCAATGTTAGGAACTTCGCGAGCGTTCTTTAGTGGCCGTATTTCTCACCAATTTGGCTTCACAGGGCCCGCAATGACTATTGATACTGCATGTTCTTCATCACTAGTTGCAATAAATGCCGCTTGCCGAGCGATTCAATCTGGAGAGTGTTCACGAGCAGTTGCAGGTGGCACTAATGTCTTTACCAGTCCTTTCGATTACCAGAACCTGGCAGCTGCCGGATTCTTGAGCTCGACAGGGGCATGCAAGCCATTTGATGCCTCCGCCGATGGCTATTGTCGTGGGGAAGGTGTTGCAGCTGTCGTGCTGAAACCTCTTTCAGCGGCTATTAAAGAGGGTGATCATGTTTTAGGTGTGATCGTTGGATCCGCTGTTAATCAAAATCATAACGATGCTCATATCACTGTTCCTTGCTCTTCATCGCAAACCGCGGTTTACAACAAGGTACTTGGCATTGCCAACTCTTCTTCATCTAGCGTGACCTATGTTGAGGCTCACGGTACTGGTGAGTTTGTTGCATCCACAACAATTGTCGAACCAGATCTCTAACAGGATTCACAGGAACTCAGGTAGGGGACCCAATCGAATGCCAAAGTATCCGCGATGCCTTTGGAGGTTCCCACCGTAAAGAGATGCTCCACTTTGGATCCGTAAAGGGTCACATTGGCCATACAGAGGCATCGGCAGGTGTGGCTGGCCTTATCAAGATCCTTCTCATGATGCAGCATAACACTATACTTGGGCAAGCAAGCTATAGCAATCTCAACCCCAAGATACCCGCACTTGAGCCCGACATGATGGCTATTCCGAGAAAGTCTCAGCCCTGGAAGACTTCCTCGAAATTCGCTTGCATTAACAGCTATGGTGCAGCTGGAAGTAATGCTGTCGTTGCGATCCGTGAGGCCATGCCTGTCTCTTCTACAACGTTTGCAAAGCGGCCGACAACTACAACAAAACAACCCTTCTTCATGTCGGCTTCATCAGAGGCTAGCTTGGTTACGTATGCTAGAAAACTTCTGGCGTACGTAGAAGTACAGCGAACATCTTCTGAGAATACTTCCCACCTCCTTTCTGACATTCTCTTCAACTTAACAGACAGAAGTAACCATAAGTTGGCTTATTCGGTTTCGAAAACCCTCATTTATTTGAAGGACCTCGAGGAGATGCTTAGTAGTATTGTCACAGGTTCTGAAACCCCAATAAAAGATGCCGGCTCCGGCCCACGTCCAGTTGTCCTAGTCTTCGGTGGCCAGGAGAAAGATTTTGTCGGTCTCTCCAAGGAGGCCGTGGATAACTCAGCGCTGTTTCGATCTCATCTGGATACATGCGACTTTGAATTGCAATCGCTTGGCCATGGAAGTTTATATCCAGCCATCTATCAACGCGAGAGCATTCAGAACCTGCCAACTCTCCACGCAGTTCTCTTCGCGGTTCAGTATGCATCTGCAAAGGCTTGGATTGACAGTGGACTGCGTGTGAGCTCTATCGTGGGACATAGTTTTGGCCAATTGACGGCATTGTGTATATCTGGATGTCTTTCTACACAGGATGCATTGAAACTTGTCGTTGGTCGAGCGGAGCTAATCAACGTCTCTTGGGGTGAAGAGCGGGGATCCATGATTTCTGTTCAATCTGATCATGCAGTTGTTAATAGTATCCTCGATACAATTAACACTGAGTCGCCTGACAGCAAGCTAGAAATTGCCTGCTTCAATCACCCAACAAATCATGTTGTGGTAGGCACAACCAAGGCTGTCGATATTTTCGAAAGCCACATTGCCGCCGATAACAAACTTCAACAGAATATCCGAGTCAAACGACTGAATGTTACACATGGGTTTCATTCTGCCTTGACTGAAGGCATTCTACCGGGACTCGAGAGCCTTGCTAATAGCGTGCAATGGAACAAGCCAACAATTTCCATTGAACTAGCAACGGAAGAACATATTGCTCAGGAACTTGGCGCTTGGTTGATTCCACATCACATACGAAATCCGGTCTATTTCTCCTCGGCCGTTCAAAGACTTGCCCAGAAGTTCCCATCTTGCGTTTGGGTGGAAGCAGGTCAAGGATCCTCTGTCATGTCGTTGGTCAAAAATTCCGTTAAGGGTGAAGGTCAGCCGCTCTACTGTCCGTCCTTTTTGAATGGGCCCAACGCAATTTCTTCTGTGGCGGAGACTGTCGTAGAGCTATGGAAGACTGGCATCCACGTTCAATTCTGGCCCTATCATCGAAGTGAACGAAGTCATTTCGAGTATAAGAGCCTTCCCCCATACCAATTCGAGAAGACCAAGCACTGGCTTCCCTTTATCAACCAAGCCGCTCCAGAGCCCGCCCCAACTGTGGCTCCTGCAACCCAAACTATTATTACGCATGAATTCATCTCGTTCTTGGAATTTTCAGACTCAAGTAAGAAGGAGGCCGTTTTCCTCGTCGACCCCGAGAGTGAGCGCTACATGTATTTGTTGAATGGTCACATTGCATCCAACCAAGCTCTTGCGCCTGCGTCGCTGTACGTCGAGCTCCTTTCTCGCGCCGCCATGATCTTAACAAGCAATGCGAGTTTTGACACACATGTTATTAACATGAACTCCATGCAAATGAAAGGCGCACCCATTGGTCTCGACTCAAAGAAGAACATCTATATCAAGCTTACACGCATCACCCCAGATGTGGACTACTGGGGTTTCGAATTCTCTAGCAAGTTAAAAGAAGGCGGCGAGGTTCAGATTCATGTAATCGGCAAAGTAGGACTCGGCAAAAGGGACGATCCTGCACTGGCTGATACGATCATGCAATGGAGTGCTTTGATAGGGTATAAGAAGTGTCTCTCTATCATGAACAATGAAGACGGAGAAAAGATGCAAGGTAGACACATCTATCAGGCGCTACAGAAACTAATCTTCTTCGACGAAATGTACCACGGCATTAAGAGCATCTCATATCAGGGCCATGAAGCTGCAGGAAAAGTCGCGGCAACGTTAGATCCTAAGCTTTCTCCCAAGGAGGCATTATATGACACTCCGACCATTGACGGCATGATGCAATTCGCTGGTGTTCTCGTCAACTATTTTGCACACCCTAGTGGGAAAGATGTTCTCCTCTGCCAGGGTATTAACCGTATCGTCACTGGCGGTGCGTTTGATATTACTGCTGGAGAGTGGATCGCATACTCACTTCTAACTGAAGACACCGACGAGCGAACCGTCAGTGATGTCTACATCTTTGATAAAAAGTCACAACAAGTCGTGATTGCGTTCATTGGATTTGTCTTTACACGGACTTCGGTATCGGTTTTGCAGCGATCGCTCCGAAGTGTCAATTCTGGCGGGTCTGGCGCTAACCCTACACCAGCACCCGCAGGAGTCGCCCCAATACCAGTCGCAGTCACTGGGGTATCTGCAGAACCTAGTAAAGCATCGAAAGTTCTAGAGGTATTCCATAACGTTACAGATATCCCAATGGATGAAATTGCTCTTGGCTCGACACTCGAAGAACTTGGCGTCGACTCTCTCTTGGTGACGGAGGTCTTGAACGAGATACAAACCGCCTTCGGGCTTGATATTGAACTCAATACATTCTTGTTCTTTCCTAACGTCAAGGCTGTCTGCGATTATATCGATTCAGCACTAGGTCTGGGAATCCAGGCTGAACCCCCTGCTTTAGCCGAAGCAAAAGTGAAAGATGTTGCTGTTCGGAGCCTACCGACTAAATCTCTTGATGTTGACTCGAGACCATCTTTACAGCACGCCCAGAAAGTATTTGCTGATTGCAAAGATGCCTATGAGAGGGCTGCCGTCGAGACCAAAGCTGTCGAATTCTGGGAAAAGTGCTATCCTCGGCAAGCGGCTCTCGTGCTCGCGTACGTTGTCGAGGCATTTGCTAAATTGGGCTGCAATATGGCTTCTATCAAAGCTGGAAATGCAGCTCCCATGATCCCTCATTTGACCAACCACAAGCAACTCGTGCGCCAGCTTTACCGTGTGCTTGAAGATGCCGGACTTATCATCGTTAACGACCAAGGCCAATTTGTTCGCACAACAAATCTCGTCGACCCTACACCCGCCGCGACCATCTTCAAGCAGATCATTCCCGAGTTCCCCCTTCATGCTAGCGTGCATAGAATTGTCCAGGTCGTTGGTTCGGAACTTGCAGAGTGCTTGACTGGCGAGAAGGATGGTCTTCAGATCGTCTTTGGCAATAAAGAGAATAAGAAGACCCTTGATGACCTCTACGAAAACTGGCCTCTCGTACGCTCTGGCACGATTGCGCTGGGCGAGTTCCTCGAGAAGGCCATGGCAAATCCCGACAAACCTGGTGTATTTCGCATCCTTGAAGTTGGTGCCGGCACAGGTGGTACGACCAAGTATATTGCCCGTCACTTGCAAAAGCTAGGCATTCCATTTGAGTATGTCTTTACGGACTTGTCCCCATCGCTGGTTGCAGCCGCCAAGCGAACATTCAAGGATTGTCCCGAGATGGAATTTGCGACGTTGGATATTGAGAAGGATCCACCGGCATCGTGGATCGGTTCCTTCCACTTCATCATCTCAACAAATTGTGTCCACGCGACTAGAAATTTGACCACATCGCTAACGTCGTTGCGCAAGCTGCTCCGCAAGGATGGCGTTTTGACTCTAGTCGAGATTACCCGGAACATGTTCTGGTTGGACATTGCGGTAGGACTGTTTGAAGGATGGTGGTTATTTGAAGATGGCCGCGAGCATGCCGTAACGCCTGAGTGGCTTTGGAAAGAACATATGCTTCGTGCGGGATTTAATGCTGTAGATTGGACAGATGGCGAAGAGCCCGAGGCGCGTACTATTCGTGTCATTGCTGGTTTTCCTACAAGCTCAAGTACTTGATAACTGTAGCATACCTATAATGGTAGGGGAGATTTATTACCTCCGAATCAGAAGACATCAGAAACGACGTGTGAATATGGCTGTGGAAAGTAATTGGGTGGTCTGGACATAGATATATTTACATGAGCACAGTCAGCCATTGTGCATTCCAAGTTCTGGGTTAGGAACATATATAGTTTATGGTCTGATCGGTGACTCTGCCTTTATGCAAAGTACTAAAGCAGGGGTTATTTTGATTTACAGTAAGGTGAAGACTTAATTTTATAATATCTACGGATGCTACGATGAGATATCGACATCCTCATGCATGACTAAGCTACTCCGATGGTTCTGGTGGTTCAACTGTTGGTCCACGCACCTACCGGATGTGTCCCACCGAGACAAGCGGAGAAACTCTTTCCCGTCTCCCACTACTGTAGCAACAGTTGGTAGGTATGTTGGTATTTGTGCCGTGCCGCTTCTTGCTGTTCACCTCGGTCTGGATCTTGCTTTCATCCAAGGTGTAAATTCCCTACTCCTCTTATTTCTTCAGCACTTTCGATATAAATTCCCACGTTTCTCTCTCCTTCCCTACCACGTCTTAGGTGACTTTAATGCTGGTCTTAGTCAACCTCCCAAGCGTTGCGGTTTACATCACACTATTCGCATCCTTAAGTTTTGGTGCAAGCCTTGATCAACCTCGAACAGCTCGCGATATGTCAAAGTGCACCGGTGACACCCGCTTCCCCCCCCTCACACCCTCTAAGAACAACCTTAGCGCGGCGCAGGAGGTCCAATACGACTTCCTCATCAATACGACAAGGAAGATCTACGGGACAACTATTATCACAGAAGCTGCTGATAGCTCACTCCAAGGGCCCTTCAACCAGTTGCTGTAAGTCCTTTTTTCCCTCAGTCAAAACTCATACTTGAATCTGGAACCTTCTTTATATTACAAGGAATTATCTTGGCAAAAGATTATCATCTAATAAGACAAATAGCTACACGCCCACAATCGTACAATCTTGGACCGCTCAACAACTAAGCGCCGCTGGTTTATTGACCCCAAAGGAAAACGAGGCCGCCGTTCTCGGTATCCTATCATTTAATAGAGCCGCATATGGAATCTATGCGCACACGCTCTTAGCTTAGAAAGCTGGTTTCACATTAAAGCAAGTTGAATCCAAGTTAGCAGGTCATTGTGAAACGGACATATCAGCACGCGAGACAGCCATCTATAACCTGGCCGTTAAGCTGGCCCAGATGAAGGGACCATTAGACGTAGCATCCTACGATGCCGCCTTCGCTATACTAGGGCGTGAAGGCGTTGCTGCTACGATTCAGCAGTCTGCTGCGTTCTCTTATTCTGCTATGATGTTGAATGCTGGGGATGTGTGTGTGCATGTAGGAGCAGTAGGTTAATATATATAGCCAGCTTTCTCCCCTCGAAGGGTTATAGTAATACAGGTGCGGTTCTTAGGAAAACCTCTGTTTCACAGCTCCTTTTTCGCCGCAGAGTGCGCTAGCCGAGGGTTCAGCGACCCACACGAGCGAACTTTCCTCTTTCGCCGAAAGAGGGCCGGCGCATAAGAGGTAGAATAAGTATAAGCTTCTACCTAAGTAGGACGAGCTTTAGGGGTTTAGATCTGGATATATACTATGCGTATTATCCTTATGGAATGGACCTACATATAATCTCAGAGCTAAGTCAGAGTCCACCAGCTGAGCCTCATGCGTGGGAGAGCAGAGAGACGGGCGCGGATTCTTATCAGATCAGCTAGCCGCTCGCTAGTAGCTTTCATTCAAGAGGTCCAGATGCCTCGTATTCATCACTACGTTGGTTTGGTTTATAAAGCGGTGAAATGAGAGCAGTACAGACGGAGACTTTTCACGTCCCGTGATACCGTGCTACAAGGCCATTGGGAAGTTGTAGCTTATAAGAAGGCTCTAAGAGAGTGCTTATTGGTGGAAATTCCTTTCCTATTTCAAGGATTACTGATGTCCTGATACAAGTGTACCCGGATATTCTCAATACTCTAATATTGACTTGAACTTCTCAGCTGAAGTGGATTGCAACTTGCAAGCCAACAAGTCGACTTGCATTATCTTGCACAACGTCACGTTATTGGAGGAGCTAAAATTGAAAAGTTGGAGCTGAAGCAATCGGCATACAACACGAAGAAAAGCATCGTCAGAAATGAACATGCAACAGTTTCAAAGTACAGACGGCAACCAAAAGACAAATGATGGGTGGGAAATGGACGCTAGCATACGGAAGACTTCTGCTTATTTTATAAGTATTGGCTGATAATTCAGCATTTGATGACAGCTCTTTCAGAAAACCAACGCCAAGCTGAAGTGCTACTCTTTATGGGTGGGTATTGTTGTGAAAGACCCCTCCTTTCACGTGATAGATACGCCCCAACCTCTCGATTCATGCAAGGAGATCCACTTGGAACTTTAAGCCCCATCTCATGATCCAACACCAACCCAACCGGTCTTTTCGGGTGCGGTATAGAGGGAGGCGCCGTAGATACGAGCTGAGGTATGACCTAACTCGGGCACGTGAGTAAGTGTACAAGACACGTCCGCTTCTCTTTCGGGCATACTACATCCTGATACGACACCGATCGCATTTACTGTACAGTACAGTACAAGTAGATCTGACGATTATCTGGCACGGATCGGTAGATCATCGAGACTACCGTACATGTATCGCCTCATACTCCAGGTCCACCTATAGCCACAACAAGCGAATACCTTAGCATGAAGCATGGCTATTGAACCAAGCAATACATGACATGCATTGGCCAAGAGGAGGGCGGACGCATTAAACCAAACGATAGCCGTACGAGTGTAAAGAGAGGAAGGATAACCGCGAGGGATGGAATGATTATGGAAGGGAAGAGGAAAGGCTCGGGGGTAAAAGTTCAGCTGAAGAGACCACCTGCCAAGAACTAGCGCTTCGGCTGTTTGCATGGCAGGGGTCGGTGATTGGGTGGAGCTTGGGCCATAACTCTCACCTCAGCTGAAAACTCACTTCCAAAGTACGGAGTAACCATCCTATCCGACCCTCTCTTCCTCTTTTCTACCTACAAGCTGGCTTTCGCTGCCAACTTCCAACAAACAAACCTGCGCATTATAGTAATTTGCCACGTGCCGCATGGGCCAGTTCTGGGGCAAAGGCTTCTTTGCGTAGCAGTCGCCCTATTCGGCAGAATCCTTCGTAGAAGGCGTCTTATTTCTGAGCCCTTCGGGACGATACGATGCGGTAATTCCGGGCCTATATTGTTAGCTATTATATGTAAAGGTGGGGTAAGGCAAGGTAAGGTGAGGCGGGTGAGGAAAGATATCGTTACTTAAGTACAGTATTAATTAACGCCTTTACTCCGTATCGTATCGGGAATGCTTTGCAAGCTTACTCTGTACATACGTGAACCCTGTTGTATTTTCGCCATCAAGGTGCCGTGCACGCTGTACTGTGCTGTTGTAAAACCACACCAAGCCAAAGAGAGATGCTCAACCTCGTCTCGTACAGTACTTTCTAGACGCGGCGCTTCATTGGAACGAATTACGGCGGCACAGCTACGTAGCTACTGCCTTATATAGACATACGCGTGCAGTTTACGGGATTAGGAAACTGTTATATCTGGTGACAAAGTATAATTGTGAGACTTGGATGGAAGATGGTAGCTGTACAAGGGGTAGTGCGGTCGGGAGATCTACCTAGTTACTTCGTCCATGGAGAGCTGATGCGTGAATCTAGCCATCTAGCCGTGGATCAAAGTTGGTTAGACCTTGATTAGGCCAGCCCTATAGACCATCGTGTGGCGACGCACCCCCTTGTCGAATCGAGGGGTCTCATGCGCGGCCGGCGTACATGCGCATGCATGCAGGTAGGGGAATCCTTCTCTCCGTATAACCATCGGGCTGAAATAACCTTCTTTTTCACTCACTGGAACTTGCTTTAACCAGGTGCTTGCATGAGTTAAGGTCAGGTAAGGTCGTAAGGTAGTCAGTTCTAAATCAATACCAACTCAGCTCAAAGAGGACATATACATCCACCACCTGTTATAAGAAGCGTGGAAGATCCCGCCTCCGCAAGCTTGCTTTAAATGCTGACGATAGTTACACTTTGCCCCTCTCCTCACCCCTCAATAAATACAGATACGATGACAGTACAGTACTATAAGATGACCAAAGTTTAGTCTCTACATAAGCTCGTCTATTCCTTCGAATCCTCATTCTCATCCTCACCCCCCACCTTCCCATCCCAGCCCCCCTATAACTACCGACAAACAACCAACCCAAACCAACCATGCCAGTCCTATCCAAGAGCACGTCCGTGCCCGACAACATCTACTTATTCATAGGATGCGCCGCCATCACGCTTCTATTTATATTCATACGACGGAAAAGCGGTGGTAGAAACCGAAACCTCTTTTCAATCGCAACAATGTCGAATTCAAGCTCGAGTTCAGATTCAAATTCATATGAGGAAAAGCTGCTGCAATCTCACCAGCCAAACCCCGCGCCTCGTATCCAGCAATCACCACCACGTTTCACTACCGGGACAAATATAATTACCACCAACTTAAACTCAAATCCAAACACGGGAGTCAGTATCGAAAATGCCTCACCACCACCATCATCAAGACCCAAGAACCAGCTCATCACGACTTCACCATCCACACAATCAAGCCAGAAAAGCGACTCCGCATCATCATATACAACTCAAGATTTCCCACACTCGCAATCACAATCACAAACACAAAATACATCTCTCACCTCCTCACCAATAACCTACACCAGTACCGGCACCACGGCCTCTCAAAATTTCCCTCCACTTCCGCCTCCCCCAGCATTCCCCAAACCAACCTCCGTGTCCTACGATTCAGCTACCATGCCCCCATATTCAGAAATCCCATCTACGTCTACATTTGCCCCCCTATTACCATCCCAAGAAGAGACCTCCTCCACCTCCACAGCAACATCAACATATATAATCCACCCCTCGCCCTCAACCTCCCCCCGGCGGCGCTCCTACACAAAATCCCCCATCGCACCACCCCCTCCACCTCCACCGCACTCGCAATCCCAATCCCAACTCCGCACGCCCGCTCAAAACACCTCCCAATACCCCCAGCCAGAACCGGAGCAGGAGAGACAGATCCAAGTCACAGAGCAGATCGAACTCGGGACCGGAAGCAACCCCAACGAGAGCTGGAGACGGCACACGCGGGTTTTTGGCGGGGGGGTGTGTATGGCTTGTGAGGAGAGCAGGAGCGGTCGGAGGACCACTGCGTGATTTTGCGCTTCCAATTCTCTTCCCTCCACTTCAGAGGAGTCGATTACGGAGGAGGTTCTGGGAGGAAGTTTGTTTGGGTCACGTGCGCGGAGAAAGAAACGGGGATTGGATGAGGCGCGCGGGGATGGATGGAAGGATGTGGAAGTGGAGGGTTAGGGGTTCGGTTCAGATCAAATAAATCGATGCGATGCGATGTAATAGAAAATCCTAGCTCCAGATTCCGAGTCCCGCATACGGTGCTTACCTCGCCTTTGCAACCCCTCGACAAGACAAGACACCGTCGGACGAGTCAGGTAGCCAGGCATACCATGCACAGAACGAATGATGAATTAACAGGGCCGAATTTCCATACGAAGCCTTGGAGGCGAAAAGCGGTAATATGACGACGTGGCGAAGTAGATGAGGGATGATAAGCTCTCTTTTTATTATAAAAAACCCCTTTTTCTTTTACTCCTCGGGATTTGCATATTGGATTGGATTGGATATTCAGGCGTTTGTTTAAAGGGGGGGGTGCTACAAGCAAGGGGTTAGTTATAATGGAATGAGCAATCAGGCGGTGAGGGTTATTTGCATATTTTATATATTGTTTATGATAATATCATTGCATTGCATAGTAGTATAGGGTATTTATTTGTTTCTCATATCATACCAGACGTCCCCCAGTCAGCCAGCAGGAAAAAACATCCATCCATGCATCATATCCATAATCCCACCCACACATGCAAATCTCCTAGAGATAGCTAAGCCAAGCCAAGCCAGCTGTATTCATTCATCCTCCTCGCTCGCGCCCAAGTAGTAAAGTCAAGGCCAAGGTTACTAGTAAAGTAAATAAACCGAACCGCGCCTAGTATGGTATTCGTCTGTCCGTTCGTTCTCTCACTCCCAGAACAATCAAAAGTCAAAGCAAGCAAGCAAGCAAAATCGCTACCGAAACTTTCATTCAATAGCACTACAACTCTGCGCCAACCCGCTCACATTCTCATTCCTCAACGCCGCCCGCTGACTCTCTACAAACTTCTCCCACCCCTCCGGATCCTGTTCCATCAACCACTGTCTGAGGAGACTAGCCTCATTACTTAATTCCTGCAGCACGGCTTCCTGTCCAAGACGCTCAAGCCGCGATTTTATCTCCTCGCCCCCAAGATCCTCAATCATGTGCCTTAGCATCTGTAGATACTGCGGCGTGTTCTCAATGCTGGTAGTGTTGGGCGCGTGGTCTTCTAATTCCGGCTTGATCATATCACGCCTGAATCTCGCCCCAAAGCGGTGCATACGGCCCTCTTCTGCCGAGAGGGCGCGCGATGCAAGGGAGACGTCTGAGTTGTGGCGTGAGAGCATGGGGCGTAGCGCGTTGTTGTCTTCATCGTCGGATACTAGGGCATCGGTGGGATCTCCCAAGTGCGTGACTTCTATAGAGCCTGGAGTGCTATCGATGTCGTCTTCATGGTTTACGGAGACGATGCCATGCTCCATTGGACTTGCTGGAGGTAGGGGTGGCGAGATGAGAGTCATGGGAACACGCGTCTCTGGGTATTCGTCCTCGAAACGTTTGATCATCCCTTCGAGGGTCTGGTCGAGGAATAAGAGGCGTTCTGCATGCATGTTAGTGAGTTGAGATGGCTTCGGTAAAGCACTTACGATAGTTGGCACGGTCGTTGGAGTGCGATTCTTTCAGCAAAGTAGGCTGTAATCGCGCTCGTATTTTTCGTGCACTGTCGAGTAGGTGCTTTGACATATCCTTGGCCTTGCCATCACGGACAGGGGTTTTCGGTGTCGCCGACCCGCTGCCACTATCTGAGAAATCTGAGAGCGTACGATCTGCTGACGGTCTCCTCAAGTCATTGCCTCTATTACGCAAACAAATACCCAATGCCTTGACTACACCACTTCCTCCAATAACATAATCCTCGTTTGGAGCCGGTTCGTCATCACTTTCATCATCATGGAACCCTTCCATATGTCCGACAAGATGCAATAGTACGTCCGGTACAGCAACCTCTTTTTCACCGCCGTGAGGCTCTGATATTGCGGCTACAGCCTGACTGATCTCAGCGACTGTTCCATGTTCCATATTACGCAGGCAGTAAGCAACAACTTGTTTAGCTAGCGCTCTTACGAGTTCGCTTGAATTACTGGACGGAACTTCAATATCGATGCAGATGATGCTGTGCGATACGCGTACTGCTGCCATAAGCGAAGCATACAGAGCGCATGCTTCTTCTTGGCCGGCTTCGTCTTTGGCATCGGATAGGGCTGCTAACTGAGGGTTGTCCATCAAATTCACATGGGCCAGTGTACGACTCTCAGGAAGGATTTCTGCAAGTGCAATAGCCTGTTCGGGCGTCATGGAGACGTCGGTCAGGTGTATTCGTTTCAACATGGGGATTTTAGGTAAGTATCTGTGTTGTGTAAGCATTATGTCAACAAGTCTTTGACAGCTGCACGATTGATGACAATTTAAAAGTGGTCTGAGTTGGTGTGGTAAGGCGGAGATTGCTCAGGGGTATATCCGCCTCGTTGGAAGGTTGGTCTGACATAAGGCAGACTTGAGCCGCAATACGCAGCCGCACCAACTTCCCATTCAAGAAATTGATAACCACCAGTTGGCATGGAAACTTGACAATTGACCATAGAAAAGGGATATAACACACCTTCTAAGCAACGAGAGCGCACTAGGCTGAGTACCAAACAACGAGTGATTTTGCGACAAATCAATAAATCGGAAATTCCTCAGCTTGACCAACGTAGGGAACAAAGCCCATAACGAATCAGGAGTTAGGCTGCAATCTGCAAGACTGAGGGCGTACAGCCCATTGCCATCATCCAAAGCGTCAGAAATGACGCCTAACTGATCTTTCAAATCATTCCCGCCAAGATCAAGGCCCTCGCAGTTGCCGTCTCGGAGGAAGCGAGCAACGTGTTGCATGCCTTCAGGTGTTATATTGTTTCCGGAAATTCCGAGACGACGTAATCCTGACTTTATGGCGCCATCTATGAGGCCTCCAAGCTGCTCAGTGGTCATACCGGTCTCGGCAAGGTTTAATAACTCGAGATCTCTGCTTGCCAAACGTTCACCGAGTGCTTTACATAAGAGGCATGATACATCCGGGTTGGAAGTAGCTGAACAGGCTCGATGAAGATGATGACCGAGAATACCCGAAGCAGGTTGTGGTGTTGTTGCTGGTAGTGGTTGTGGAAAGGGTATTTGCGACAAATCCATGCACTTTAGTGAGCGACACATATTAATAAATAGGCATATGTACCGCCAACCATCTCGTCCAATCTTGTGATTATTCTTGAAAACCACTCGCTCCACATAGCCACCCTGTGGGACCTCCCCTTCCTTCAAGGCCTTGAACTTTCTGCCGTAATCAGGATATTTCGCTGCCAACAAGCCAGCTAGGATGACGCGGACACCTTCATCGGTCAGACCACAGTTTTCCATTATGATTTCTTTGACAGGGACTACAGCCAAGTAATCACCCAAGGTAATAAGATCAGGCAGTTGAAGCCAGTAACCTGTGAGGTCCAACTTGCCGACCACACCTGTAATGGAGGTAGTAGCTGACAATTGCTCGGTGACCCTTTTCAATATGGGCGTTTCGCGGAGTTGACAACATCTTCTATAGATGCGCACGGGATCTGTGGTAGGTGAAGCTTGCGTTTTCGGTGTCCCAGGTCCGGTGAGAAAGCTTGCTAAAGAGCTCTCACTCCCATTCATAACAAGCTCAACGGGAATCGTCCCATTTGCCTCTGCCAGCTTCCGTCTCTTCTCTTTGCGAGCTTTCCTCTCTTCTTCACTCCGCTTCTTCTTCTCTTTCTTCTTGCTATCCTTTTCGGCCGTTGTTGAATCGTCCTTCACTTCGGTTGTGATAGCTGGTGATTCTTTGGGTAGCTCCGAATTGACGCCTTTTACCACGCCGTGCTCTTCCTTCTCATTTTTAACTTCCTCTGGGTGCTTCAACGCATCGCCCTCGCCCTGCTCAGCTACCTTCATCTTCTTCTCCTGTAGCCCCTTGTCTTCAACCAAATCGTCGTCATGATATCGAGGCCCACTGGCGATTTCCACATCAACACAGAATGCTACCCGCCGTAATTTCGACAAGTCAAGATCTGAGACATGGCATCGTTCACGATGCTGGTCCACATTCAACACCCTCCGTTGGCACAAGCCATGTTGAGGTCCCTTGTGGTTAGCATTCATCTGCACTCCGCCAGAAGATGATAACCTCCGTAGAGCACTTTGTAGGAAATTGGGCTGTGCGGATTTAGGTTGCGCGGGGGTATATGGTGCATCGCCATTTCCCTTTACCCCAGGTTGCAGAATTGCATTCTTTGGAGCGCTCGGACCAGTAGGTATAGGACCCTCTTGCGGATCGGATTCTGGTATTTTAGGGCTGCCAGGGGGGGTGTGATTGCTGTGCGCGCCTGGGGAGAACTTGGAGGAGATGCTGGAGAGCCATGAGTTGCGGCGTGAAGGATTTGGGGATGGAGAGTTTCCATTCACGATTGTCGTCTTCTCGGAGGATGAGCCGCTCTTTGGAAAACTCGGTCTTCTGAGTATGGTCTTTGGTAACGAGGCTGTATCTTCAGGGTGTGAATTTCCATTCTGTGTCGATTTGGGCTCGTTGATCGAGGTGGGAGAGGCAGGATGGGACTTGGAATGGTCTGCGATGGAAAAGATTGTTAGCATTTGATAGAGGACGCAACCGACGGTGGTACAGCAGATTTCGTGGTGAAGGATCCCATGTAAGAACTATAACTCGAGCATGGGATTCGCCGCAGCAACTGCGGGCTACGATATCAGCGTACCTTTGGTGGAGCTGTGGTTGGTCATCCATGAGATGTCAACACCGTGAAGACGCTCCATGATGGAGAAGGGATCGAATTGAGCTTGCGGATCGGTGCAAGGGAATATATTTGGCTATTCGTGTGGGGTGGACGATGTTATCGTGGATGGCGACAGAGTATTCTGCTCACCTCAGCAGCATCGGCCATTCCAGAATGAAATGGTTGGTGGATTACAAGAAGTGAGGCTGGTGAGGCATTGGCGCTATGCTACTGTAGTAGAGGGGGCTTTGTGCTCTGTTTGTAATTGAGTTTAATGTGGCAGCTGATCGTAAATCGTAGTTTGTGATTCGATGGGAAATAATGAGGAGGAAAATGAATGGCAAAGTATGGTAGGAGTATCTGGTGGTGGTATTATTGATTGGTAGGATAGGTTTCTAGGTTCCTAGATATGGTACTAGTAAAGTACTTTATCCATACAGACGACACTCGAGTAAGGTACTGTACTGGACTTCTATCATGTCGGTCGTATGGCAACTTTCCGCTGGGGACTGAGAGGTTCCCTGTGGGGTGGGGTGGGGCGGGGCCTTGTCTCTATCCAGTCAAAGCTCAGGGTTGGCGGCATATAAACATCAGGTCACCGTTGCATCATTGTATGTAGAGCATATGATCTGTAGAGTTTGTAATTATATCAATTATATTAATGCAGCTGCATGAAGAGTTTGAGATCAGCTGTTTTTCGTATTAATAATATTTAATCATTATTAATCAGCCACTGCTACTGTACTATACCTTCGAGGTTCTTCATTGTTTTCGCCTCCCTCGACTCCTCGGCCGAGACCCAATTGAAGCCCCATTTTCCCAATAAAGATCTGCGGTGATAATTCTCCAAGTGATCTGCTGTGTCGATATACTATTTCTAGCCACTTGATTGGGCAAATACGGTACATGCTTTTCAAAATGGATTATTTAAACCTAAAATGCGAACCAGATTACTTTCAACAGCACGCAGTACTGTAATCAACGCGCATAGGTCCATCTCGGCTGGAGCTACCTAGGAACTTGACGGAGGCAACACCGGATAAGTAATGTTACCATAGCCATTGGTCGACCCAACACGGCCATCGTTGGTAGCGTTTACCTTACAGTAACGTGCCATTATTCCGCTTGGATCATTCAAAACTGGTACCGCTTTCTATTCAGTGAGCATACTTGTAATAGTAGTGGCTGTAGTGTCTCACGGAATCCCGATAAGCTTTGTTTGGGAGTCATCAGCATCAATTTTTATTCTGCAAATATCAATGAACGCCTCATGACGTCCATGTCCCAACCCCAAAGCAAGATGCGTAATACAAAAGTGCAGCAGAGAAGCAGGAAGCTTATTCCTTGAGCTCGGCAATCTTGGCCTTGACTCTCTCCATCTTCTGCTCCTTCGACAACTTGTGGCCCTTGAACTTGAGCGACTCCTTCTTGTACTCCTCCTTGGTCTTCGACTCACCAGCCTCATCGACCTTCTTGAAGGGGTCAGCACGGATTTGCTTGTGTGCCTCCTGGTACAGCTCCTCCAAACCCTCAGCCTCTATCTCATCATCGATGTAGCCCTGGAATTGGGACTTGTATCGCTCCTCATCGTCATCAGCAAGAGTCTCCATGTACTCTGCGACGTGTCCGGCGAAGATGTATTTGCGGAGGGTCTCGGCGTCAAGCTCCTTGGTCTCCATGTCGAAACCTGGGAATCGGTTCTCCGAGTGGGGAATGAGAATACCACCGTCGGAAGCACCCTTCATGGCACCGAAGATACGGGCACCAGTTGAAGTGCGTTGAAGACCGACATCAAGGAAAGCCTTAAATGGTCGTCGGCCCTCGCCCTCTGAAGCCTCAGTAAGGTTGTACTCTCCATCAGCCTCCTCAACACCAGCGAAATCCTCATCCATGCCGAGCTTCTTGAGAACACGACGTGCGATCAGGAGACCAGTGCAGTATGCAGCGGCCCAGTTGGTAAGACCGTGCTCAATGCCATAGGCCTTGAGCTCGTGGGAGTAGGCGGCAGCGAAGACCTTGTCACCAGTGATCTCGGAGGTCACAATCTGCATGACAATGTCGCGGTTGGTGAATCGGACAACGAGGCGGTACTTGGGCGCATTGTACTTGTTCTTGGCTTGGGTGATGAGACGCTTGCGTGCGTAGTAATCGGTCTTTCCGGAACGACGGCGCTTGTACTTGGTTTGATAACGACTGTGGGCAAAGGATTAGAGTCTGCGAAATTGAGGGAGGGAGAGGAGAGGAGAGGATCTTACCTGTAGTAGGCCGAGTTCTTGACCAGCTTGGTGAAAGGCTGTCATCCTCAAGTCAGCAATTGGCATTTCAGAACCTAAGTCCGAACATCTTGCATGGACTATAAGCATTTCTGCTCTTGGAGGACATCTTCATCGAAGATTCTCGCGTGTAGGATCCGCGCAGAGGCAGATATCGGGACAATAATTAGAACTTACCATCTTGAAAGATTAGCCGCACTATTGCTGGATTGTCGATGTAGGTTGAGGAGAGGAGAATCGAAAGAACTTTGAGGTTTTTCTTAATATTGAGATGTGTGCGAAACTTCTTAGCGCGTGCCGCTAGCGTGGATTATGATCAAAAGTTCGATGGAGGGGCACGACAATCATGTGACCAAAATGAATGAACTGCCGGGGCGGAGCCGAGGTTCATATTGACATCCTTCCTTCCTTATTTTGTGATGTCTTTGTATGTTATACAAATCTCAACAAATCTCATCCAGTTGAGAGTGTGTATTAGACAGTAGACGACACAGACGCAGTCATGGCCTCGACAAAGCAGCCAAAAGTTTTGTAAAGTCCTATTGACCCCGCTATTTTCATACCAGCTAATAATAAGTCTAGATTATTTGATATTGGGGGAGTCTGTGTACGAGGATTTCTAATTTTCCATTTCTTCTTTGGGTCCTATGCACTTTTCTCTTTTACAAGCATTAAGGATTGAAAGTTTCAATTCCATAGACCGGAACTGCTGCTTGATAGTTCGCGCTACTCGCGTTCACTTTAAGATATCTATCAGCGCCACCTTCATAACAAGAACCCCTGGTACTTGGAATTTCGATTGAAATACAATGCCTTCGTACTATATATCAAGCAAGTAAGCTTAATGTATACATCCTCACCTACGTCACCTTACACCCCAGCTTCAAAGACGACACCCAAGTCATCCTCATCTCACAACACTTCTTCACAGCACAACCACACTTCTCGATTATCCCTTCTCATCCAAAATCTATTCTCAGTTACATTCCTCCCATTCCGCTCTATTCAACCCCAGCCCAACTAATAAATACCCTCCAGGTCGTCTCCCCCCTCCAAGCAATCCTCGACTACGAACTCTCCCTCGCCATCCCCCCCGGCTGGGTAAACCACTCCATATCATCCACCGCGCCTACCGGCACATGGCAAGCTCTCGAACGCGGCGAGATCCTCCTCGACTCCCACTTCTTCCGCGCCTTCCACAAGGATCTGCACAACCCCGAGCTCTGGCGCTCCTTTTACCAAAACAAGCGTAAGCCAATTCATATCTTCCCTACTCTCTGCTTTTTCAAGAGACCTTGTCCTATATCGTATCGACATAACATAACTTATCTTGACTTATCTTGACATATCTCAACCTAACCCAACTCAACAGATCCCAACACACCCATCCCCCCACTCCCCGAAATGGACGTCGAAGCCCTCTTCTGGTCAATGATGCGCGCATCCCGCCACCAAGACCCATGGATGTATCCGGCGCTCAACAAACTAAAAAAAAGCGGTAAATACATCATAGCCGCCCTCTCCAACACCGTCATCTTCCCGCCCTCGCACCCCTACTCCTCGCACACCAACACCATACACGCCTTCTTCGACGTCTTCATCTCCTCGGCACACGTCGGGCTGCGGAAACCCGAGCCAGAGATCTACTACCTCGCACTACGGGCCGTCGACGAGTTTTCTCGGAACAGTGGGCGGGGAGAAGTGCAGGCGGACGATGTGTTGTTTCTCGATGATATCGGGGAGAATCTCAAGGCGGGGAGGCGGACGGGGTTTAGGACGCTGAAGGTAGGCTTAGGAAGGGCGTTTGAGGCGGTCGATGAGTTGGAGGCGATTACCGGGTTGGAGTTGGGGGGGTCGCATCCTCTGGTTGCTGTTGAGCCGAAGATTCCTTCATCCAGTAAGCTTTGACAGTCAGGGGTCGTTATACATATACATAAATATATATACAAAACCCTTTTTGGAGAGAGTAGAGTGCAGTTTTAGTTATTTACTATATGTAAGATTACAACCTTATAAATGCGGCTCGATTTTAGTTATTACCTATATGCAACTTTACGGGTGTGGGTTTTAGTTATTTCCTATACTGGGGCTTCTACTCATTGGTATACGGTAGGTAGGGTAGATAGTTTAAACCGCATCGAGGAATGAAAGGAAATGTGGAGTGCGAGCTGGATTCTAGGATTCGGTTTTTATATATACTGTATGTATGTATGCATGCATGTGGACGACAAATGTCTTAGCACCGTATTGACCTCTCCATCTTCACCCCACTCCACCTCAAGCGTATATACCTATACCGTACACCCAATCTGCTTTACACACATCAAGTAAGCTAGCTACAACATACATCTATCACGTCATACATATATATATTTATATCTCCAGCACCAAGATAAGAAACAGATAGATTTTTTCGCCCACTCGCTGAATATACAACAAACAAACCCCTCCCTAAACAAACGCCAGAGATCCCCACTCCACACCTAATCCACTCCACCTAACCCAAGCTCCCTCAATCAAACTCAGCTCTTCCCCGCCTTCTTCCTTCCCCAAGCCTCCCTAACGCTCCCAAACGCACCAAACAGCCCACCCCGTCTCAAGCGCCCCGCCATCCCATCATCTCCGCGCTCCCGCTCCCTCTCCTTCCCGCGCTCTCCGGTTCCTAGTATCACACTAATGCCAATTAGAGCGGCACCGCGCAGATTAGGCATAGAGCGTGCCTTGCTAAGGGAGCGCGGACGGGGCGACGGTGCGGTGTAAGCGAGGGGCATGATCTCACGATCCGCATCCGCCATTGCAAACGGAGTGTAGCTTCCGTCGCGCGGAGATGTACTTGGGTCCCTAGGCTTGGAGTTGTGTTTCAGTGTTGCTTGAGGAGGGTAGCAGAGCGTGGTTGTGGTGGGCGTCATATCTCCTATCCTGCTATGAAAGGCCATCTCGAGGATCTTCAGATTCGCTTTCGGGCTCTCCATATCACAACCATATACCACCACGCAATCGTGATCCTCTTGGAGCTTCTCTGTTGGCGCTTTGAACTTTGCCACCATCTCTGTGTGCAAATCTGTCTCTTGGATGCCGTATAATGCCATCATTTGGACCCGCAGTTGCGCGGGGAATGTATCGCCTTTCATGTTCATAAAGTCGATCATGAAGCCGCGGATCTCACCAGAGTCTTCCGCTTTCTGCATGTGTCGTGTATCGAGCGCTTGTGGTATGAGAAGGGTTTTGTCAATATTTTGCACGAGTGGCTTGGCGAGGGGTTTATGCGGTGGGCATGAATTTCGGATACTTCGGATATCTTTGAAGGTATTTCGTTGCTGTTTTGACTTAGTGGAACGTTCATCGTCGGGAGCCGTGAGAGTGATAGTTATCGGTGTTCTTTGAGGATTTTCGAAAATGATGGATGGTTTTGCTTTGCGGTCCGGAGATCTAGGCTTCTTGGTCGCATGTTTGATTTTCAGTTTGGACTTGCACTCTCGACTTTCTGACACATGGGTCATGGTTGCTGGGTTGTGTCGCGAAAGAGATATATCGTGAAGTCGCTGACTGAAAGAATGTGTCGATACTTTGGAGACCTCCATTTTGACCTTCTTGACCGAACCATTACTAGCCTGAAGCCAGATCTTGGATTTCGACTCCGCAGAGTGATTCTGGTGACTTACAGCAGGTTTCTGCAGTTCCAAGAATGTGATAGAGCTGCTGTATATATCCAAAGGTATACCTAATGTATGCTCAGAATGATGCAAACTTTGAAATGGTGGAAGATCCAGTCCGTTACGACTTTTGGACATACTCCTGCTTTATTGAACCACTTTCAAGTATTATCTTCTCTTTGTGAGGATCTTGATCAGAATCATGCTCGGAACCATCACTATCAAGACTTGCCTTGATGCCAAATGCTCTGTAATGTGGTTAATAAGATTTATTGGCCAAGGATTATTGGTAAAGAATTGTTTACTTGTAGTGCTGCGCAACAATTTATACCCAGACGAATCGCTTCATCAATTCCTACGCCACGGTAATTCGACCCGAAGTTACACAGCCATTTCCCAGGCAATCGAGAATGGGCGCGCCCATAAAGTATCCTGTCCGTTTTCCAAGCAACTTTAGATTTCGTTCATGAGCCGGATAGTTTTGGCACAGGAAGAAAGATAAAATAAGGATAGCAGAAGAGGATTCCAAATTTCGCAGATTGACCTCTTACTTCGTATCCTTGTATGACCACGGGTCGCCCTTTGAACCAGGTTATTGTTGTGAAGCCGCAACGAGATGGAGATCGTCAAAACCGGAAAGTAGCTGACGTCGGCAGCGGGGACAACAAAGTACCCGATTCCAACACTACAATTGAACTGATAAAAGGCGCTCGCCGACATTTTGTTTGTGGTTATGAGCTGACCGTGAGGTAGGACAAATACTTATCGCTCTCCGCAGCCACGCCATGTTGCTTGTGTATGCCCCAGGTCGCATGGGGAATATCAATAAAAGCACACTCGCGCAAGTTCTTGGCGTGGGGTACGTGTACTTTATGGAATCAAGCATCAGATTGCAAGCCCGAGGAAGTCAATTTGGTTCTTTGCTGCCATTCCTTCCAGCTTGACACGTCTTGTTGGTCTTTCTCGTCCTTTGACAGCATCATCCGGTCGGTGAATGGGGATTTGGACTCGGCGGGGAACGTCACTGCCACTGCTTCTTCAGGTGGAGGCGTTAAATCGGGAGAGCATGGCGTTACTAAAGGGCTGGGTGGTATTTTACGGGTATTGAAGAAGTTTGTTTCGACGGCGCTATCGATCTGTTAGTATAGTAATGTGTATATCGAAAAATGGATACGGGGTAAAATGCTGATATACCTATTGAGACTACCGATTTCTTCCAACACGACGCTGCAACTTGCATTGTGGTGATTCTGATGGTAAGAAAGCTCGTCGATTTTTCTAAAATCAAAGTTCAGTGGTGACATTTCACAAGATACCCTCGAAGATACGATGCGATGTAGGAGACCTACGTAGAGCATGGCAAGTTGAATCTGAAAGATCCTACTACTTTCCGCTTTCCGCTCCTCGATATTCTTATGCATCTGATTTCGCGACGCCATCCAATTAGCAGCAGTCTTCACGCGCGACATCTTGTCGTAGCTATTCCCACCAGTAACATGCGCAGCGGCCCTCCTCAGCTCCCTATCCATCCCCCGCATGCGCTGCAAAGACTGACTATACAGGCCTTGGAAGTACTTGAAATCGCCGGTCCCATACGTCCTATGCGGGTGGCGGATTTGGGATGCGAGGTAGGCGTTATTGAGCATGTCGGTCTCGGTCTCGAGGAAATCTATCTTTTCTAGAAGGCTAGACACTTCGGCTTGCGTATCAATGGCGCTTCTGAGGCTGATGGCTCGGGCGTAGAAGCCTGCTGTTAGGGCGAAGACGAAGGTGAGAATGCCGGTGAGGCTGGCAGCAATGGAGAGGGGACTATCTTGGGACATTACGACGGACGGATGGGATGGTCAAATGGGATAAAATACTTTCCATAAGACTCAATATACGACGATATTTCGTATCCGATTAAAGGATTCGGGGGCGAGTCTGCCTGTACCTGTTTGTACTGTACCTACCTGTACTTGTACCCCGCATCCGCGCCGCTTCCCCTGCGGCGAGCCCGTGGCCACCGAAATGCAGGCAGGCAGATAGCCGTGAAGGAGCACGTTGCCGTCACGTTCTGCGGCTGCGTGATGGTACACCATATTGTACGCCAGCCCGAATGTTCAGATGTCACAGCAGTAGAATAGGAGAGAAGATACTTGTGTAGACTTTTCCATATCGGACGCTGTGCCTTCCCGCTGTCAAGAAAGCTTAGCTATCCGAAGCTAGAATACGCCTCCTTTCTCACTGAGAAAATGATACAGGACTTGATTTGAGGAGAGCGATGTGGAGAGAAGTGTGAATTCAACTGGTGAAAAGAAAATATAAATTTCTGCCAAGTGAGATACTTAACTTGGTAGAAATCAAGTTCTCTCTCTCTCCCCCTGTCTCTCTTTCATATCTCTTGAATCTTGTTTATGATGAATGATCGTCTACAAGGATTTGGCGGGTACTTGGTACTAGTGATGACAGGCACAGGAGATCCCGGTACCTGATTGTTGTTTGCCTTTCCAACACCAGAGTTGACTCGAGGTAAGACTTACCAAAAACCCAAATATACTAATATACCTAGGTACTAAGCATACCACATCACATGGGCAAATTTGCATATATATCTATCTAAGGTCGAGGTACTGTAAAGGTAAAGTAAAATAAAGATGGACACGCCTGGGCCCGCCAATCACACCAGATATTGCAACGCCACCCCACCAACACGAAGTCGCTCCTTCAAACGATGCTGAAACGGGTGTAGACACAAACGTAGGTAAAGCAAACCTCACCCAACACTTAAATTGCGCTCCAATTCATATATATTATTATCTGTCCACTCTCACTCCCACTTTTGGCGCTCATACGTTTATGCATATCTCTTCTCTTCTCCCTAAATATTCACTCATCAACAACTTCACTCTCAACACTTGCTTGAACTGGCTGGTCTTTCAACGGGGACAACAACGCGAAATCCGCAAATATGGCTATCGCATCTGGCTCTCTAGCTGCTCGAGAAGTATCCGTTGCTTCCACATCCAACGATACCCCAAAGACGAATGGACTTGATTCGAAAACACTGGCAGCGCTTGAAAAAATAGACACCTCGAGGACATCTGAACAGGATTATACGGATCGCGTTGACCATACAGCAGAGTTCAATGGCGATGTGAACACGAATGACGAGATCCCTACGCAAGAAACCTTGGCCCGACTCGAGAAGTTGGTGGTGCTGGACAAAGACGGCATAACAATCCCATTCAGAGATCTATACAATGGCCCGAATGTGGCGAGGAGGGTATTGATAATATTCATACGGCATTTCTTCTGCGGCGTAAGCGATTTCCCTCCAATGCCCTCTTTCACTCTCCGTGGCCCCAGCTAACAATCTCTCCCCCAGAACTGTCAAGAATACATGCGCGCCATCGCCTCCTCCATCACGCCCTCCGACCTCCTGCACCTCCCCACCCCAACCTTCATCGCAGTCGTCGGCTGCGGCTCCCCCGCCCTAATCTCCATGTACCAAGAAGCCACATCCTGCCCCTTCCCCATCTACGCGGACCCGACGAAGAAAACCTACGAGGAGCTCGGCATGCTGCGCACCCTCAACCTAGGCACGCACCCCGAATACATGCGCAGATCCCTCATGAGCGCCATGGTGACTAGCTTCGTGCAGAGCCTCAAGCAGATCAAGGGCGGCAAGGCGTTCCAGGGAGGCGGTTACCATCAAGTCGGCGGGGAATTCCTCTTCGAGCCCGTGAACATGGTGACGCCCATCTGCAGCCCCGATGTCAGCAGTGCGGACAACGAGCGCAAGATGCTTGGGGAGGGGATAGGAGGAAGTGGGTATTTGGGTAGCGGTGTTGGAGAGGAGAAGAGGGTTACATGGTGTCACCGCATGCGCAATACGCGAGATCATGCCGAGATCCCCGAGTTGCGAGAGGTGCTGGGCCTAGATGGCTGTGGGGTGCCGGGGAGGAACAAGCGGCGGTGGACGCTCGCGCTGGGGAAGAGGAAGGGCACGGGGTTGACGGAGACGGAGAGGTCGAGTGTGAGTATGAGTCTGAGTCGGAATGGTGGGGGGAGTACGAGGCAGAGCAGTGAGCTGCTGATGAATAGTTCCAATATGGTGCGATCTGATGCTTGATGCGGAAGATCTACGATTTACGATATACTAGACGAGGGAGCCGAGAGTGTTTGGGCGGGCGTTGGATCGATCTTTATTATCCTCTTCCTTGACGTTTGTTTACATGGCGCTATTTATATTGGTCTTCTCCTAGCTGGTCTGCGATACCCATGCATTATCGATCGATCGATTCAATAAATGAATCTCATATTCCATATCAAGAAATGAATTCTTCCTCTTCCTCTTTCTTTTTCTCAGATAATAAACAAGATTACATACCCTCCATACCCATCCTCAATCATACCTCACTTCCGCGCCACTCTTCCACGCCACAAACGCTATGCAAATTCCCCATATGCTATTTATTTACTAAACGTGCCGATGCTGGGACCTTTATAGTGTCGGGAAAAGCGGAATCTGCTATCTGTTACGATGATATTAAGAGCTATACCTACCTACATACATGACCAAAACAAACGGCACCGCCTCGCAACTCCCGGAATCGCTATGTAGTATGCATACGCGTACATGAAAAAGCTCGCGGGGTTCTAGTAAATACCTACCTACCCCACCGATCCTGCACGCTCAGACCAGTTCCAACGAGAGATGCAGTAGGCACTTGGCCAGCACTACCTTGGATACCTAACTACCTTACTTAATCATCTCTATGCCTCCATTTCCTCCTCCTCCTCCTCCTCCTCCTCGTGCTCCCATGCACATCCACCGCCCATAACCGCCAACAGATCCGCTACTTCGCCCTGCAATTCCACCTCGTTCGCCTCCCTATACTCCCCTAACAACAAAGCCAGCGACGCACCCACAGCTTGCACGAACTCTGCTAGTAGCAGCAGGCGTTCTGTGGTGGCCGTCTCAGCACTGCGGTATAGCGTGGTGAGGAGGTCGGAGGCTGCGTTGCGTGTTTGTTCGCGTTCGCGTTCTTGGTCGTGTGGCTGCTGGTTCTGGGTGTGCGAGGGCGAGGGCGAGAGCATGGTGGGGTGCATGTCGTGTGCTATGAGTAGGGCGCGGATGAGGGCTTTGAGATTGAAGTGCGTTTCTGCTGCAGAGACGGGATGGCGTGGAGGTGTGTTGGGTGCGGTGCGTTGGGGAGTTGTAGGTGAGGCGTTGGGTTCGGGAGTGTGCGATGGTGGTGTGCGGTTGTTGTTCATGGTTTGGTGGGTGGGTGGGTGGTGTTCTTGTGAAGTGGTTGTTGAGGACTTCATTCAGCACTCGTTCGTACAGGCGGGAAGGGGGTTCTTATATATCACGTATTTCCGAGACGGGGTGAGTTAGCTCTGAGATTCACGTTGTCTCTGGAACGCTAGGGTTTGGAGGGCGTGGGATAGAAGAGTGGAAAGTTCCAGCCCTTACAGTATAAAGGGGTTAGAATCACCACCCAACCCCAAGAGAAGTGCAAGTATCCGTCCCAAAAAGCCATATTCCAGCACGACGCTGCCTGTTCCCGAGCTCAGGCAAAACAAGTCTCAAGCACATAATGAAATAAAGAAGTTCAACTTGAATTTGAAACACCTTGGACTTCCAATGGATCTCAAGAGACAAAGAAATTCCTTGAAACTATATCAAGCTAGGCACTTCTTAACGGGTCGAACTTATCCTCCCAAAAAGTCTGGAGTTCTTCCTTCTAGCTCTTAACCCCTAGCCCACCTTTTAGGTGGGATTTCTTGCATCAGAGTACAGTCTCGTTTATCAAATCACTCTTGTACGTATGTATATATATACAAGCCAAACTGGAAAACAATACTCCAAACCCAACGCCCCATCTCTGCAAATCCGCCACAAGGTTTTGGCTCTGTTTAGTATATAAAGCTGATTCGGAATGTAGCAGACATGAATGATTTAAATTTGGGTATATTTGCAGGCCAGAGCCCCTTTATGATCCTCGCTTAATTATTAGTGTACGTTGAATGAATACCTACTCCCTTGCGCTGGACAGAAAAAGCGGCACTAACCTAGGTATCATGAACTTTTAATATGCTTTTTGCCGGATATTGATAATGTAGATAACCTCCACCGTTCTAACAGCCCATCTCCTAAATACCTCTGGCGCCGGCGGTTTCTTCCCCTCTTCCATAAACTCACGATACGCATCCTCAGACACCTCTGTTATCTTATTAGAATTCCCAATCCTCCTCTATGTATTCTCCCCTACACCCACTGGCTCGAGGATAAGTGCCCAGAGCCCAAGATTACGAACCATTTTCCCCGTCTCCGCAGTTCGTACCTGTTCCGCTTTCGCAGAAGCAGCTATGGAGATTGAGGCAGCGCACGCAATACGGACAATACTGATCACGCACTTCCCTCACCTTATTCCATGCTTGCCATAGAAGCAGTACCATGAGCGTTCAAAAGAGCTGAGATGATAGACGGAGGAGTTTGGGCCTGAAAGATATGCCATGCCGCAGCGGGTGGTCCCAGAGAACAACTCTGTCGACATCGTAGCGAGAAGAGTGCAGGCAGAAGAACTCACTCACTGCATCCCCCGCTCCTGTCCATCTCACCTGTAGTGAATTTCAACCTTCACTCTACCGTCCTATCTCTCATACACGTGGATCTCTGAGCGTCAACCGCCCTGTTAGACAATGATGGTCACAAAGAGGACGATAAATAGAGTCAAGGCTAGTATAGACGTGATGGGCATATAATTATATGTGTGTATATAGAGACAGCTAAGCGTGGGGTGCAGAGATTTATCCTATAGAGCTTATTTAAGCAGCTAAGTTCAATAGAAACAAAAAACCCCCTTACCCCAAAACCACCAGTTGTCTTTTCGGTTTAGCTTCCATCCACTTTTCCTCCTTGATACTCGCGGTACAAATTCGATACGCAATACCATTCTCAAAAACGACCTGTAATACAACTTTCTCAGGGGCGTTTCCAGGCGTCGCGTTAGTTGCAAGAAGTACAAACACAAACTCGCCCTGGCCTGCTTTGCATATGGCATCATTTTCATCGCTCGGGGCACACCAATCTGTCTTCCCATCCGGGTCAGGCTTCTTATCTGGGCCAGTCTTTCTCACCAGGCCGTCTGCGGTGCTGTTAATCTCGAAATGGTAGAATTCCGCATCGTACCACGTTTTATTCTCGACCAATATCGGCCCCACTACACAGAATACGGCAACCTCAGACCAGAAGGCGACCAATTGGTTATCGGACTTTTGCTGAAGCACTTCTTGAGTCAAGAGTGGGCATTCAGAAAGAATGGATTCTAGTGTGACGATGTTAGGACTCTGCGGTCGCCAGTTGCCAGGCATCCGAAGCGTTGGCGCCTCTGTAGTATCGCTTGTTGCCCTCGATACTTTGACTACTCGGAGTGGGGAGTCTCGCAGAACATAACAAACGATATCCTCTATCATACTGCATAGTCGAATTGGTAAACAAGTATCGATACAAAAAAATAATGAACGTTGAATGATCTGACTTACCCCGTCTCCCTGTATTGATCTGTGAAGCGGAATTCAACATTACCAATCCAACCTAGCCATGTCCAGCTTGGAAAAGGGACGGAGCGACCTGAAGTTGTGTGAGGTAGTACTGTACTCTCTTGTCTGCGTTTGAGGGGTGAGCCAACTGTTCCCCCATTTCTAATGCGGACATGCCGCGTCCAGCATAGAGCGAGCTCGAATCGAGTTGCCGGTGTGGCCCAGAGGAGATATTCACCAGTGATGCGACTAAACTCCTGTAGGATACCCGTAAAGGCATTATACGCATCATAGGCCATGGTGAGTTCACGGGACGAGAAATCGACCATCTGCAGCCTCAGTTCGTCCCAAATATTTCTTGTGTCGTTGTTGTGATCGCTGGCCTCTATCGTTTGGGCATCGACTATCAAAAATCCAGATCCTGCAGTGCCAAGATGAGAAAAATGTGGCACCGTAAAGTTCTCCTCAAGAAAGATGTCCTCAGTCCAGGTGGCCTCCCGACAGCTCCAGAAGACTTGGGCTTCCCTGAAGACCAAGGTCCGTCTTGAAATTGCCTTTTCCTGCAACGTCCACCCTCGGGTCTCCCATTTGGCGCCAGACATGTAATTTGACAGCCAAAGTCCAGGAACGGTTGGTGATCTGATTAAATGGAGCCCATGCGACCTGGCCGTGCTGTCCTGGACCTTGATCACGTCTTGATGGAAGGTGCGATCTTCAAGTACCCCGGGTAAACCAGCTTCAGCATCTTTTCCGGCTGCCGCTATAATTGTGAGCTGAGCGTGCCTGTATATCTGACCCATGAAGTTGAGATGGATTCCTTTCTCCTCATGGTCATCCTGCACGATACAAAGGGCGTCCACCCACAGGTACTGCACACCCAACATATCAGTCACAGACATGGCGTCTTTAATAGACTTAGATAGGGCACCATTCAGACTTCCAAGCTTTTCGAGCATAGCCTTGTTCTGGTGAGTGATGACAAGTTTTTGAGGAGTCTCGCCCCAAACATAGCTAAGAGCTAGGTACTTCTGGCTCTCGATGTGGATATTCCTGAACTTGACGACTGCACATGTTCTGACATCGATAAGTCCAAAGACATTTATCTCGCTTGATTCACTGGTTTCAGTAAGATTAGCCTCTCGTTCATCTATTCCAGTATGGACTACGAACTAAGTTGCAGATATCGTGCCACAGCGTGCCCCGTGCTTTGAAATACACTCTCCCATCCATGCGTGGAACATTTCTGGCGAGACTCGAGGTTTCGTAACACGGCCAGAGAGAAGAAGTCCATCGTCTGGAAGGGTTTCATCCTTGAAAAGAGACACTGAATGTTGCATATCGTATGCGTGGAACGCATGATTAGCATATATAAGTTTTGGATAGAAAGTTTCACTATTGGCCGTAGCATCCCCCCAGCTAATAGTGAGAGATCTGAACAAAAACCCGAGATCCTGTGGTTGTTTGAACCCCATATACTCTAGCACCGAAGGAGCAACGTTGTTTATGTTTCCCGGTTTAAATTGGCCTCTCACTCCCAATATCGCATTGCAGACCATGTCAGATGTTACATCTTCTCTCGCGCGTTGGGCTTCATCATAAAGCCTTGAGATACATGTGCAGAGGCTGCAAGAAAGTGCCGATTCCTGGATGCGGTTCATTGAGCCGAGTTGCCATTCTGTTGGGCCCTCAAGGTGACGCTTGAATGGATACTGGCCAGTAACGTCAAGCCGGCCGAAAGCTGTCGAAGCTCCCCCACGGTTGGAAGCCGGATCAAGTCGAAGTTAATTGAAGAGCAGAAGCGACAGAAGTTCACTTGAGGTTGTGATTCAATATGCGCCATTGAAAATCGATAGAGCTACTCCCGTGGAGGCGCAGGATTATACGTAAAGAGGAACTGATAGCGAAAATAAAGAAAATCGTTCGATAAATACCTTACTGCACCAGCTGCCACCAGGCTGCTTATGGAAGCACCTAGCTGCCTATCGAAACCAAGGATCTCTAAAGGTTCGTTTGACCCTGACGCCTAACGGCGAGATTCGAGTTCCGTATTACTGTACTGTTGGTGCCGCATTATGCTGAGAAGTTTTTGCTGCACTTGTCGTGATACGCTTTTGGCGGAACAAGTCATAATTTGCGATATACTAGTAGAAGCCAATATCTAATAATAATAATAATATGCAACTTGCTACTTCTGCGAGCTATTTACCTCGTATTTGAAATTAGGAGTGGAGTTCTAGTCACGTAGACCGTAGTTAAGAACCTCCCGGAGTCTAGCTTATCTGGACTCTTTACCTCAATATACACCTACAACCAACCATCCTGCTGCTGGTGACACTAGCAGTCTAGGGGCTTTTGTAGGAGCATGAATGCTAGGAGGCTTTTAGCTCCAATATCCTTATCTCATAAATCAGACCCACGTTTAGTCTTTACGGCCTACCTTTTACTAGTAGCGCACTCTCATAACCCTAACAAACTAAAGGATTATATCTGCTTTGCTAACTACTTTATATTAAGCACCATCTATAATAGATTACCAAAACCGGGTTGCCCCCCGAAACTTCAAACAACTCCTGGAGGTCACATCCCAAGATAGCCTTTGAAAGTCTACGGTTGCACAAACTACCTTCTGAAATGAAGAGCGAACAAGTGCGAGTGGTCGATCCGTTATACGAGGTGGCTTGCGCGCCAGCCGCGACCCCCCAAAAAATCTCCTCCCCCTCAAACTGGACTACAACCGAGCTCAAAAGCTCTACAACTTCGTCAGGGAGGACGCTTGGACGTAAGCGCTGGTTCGTAAGCGTAGCAAGCATTGGACAAATTGAAAATTGCTGATATCTCGGGAGAGGTCAAGAGCAGTTGTATGTCTTCACTATCCGAGTCGAATCGTTTTTTTAACCCACGGAATAAGCTCAACAACAGCCGGGTCATCAACACTATTACTGTCACTATAGCTTCCCATCGCATAGCCGTTGAGAACAAAAAAGCCTATCTTCTCCGCCCAGTCCCCTTTGTGCTCCACGATCAGAACATAAGGGTAATAATGTCTACTCTCCGCCACCTCTCGTGGAGCTAAGAATATGCCAGTATGGAGTCCCTTCTTCGATTCGGCGTAAATAGAACTGTCTTCTGAACCTTGGGCTTCCATAATAGCTGCCCCCCATCTTCTCGTATCGCCACTGATGTGGTGACCTTCGCGGAACAGAAATTTTCGCGCGACAAATTGTGCAAAGTGAGAGAAATGCACCACGCAGTGATCCAGATGAATGGCAACAAAGCCGCTGGCAATTTTTTCTTGTAGGAAAGTTGTTCAAACTCGATCCAGGACAACTGCTCACCATCCTCCAATTCCACCGAGACCTCGAAATCCGTGGTTTTCATAAGTGCTTCTCTATTATCGAACCAATCGTATCTAACTCCTCCCGTCCATCCAGTCCACGACCAAGTGGGGAATCCCAAGCGTCTTTTGCAAGCAGTCTGCGAACGCCAGCAAAGTCCGAAGACGAAACCATCCATCATATCTCTTCTCGAAGGCTCATCCATGCCATTTGGAACATCAAGATGGAGATTAAGCGGTGGAACTCCCCAGTTATGATAGATCTCTTGACTCTCATACGCGCTCAAAACACCTTGAAAGCCTCTCAGAGCATCATAATCATATGTCAAATCCCTCTGACTATACAGCTCCACCGCTCGCACCAATCCTTGAATACCATCATCGGTTCCAAATGAGATTCTCGGCTTCCATTTCCGCAGGAGTGGTCTCTCGTCTTTGGCGTGTAGATCTACGGGGGTGTTCCGAATCAGAAAGCCACCTTGAGGTGGAGATGTGTTTTGTAGTGTGCCCCATACGTAGCTAAGAGCAACGTAATCGCAGTGGGTTGGTGCCGGTATAATTTGGCGAGTCTGACAATCAATAACGTTGAGCTCCTCGACATGATCATGGGGTGCTTTCTGACATTCGACATGATTTTCTTTGCAGTGTGCCAGTTGATCTCGAAAGTCATTGAAGTTAATCACTTTCGCATCGGCTGGCCATCCCAAGTCAGGAGAAGGCAGCGCACCGTACGAGTATATATAGCACTTATGAGATCTCCCAATACTGAATTCAAGAACTGCCAATGCAGTCCTCGATTCGGGGCTATGGAGTGGATTAGAAGGAGAGTGTGGTACAAGCAGGGCGAATTCGTCTCGACTAGTGCTTATAATAATGCAAAGGCCGCAATTTGGACCGTATTCTGACTTGGAATCATCCTCTGGGTGGCATGTCGAGCCTAGATAACTGCATATCGGGCCTACATAATTGATTTCAGGACTCCGCCCTTTCCCACCCAGGATCTTTTCAAATGCAACATTTTTGCATCTTTCGCATAAATGTTTCTGGACTTCTATCAAAGAGTCTCGGATTCTATCGTGCCAACGATCTCTGTCTTTAGGCGACAAGGCCCATCCATTGATGTTACCGCCAGCGGTCACTATCTCTTGCTTTTCAAGTCGAGAGACAAGTTCGGCCATGAGATGCGCCAGCTTAGTCGAAGGCGAGTTGATGATTGCCAACGAGGCGCGAAGAAGGAAGTTTAGAAGCAAAATCTGTTTTAGATTTGATGCGGACTCGAGAATTGACAACTTGATCGAAATCATAGCCAGCGATGAGGCGATCAATAGCAAATTTCGCGCATGCATTAGTGCAAACGAGCGAATGATCATACTGTAAGTATACTAAGCGGTTTAACACGTTGAGGTTATCTCAGCCTCAGCTTTTCAGTGGCTCAGAGCTGGAACACCAAAACGTTTATGGACAGAGACATTTTCTTCAACCCATTTCAGAAATCTTAGACACGATTCGAAACAAGGCATAGTATTGTAAGAAGCACAAAGCATTGTCTGTTGCTACTTGATGAGCGCGTGATGTGCTGTGATGTAGGCTGGGAGAGGCGCAGCAAATTCGGCGCCTAGGTAACCGTGAGAACGGAAGGGTGCGGCTCAGCCAAAGCCGTATACTTTGTTGATCGAAGTTTTGTTGGTGGCGGCGATAAAATGAAGAATTCTTGCCTCGAATCTCAGCTAACCGCGCCCAAGGGGATGAATCCGTGCCTAACTTGATGTTTGAAGACCGCACTGTCGCGCGAATCTAAGAATATGTTGTAAAGAAAGTTTCGGGATCTTAAGAGTAAAACACATCATAGACATTTGTCAGTGGATTAAGTTTGTACGACACAACGCTGAATAGCTCTCCATTCTTGGGTAAGTTCAACTCAAGAAACAGGACGTCCGGTTGGAATTCTGTTTGCCAAAATTTCGAATCGTCGCCCAAACGTAAAACGGGTAAATTTTGTCCTAATACGTTCTAGGACTTCTCTCTCCTGCTCAAATCGACCAACTGTGATCCAGGTAAACAGAAACCATCTTGCCCGTGCAAATCGAGTCCAGGCTTGAGGGACGTGAAAGTTTTGCATGGCGGCGTATTCGAAGTATCTAGGATACCAGCCTGCGTAATCCCAATCTAGTACCCAAAGTCGGCCAAGATGGTCAATCAGAATGTTTCGAGGTGCAAGGTCATGGTGAGTGAAGACGAGACTATTTGGGGTAGCGGGTGTAAAGGTTGTTGATGGCACTGGGTCTTGGGCGGCAGTTTTCATTGCCTGTCCAATCGACGTAAAACAGGTCCAGAACTGAATAAAGGATGTGATGACTGCTGGGCTTGACTTGGGCGGTAGCATAAAGCGATCTTCGAGGTAGAACGATCTGCACTCGCCAGATACCAGGGATCCTGCTGTTGACGAAGTCAAAGACCTCAGAAGGCGAACAAACCGGCGAAGTTGCAGAGCAAGCTTGATTGTAGCAAACCAGCCCAATTTTGGCCATGCCTCCTCCAAGATTACACCGTCAATGCGCTCCATTATAAGGTAGGTGCTCCCATTGGACGTGACAATCCGCTTTGCGGCTGGAACGCGAACACTAAGCTGCGTCGCTGCTTCCATGGCCCCGATTGTGTCTTGAAGAAGTTCGAATGGACAATTTTTGGCTATGAGATTAGCCGAAAGAATGGATATTCTGCTGTAGTGGGGTAGACGGGGAGACTTTTGAATGCGTTGAAACAGATCGGCGTCGGAATAGCTTTGTAGCAATTCGACATCCTGAGGTATTATGCCGTCCGTAGGGCCTATCTGTTGTGTTCGAAACATATTTTAGAAGCTGATAAAAAAGGATGTCTGTTCAAATGGAGCGATGGAGCTTGGTTTAAGATTACTGTGGAGGGGCATAAACCACACCAAAATAAAGAGTGTATCCAAGGGCCAGAGAGGTTAGCAGAAATAAGTGTATTTGCAACTGAAGTGTGGTGCCGAGCACTACTCGAGTAGGCGAGAGAGCGAAGCTATATATACAGATCTATATCACGTGCCTAATCACCTGACCCACCCCATCTTGTCCGAAATCCAAAGTCTCATCCCTACCACAAAACCACTGGTGTACGAGTACGGGCACCAAGTCAGCCGCTAAGGTCAGGCCCCCGGAGGGAACTGGCCGTGATCTCAAAGCCTCACTGATGTTTGAGATCAAAGATAACGTACAGCCTCCCAGTGGAGATGTTCTGGTAATAAACAACTTTATGGGTGCAGTTTAATTTTGGCAATTAATAAATTATTGCTCGAGAATTAATAAACGTATCTAAACTGATCATTCTCCAGATCCGTCAAATCTAAAAACCCATTCTCGTAAGACTTTTGCTCATTCCCAGCCTAGCCATCGCGTCTCTGATTGTTTCTCTCTCTGGATAAAAATAAGATGCTCAAAATACTAATCACTTGGATACCAACGCAGAATAACATCATTCCGACCCCTAAATTATATGTTGGTGCCTGTTTTGTCAAGAAGAAAAAGGGCCCGACGAATTACCAAGACAGTAACCCATCAACAGGTTTTGAAATCTATGGAAGCTTTGGATCACCACTTTTGATGTTTTATTTAATCATCAAAAATTGTCTTGGGCGTTTTGCGTGTATTGTGTCTACTTTCAACAATTGGGAAGAGAACTGAAACCCGACTTTTGAAATGTGATATAATATTCCAATTGATAGATGACTCGATTTTTGAACAGCTGGTCCACAATGCTCTTCACTTGCTAAATAACTGGTCTTTTAATCACTTCCAGAATACCATCTCACATGCCCCCGGGCTACAGAGCCAAGCTGAGGTAGGCAAAACTTATAGGGAGTTTCTTGTCTCCTCTAATAAGCAGTCTCGATAATACCCGGGGAATTTTTTTTTAAAAAGCTGCGTGGCCAGATTCTGTGATCTTGTCACTGTGGACTTCCGTCCAGGTCTGGTTAAGCGCTATTTGGACTGCTGTTGCGAAGTCTACAAGCGTCCAAACAGTGAACGGCCAAGATCTTATGATACAAAATCTCAGAGTTGAAGCTAGCTAGGCACAATAAGTCTTCTTGGGAGCTCTGAGATCTGCAAACTGCAGAACATTAATATCAGTCTTGAAGCATTTGGTAGTACGGTTATTTACTAATTCCATATTGTTTCAAATTTAAATTACTCGATCCATATTGTTTAATGCATATATTACTTGATCTATACTATTTTAATTACTCGATCCATACTGTTTCTATGGATCCACACTATTTGAGGTTTTCTTACTAGAACGTTATAAAAGCACTATAGATATAGGTATGCCTCTAAGCAGCATGGCCCACTTATAAAAGTGCTGAGCTAATAGGGAGCTGAGAGCAGGTATTGCTTGCTATATAGGTAGATACTGGCTCTGCAGTTTAGCGATATGCAATAAAACATAGCACTTGCCTATTTAGGAAGCAGAAGTGTAAATCGGCGTTCGGGGTTTATATCTATAATGCCCCTACTTATTATAATGTAGAGCCAGTAGAAATGCAGGAGAGTAGTGCTATGCTATATTAGTATGTAGAAGTTATATATAAGTGAAGTAATTGCATTTTAGAAGGTAAAATACTATAAAAACAAAATAGTATGGATTGAGTAATATATGCATTAAATAATATGGATCGAGTAATTTAAATTTGAAATAATATGGAATTAGTAAATAACCGTAGTATCGCCTGAAGTATGCCAAGATAACTTCGCTTAAGGTCTTATTAGAAGACGAGACCGCAGCGTCCATTACCTTTGACAAGAGCACTACTATTATTTTCCCTAAAATGGATTTGAGTTTTCCGTGCCGCGCCGTAATAGACCGTGCGGTATCTAGAATTTATCGCATCAATAGCGATAGCAGTTTAGCGGAAAACTGGAACTTATATACAGAACAACTTTCGAGGAAAGGGCTAACGGCGGCCATCGGCCCGAGATCAATTCCCACCCCATGCTTGTTATATCTGGTGTCTGCCAGCTTGAGGTTGCTTTTATCATCTTTGCCACTATTGTTATCTTGTCTGGGCTTGATTGACTTAAAGAAAGACACTATGACGGCAAATGTGGCAGGATGGAAGTGGACGCTGATTGTCCCCATTGTGGCGGCAGCACTGCTATTAATCGGCTTAGATGGGATCCAACCAATTTTGAGTGGCCTCGGGTTGACAGAGAAGTCTGAGTTCTCATACCGACCTGCTGTAAAAATACAACAGGGTACTATCATTGGTAGACTTGTTACTGATGGAACTTTCCCGGAGCCGCTGGAAGGATTTTTGGGGATTCCCTATGCAGCCCCTCCAGTAGGAGATCTCCGATTCCGGGCAGCCGTTCCAGTTACAGCCTCGAACGATACTTTCGAAGCCTTTTACTTGGGACCAAGGTCAGTCTAGATAACAATTCCGTTGACACTACTATTAACTGTCATTCTAGATGTTTTGGGAAGCAGCTAGTGCCGTTCACGGGTGACGAGTGGTTGGGACCTGATGTTGAAAGCGAGGATTGCTTGAGTATCAGTGTATACAGACCAAAAGGCCATACTGCAAGCAGCAAGAAACTGCCAGTGGCCATGCTGATTCCTGGAGGGGCATTCAATAGAGGTGCACAACGGATGCACAATACGGCATCCATGCTGGCTTGGTCGACGTCCCCGTGGATTGGAGTATCAATGCAATACCGTATCGGGGTTACAGGGGGTTTAAATTCGAAGCTCACGGCTAAGGAGGGGTTGCTCAACCTCGGATTGAAAGATATGTATGTCGCGCTGGAATGGGTTCAAGAGAACATTGCCGCCTTCGGAGGTGACAAAGATGATGTGACGATTATGGGACTGTCGGCTGCAGCCCACGCTGTAAGTGTTTCGAATGCATCACATATTGATGTTACTTGATTGCTGGTTGGTTCCAGATTGGCCATCTTATCATGGATGTTAATCAGAAGAAAACCTTATTTCACAAAGTTATTATGGACTCTGGAGCACACACAGCTCGTGCAGTGCATCCTCCGGATTCTAAGCTTAATGAGCAACATTTCCGGCAGTTTGTAGAGCTTACGGGTTGCGACAGCCGATCTGAAGATACTATTCTCCCGTGTCTAAGGGCTCTTCCTTCATCTGATATTGTTAATGCTGGACAGACTGTGTTTGCTCAATCTGAACCTTCAGTGCGATGGAGCTGGCAGCCAGTCTTAGACGGCGATATTATCAGCCGCCGTCCTATCGATGCATGGAGATCTGGGATGTGGCGGAAAGTCCCTATTCTCACTGGATCGGTGCACAACGAGGGAGCCATGTATGTGCCAAAGTCGGCATCGGTTTCCGAAGACTTCACAAAAATTTTCACAACCTTGCTTCCGCACTTATCAGATGGTGACCTTGCAGAGCTAGAAGCGCTGTACCCAGATCCTAAGAAGTCTCCCAGCTCGCCGTATGTCGAGACCAGACCTATTAAGATCGGTGAACAGTATAAGCGTTGCGAGGCAGCGTACGGCCACTATGCGTATACGTGTCCAGTGCGACAAACAGCGATCTGGGCGAGTAAATCATCCCTAAACCCTCCAGTTTACATCTACCACTGGGTCCTCAATAAGACCGTTCTTTATGGTGCCAATCATGGGGATCAGGTGCGCTATCAGACCTATAATTCCGAAGTACGCTCTATATCTCCAGCACAGAATGAGGTTGCTGGATTTATGCATGCCTATGCTACCTCCTTCATAGTTACTGGCGATCCAAACACCATCAAGGGGCGGTTCCCATCTCGGCCAGAGTGGCTTCCGTGGGCAGCGAGCAAAAAGAACAGCGAGCAGACAATGGTGTTTGGCGAGGGGAATGATGAGAGGGCTGGAGGGCATGATTCTGGAATTCCAGCTGCTTTTCGCAAGTATTCTTGGGCAGAAAAAGAATGCGAGTTCTGGTGGAAGCTGACAGAGTACTTCGAAGATTGAGTGCCTCTCTTTCTTCCTGACTCTCGATCGTCGACCAAGGCTTCGGCCACACCTCCGAGGCTCCTCTCCCTGTTTTCCAAATATTCGCTCTTTATAGCGGTAAAGAATAGCCTGGGGAATGCTCAGTATCATCTTTTCTATTATTCCTTTGCAGTTACGTCTTTATATACTACTGCTTCTATATCTTACTGCTCCGAATTCTGTTTACTAGGCAATGGTACCATATATGATTCCTTGTAAAGCAGATCGAGTTCCTTATTAAGTCGAGCAATCATAAAATCATCCCACCTGCTACTATCTTAGTGTTACTGATTAAGCAAAGTATAAAATCCTAAATCCGGTCAAGGGGGTGGAGCCAGATTTACCGAAGATGGTGGTAAATAGCTAGCGTGAAACGGGAAACGGGAAACGGGAAACTGGAAACGAAAGACGGAAAGCGGGGAGCGGGAAGCGGGAAGCGCGAAGCCGTAGCCTTGACGGCAAACTTAACGGGTAAACTAGATTGTTATGAGTAGACGACTTCCTGACTCGGGAAATGTCTAGATCGTAGGCAACAAGGCAGTACGAAGAAGAAGGAATCGGGCGGCTTAGATACTCTTGACAATCAATCCAAGTCCAGCTGAGAAGATGCAGTCTACTCAGGAGTCATCCCAGGGCCCTCACCCTTACCAGTCTCTCGATATCGACGAACGCGTGGAAAGGGTTTTGAAAAGTACGCCCCTCTTTGACGGCCACAATGACTTGCCACAACAACCACGTTGTATATTCAAAGGCAAAGTTCATGACAATCCCAAATTCGATTTGAGGAAAGGATTCGAGCGTGGAATGACAGACATTCCCCGTCTCCGTGAAGGTACACTGAACAGCGAAATGCAACCATATGAATTCAGCATACTAAATGATATTTAGGAGCTGTGGGTGCGCAATTTTGGAGTATCTGCGTCCCCTGCTTACGATCCGCCGAAAACTTCTCTACGCCAGAATACAGTGATATGGCACGTGATGCGATTGAACAGATTGAAATGACACGCCGCATGCTTGAGGAGTGTCAGGATACCTTTCAACTTGTATTAGAGCCGGGAGATGTGAGACGGATTTATGATAGTGGGAAGATTGCTTGTTCTCTCACAGTAATGCAGCCGCTATTTTCGATACTCCGCGTAATGTGCCTGATGATGTACTTCACCTCGTCGCTGCCAACAATGGAATAGTCATGGTCACGTTCGTCCCGGAGCATTGTGCGACCAAACGCAAAGATGCGACGATGGAAATGGTTCTCGACCATTTGTTTCATATCGCTAACCTAATAGGTTGGCAGTATGTAGGTCTTGGTTCTGACTTCGATGGGATCGCCTCGGTTATTCCACGACTGGAAGATGTAAAATGCTACCCGGGACTGATGAAAGCAATTCTAGATCGGGGGGCGACGGAAGAAGAGCTAGCCCTATGTATTGGGGATAACCTTATTAGAGTTTGGACAGAAGTTGCGGCTAAACGCGATGAAATGAAGGCTACTGGGGTAAAGCCAGTCGAAGATGTTTGGGAGGGTCGCCAATGGTGGAGATATGATGGCTATTATCAAATTCCCGATCCAGATCCAGAAGATAAACTAGGATACGACTGGTATGGAGTGCCAAGAGTAGAAAAGAACTAGAATTATATAAGGAAGAATGTGCCCACCACGTCCCTATGCACCCGGTTTAGGGATGCCCTTTTCCGTGGCCAACAACTCCCCGTGCAACCCCGAGGAAAGATCGAATCGACCATCTTCATTCTCCGCAATTATAAATGCGATGGAAACCGCAGACAGCTTTCCGTCGCTTGCCTATAATTTCGGCGATAGTAGAAGTACTTGGCTAGTGGGCCTATATATACTCTTATACTATACAATACTTCCCTAAAGTGGCTAGCATAAGTTGATTTATCGAATTTTCAAGTCGATTTAGCTAAATCTAAAATGTTTCCTCTGATGGACGGGGAACTCAGCATGATAGTTGTTCTAGGGAATACGGTCTCCTATCTATAGTTCTCCGTAAAGGACGACCTTCAATTATGTTTACCGACGGACGGGAAATCCATGTAGTCTCCTCCATGTCAATAGTATCTCAACCATTCTAAATGTCTTATCAACGGTAATACGTATCTGCGATAGCAGCTTGCACAAGAATTAGCCCACGGTGAATGCTTTGTGGCGTCATGTGTATCACTGTATCGTGTTTATCGGATGGCTTCGGGTGAGGAGCACCACTGCGCTGAACGGCTTCTTTAAAGTACAAGAAGTTCAAAAAGAATGAATATTCTCCAATTGCCAAAATCATCCAATTAACCCCTAATATTAAAACGACAATATTGTGCGATTCTCAAACTGTTAAGATGTTCAGTGTTCTGTTCCTCGCCTCCGTGGCCAGCGCCGCCACATCCTGTTACGCGCCTACTGTTACTTTGAAGAACGGATACTACATAGGGAACTATAATTCCTATTACAATGAGGATGAGTTCCTAGGCATTCCTTATGCTCAGCCACCTATCAAGGACCTGAGATTTCGCGCTCCAGTCAGCTTGAATACTACCTGGTCCAGCATTAAAATGACGACTAGCTACTCACCAATAGTAAGTAGACTCCCTGTAGCGTGGCAAAACCTATATCTTGCTAACATATTACTAGCGACTCGCCTAAGACTGCCTTGGCACACATGAAAAGCTTGCTATTAGTGGAGAATATACAAATCTTCGTGGTGGGAATGTGAAAATCTCGCTTGACATGAGTTGCTTGGTTTGGAATGGTGGAATAAATGACTCTATGAAGTGGCATGCTTACTTGACGAGGCGCAAACATGTTCGTAATTCCCACGGATTGAAAGGTGACCGAGTGTCATCAACAAGGATTCTGGAAAGCACCACCCGCAAAGCCACAATCAAAGGCTTGCTCCTTCCGATTGTCCCTTTTGTATTTTGAAAATATCCAATGAATGGCACATAGCTATCCCGCATTTGCAACTTGCTCTCCACTTTTTGACAATTTGTTTTGTCATATATCATGGATCTCTGGAGCCTCGAAGATATACCATTCAACGTTTTCCATCTCAACACACAATTCTCCATCATGTATCACGTCTCTACGAGAACTGCCGGAGCCAGATGTTGCAGTTATAAGCCAAAACAAAACCGACCACTGCCATCAAGAGACGCTCACTCAGCCGCAACGAATCCAGGTCAGCAGCCATTGATTTCCGGCTGACCTCAGCCTCACTCATCATTAGTTACGAGATAGGAAGTCGGTGCCCTGCCAAAAAAACCCTAAGAGACTGAAAGATTTTGACTATCACAAGGCGTGGACTTGTATACAATGTTATCTTGCGTACAATTCCCTTCTTATCTGAACGGAGAGAGTTAGTCCCGGAGCTTTGGGTCGTCCTGGAACCACACGATCATTATCACGTACACTGTCTCTGACTGTGTTTGTTCTCTCACTGTTTAACGGATACTTTCTAAACTCCATGATACCGTAAGAAGCTATGATCGATCGGCCTCAAGAAAGAAGCCGTCAAAAAGAAATTGCCGGTAGGTCTTTTCTTAGAGGTATAAATACCATTCCAATTCCCCTCCTCCTTCGATTTCTTTTCTACCAAGATCATCCACAGTAGACATTGAGACTAACTTCTCTGCACCGCAAATCTATCTGAACTTCTTCAAACAACTTCTCAAATCAGAATGCATTTTCTTCTGAAAACTCTTTCCCTCTCTCTGCTAGCCGGAGCCGGCTTCACGTTCGCCAAACCTCCCACGGGGACGGCGACCGTCAATATCCTCGCTTCACCCAGGCCTCATGTAGCAGTAGCCTGTCTCGACGCCAACGCTCTAATCGTCCCCCTAGGAGAATGCGCTACCTTCACAGCAGAGCCTGCAATGCAGGGAGCTGCCATTATCCAGAATCCTGACGGCCTTGCTTGCGGCTTCAACCCCGACACCTTTGAGTGCGTCTCTGGGGCAGGGACCGCATTTGAGGTAAGTTTACGTCATTCAGATGCATTGCACGGTAAAGAACTGACGATTCGTAGCTTAGGGGACAAAATAATGTGTTCTCGATCCCCGAGACTGGCCCAGGAACGCTGGATAGCATTTTCTTTGAAAACACTACTACTGCCACTATAGAATTAACGAATGCCACCGGCTTGGTCACAATGCTCATGGGCTGGGACCAGATCACCAACTGATTGATGCAGGTCTTTTTTTGGAGATGCTGGGCGCGGGAATAGTTTTTGCACGGTGAGAGGATTGAAGATTTGCATACAACATACACTCGTTTCAAAAATGAATTTCAATGCCACTCGTTTTCAAATGAAATTCAAATGAATCAATATATATTTAACAGAAAAATTGACTACGTTTTATTTAAATTTGTCTAATTATTATATTTGATTTATTGATTTTAAAATATACGTTCCTTCTTTCATGTCAGCGACTAATGACTATCGATATGTTTCTCGTGGGTCTCTACCCTTGCGACAGAATATAAGTAGCACAGTACGCATATGCGAAAAACAATGTTTCTGCATTCAGCTATCGGTTCAATATCAAACCTGCAGGCCTCCCTAATGCCATTGGTATCACACATTTCCAGGAAGTGGCTTGGGTGTTTGACAATATTGATGGCGTGGGCTATGCGACAAACCCTTTCAACACTTCACTCGTGGGCAGGGATGCATATGTCAACGTTGCAACTTCAATGAGCAGAATGTGGGCATCTTTCATTCACGATTTAGATCCAAACAACCATGGACTGCCAGGCTATACTCAGCGGCCAAAGTACAATATTACTAACGGTGGCGTTGGTGATAATATGGTTTTTGACGCCAACGTCACTTCATATGTCGAGCGCGACGACTATAGAGTCCCAGGAATGGCATTCCTTGCAGTAAAAGCAAAGGAGCAATGGACACATTAAGTGTAATGGCACTAGAGATGTTTGTTCTCATTCTCTCACGTGGCCCGGCTCCTTAATGCCACTCGTGCCTGATTAGCGTGACATGCCCTGCGGGCCCCGCGCTTAAATCTCATCAATCCTCTCCCAACATCTCACCCACCACCTGGTGTAGACTCTCCCTAACCACCTCATCATCCCAATCATCAATCACAATCCTTTCCTTCCCCTCTTCCATCTTCCTCTCCACAAATGCCTCCATAGAATTTCTTTCCTTGTCACTTAAAAGATGTATTCGAGTCTTCCAAAGATCCTGTTCAGTTATGTGTTTCTGTTTAGTAAGGTCTTCTTGTGTAGGAGGGTCCTCCTGTCGAGCCAGTTCCTGTTGAGTCGGGTCCTCCTTGCTACCAAAGAATCGATGATCCAGGTATTTCCAGAAGATGGTATCAAAGGCCCAGCTCTTTCGAGCGGCGTAGTTGAGCCAGAATCGGCCCGTCTCCCAACTTTCACGCATATGTTTAGAAAGTCTAGTTGACGACGTCTCTATCCCCTCCTCGGACTTCTCGTTCTCGGCCGTCTCTATTGCCCGCAGCCAGGTCTTCAGGCGTACCTCATAGATCTTGGTCCAATCATCGATATCTGCTTTCCACCACTCGGGGATATTCAGCAGCAACCACCAAGGCGGGTCAAGAGCGAATTGTGTAGGAGCAATATATGAAAACTCCCAATCAATAATAGCAGCTATGTTGTCCTCTTTATTCAAAAGAATATTGCTCGGCCGAAGGTCATCGCACCAGATCCTAAAGGAGCCTGTTCCGCTAGGAGCGTGGGATAACGTCGAGGTTTGCCTCTTAACCTGAGATTGAGCTGACCAGTCGTCCTCTGCGAATCCAAAGGTCGATAGGTGGCCTTGTTTGGCTAGCTTAAGGAAGAGCTGACGTGCAACATATTTGTTTCGGCAGTCGTCTGCTGTTTTAACAAGGTCGTTGTGTTGGAAAATGAGTTGGGCCGTGCATCTCTGCTAGCGCGATGTACCAGTCATTTGCAGTACTATACGTTCTATCCTTGGATGGCAGAGCGGCAGGGGGAATATTCGCAATCCTAGAGAACCAGGCCGTTAGCATTTTCCTGTTCTAGAAGGAGTAATTTGCCAGATTATAAAGGGAGTTGGAGTACATAAGATGAAATGTGTTGAGATTGAGGACTTTAAATAAAAGGGCTGGTTGTTCTTACTGAAGCATACTGTTCATATTCTGAGTTATCGGTCGGCCTGCTACTTCGAAGGTAATTTCACCAGTCTGAGCCAGAGCCCCAATGCGAGAAAAGCTGGGTTTAAAGAGTTGTAGCAAATGGACCGCTATTTTGGTATACAAGCTCTCGAGGACATCCTCAGAAATGTCAGGATTTAACATATGATTTTCGTCAGGATCCTCCTCATTAGGAATATGAAGAACGTCCGAAATATCATTGCAGTTTTCGACATTTTGAATGATAATATAAGGCCCAATATCAGAATCTGGACTTGATACTCCGCGGAACAGCACTCGAGGAACTGGGATCTGGGTATTTTGTACAACAAAACTTGCTGTTGCGGCTTCGGCAAGAATCTTTTCGTCTGGGAACAGGACTATATTAGGTTGGGGTAGTCGCAGAGGAACACAATCGTTAATCCCCTCGATTTTCATCCGATAGAGGTTGTTGTATCCCCCGATATGGAACGGCTTAACCCAAGTTGCAGTCCTCTCAAATTTCTCAGACACAAAGGATTCCATCTTGTGAAGCGTGGAAAAGCTTCGAAAATATTTCTGTGACTCTTCCCAGGCCAGATCGTTTCTATCCCAGGCGGCATTGTCGTAATCTGCCCGATCGCCCATTGTAGCTATACGACAAATGTGTTTGAGAAGTGTCACAATGAATAATTTGTTTTGAGGCAAAAAACAGAAGTGATAAAAGAGGGATTACTCGAGTGGCAGAAAGTCCATAAAAGACGGATTGCGAACCCTTCGAGGCACGAGCCTCACTTGGTTATTTATAGAGCCGCTACTTGGCGCGTAATGACTCGTGCTTAAGAAAAAGTAGATCTTGCAAGAAAGAAGCACTTATTCTCAAAATTATATCCTTGAAGAACGTGGTACACGAAATTATTATTAGAGGCCCCTCTAATAGGAACGCTTGATTAAAATACTATTTATACCACAGAACCAAATCAGCAACTCGGTAACCACTTAGCCCCTAGCGATTCTCTCTTACCCCTTGGAAATATCCTAGACCTCTATAGCTGTTTTAAGCCCTATCTTCTAATAATGCTAAAACTATAAATTCTACTTTTTAAGAATTTCCAGTTCGGGAAATATCTAGATTAAATAATGAATATGTTGACCATTCTAGATCAAGTAACTAAAATTCCTAGGTATCTAGGTTTATATAAACAACAACCTACCAACCTGGTGAACCTTACTTTTATACCTTATAGATACTAGTTCCAACCTATAGTAGCATTATGAATACTCTTTGATGATGAGAGGTTGAAGGTTGATTGGATGGAGAAGAGGCTGCCTACTCAGCCTTACAGCCCTAGCCCCTCGGTACAGCATGCGCTAAGTAGCGGCCCACCCACCCGAGCCGAGCTACCTCAGGCTCAGGTATCTCCCCTCCCTCATCTTATACTTCCACCGGACTCATCATACCTTACCGCTCTACCTCACTTACCTACCTTTATGGCAAATCGACACTCACTCACTCACTCACCTTATCTATCCAATCACAAACGACGTCTCGCAAACTCGCGGGGGAGCTGAAAAGCACCGCTGCTCGCTTCCTAGGGGTCCCCATGCCACTCCACTTGCATGCATCCGAACAAGGCTGTGAGGGAGGCTTACCTTACTCCCCCACAATAAAAGAACGAACACTACTCCATACGCATGAACGAACGGTGAGTCTGCCTGATACACCACCGTAGGTACCTAGCATAGGTATGTCGGTACTTATGTCAAATGCGAGACGGTTACCTAGGTTTGACGGGTAGGCAGAAGTCTCCGCTATCTGAGTCACCGACGAAGTACGAGTAAATCAGCCCTGACTGGAGCTCTACCTATCTGGATGCTTAAATTGAAGGATATCTCTCTCACTTCCTTCACTTCCTTCATTTGTACTTCCGAGTATATCAACACCCCCTCACTCAGTCCAACTATCTCATACATACAATCGTACACTGCACTGCGCCTTTCCATTCATCATGGCCCTGGATACCTCTACCAAGACCGAGGACGGCAAGAACTATGTCCTTGTCGGAGACGAAACCCCCGAGACCAGCAGCAGCAGCGGCGGAGATGCTACGGCGCTTAAAGACGAGCCGGCGCAGTGTCCGGAGATCGTGTATAAAGTCCAGTACAAGGATTTCTCGGGCGATATCAAGGGAACCAAACTTCTCGATGCGCCGTACAAACTGAAGAAAGCATCGTGAGTCACGCCCGCCTGGTTCTGTGGCTGATACTATAGATAAATACAGAGGTGCTGACTTACTTACTTTTTCAGATATGGCGCCACCGGGACGCCAATTCTTGAAGTCTTGTACAGTGTCACGGTATGGTTTCCCAAGATCTACAACAAGGGCAAGGGAGGGGAGAAAGACACACTACAGGAGAAGGACAAAAACGACAAGGAGAACTTCGACGAGCGGTCTATGGAAGACAAGGTCCTGATTATCCACTCCGAGGCCATCATCAAGGCGCTCCGAGCCATCGTCGACTACTACCCCGGACAATCGCTCCTCGGCGACACCATCTCCATCAAAGAGCCCTTCAGCATCCTAGTGCACTTCCGCAAGGAACTGCAGGAGTACAAGGAGAAGTGCGGCGATGCAGAGGCCTTTCACCACATTACTATTCTGCAGAAATACCTCGCTGATAACCTGGGCGATAAGATTCTCGAGGAGGATCAGAGATATACGAAGCCGACGCCCGTCGCTACGTTCGAGATGCTGTGGATGCTGTTTAAGCCTGGTATGGATGTCTATGCGCAGCTCGATGATCAGCGTGGCGGGTTCGTGGTCCAGTCATGTGTGCCGCACCTCGATGGCCTCAAGTTCGGCTACATTGCACCCTTCAAAGTCATGATGTGGTACCTTGACTTCGATGGCCGGCTGGTTGGGCGGAGGCCGCACGAAGTGATAATCGCTCCCTTTGAAGGCGAGCGCGAGATCACGTCGTTGAAAGTGTTCCCGGCCAAGTTCCTGGACTCCAACACAGAGCTGTCGCCGAGAAGGAAGCTCGAGGATCGCGGTGAGAAGTTCTATAGCATGTTGATGGGCAAGCAGATGGACTACAAGGGCTACAGCATGGCAGCGGCCAAGACCCCAAAGCGTTTCCATGAAGGGCGTGTTGTGGTTGATCAGGGTTCCTTTTACACCTATGCCGATTGGGAGGAGACAGACAAGCACCCCGCGCCCGATCTCTGTGTCGATGATGACAACTCTGGTATCCTCGCTGGTCTGCACTACGACTGCAACTGCGACGAATGCATGTACACCCGACGGGCAGCCTCTGGCAACACAAAATGGGGAACCTACGAGAACCTCGACCCGCGCGATACTCCCAGCCTAGCCATCACCAAGGACGACGGCTCGATCGACCGGCACAGATACTTCCTCTTCCCGCGCCGAATCATGGGTTTCGATCTCAAGTCGAAGAAGTGGCAAGCGCTAGACGTAGACTGCTGCCGCGCGCCCAAGATCAAGACCGAAGCCATCGAGAACCTAGTCCTGCCCTCGGACAAACAAGAGCTCATCAAGGCGCTGGTGCACAAATACAGCTCCTCGCGCAACAGCAGCAAGAAGAACAGCAGCGCCGAAGCGACCTGGTCCGCGGACCCGATCCCCAACAAAGGCGAAGGGCAGATCTTCCTCCTGCACGGCCCGCCGGGCGCCGGCAAGACCTTCACGGCGGAATGCGTCGCGGAATTCACGTCGCGGCCACTGCTCTCGCTGACGTGCGGCGACATCGGCACGGACGAGTTCACGGTCGAAGAGTCCCTCAGCAAGTGGTTCAAGCTCGCGGAGATCTGGGGCGCCGTGATGCTGATCGACGAAGCAGACGTGTACCTGGAGCGGCGCGAGGTCAACGAGCTGACGCGCAACGGGCTCGTCAGCGTCTTCCTGCGCGCCATGGAGTACTACCGCGGCATCCTGTTCCTGACGACGAACCGCGTCGGCCACTTCGACCCGGCCTTCTTCAGCAGGATCCACGTGTATATCGGGTACCGGCCGCTGGACGCCGAGGGGCGCAGGAGGATCTGGGTGCAGTTTTTCCAGAAGCTCGAGACGGAGCGCGGGGACGAGATTAGTGTCAAGGCCGGCGCGAAGCGCTACGTGTTGAGTGATGATGTGCTGAAGGATATCGAGTGGAATGGACGCGAGATCCGGAATGCGTTCCAGACTGCTGTTGCGTTGGCTGAATACGAGGCGGAGCAGAAGGCGAAGAAGCAGAAGAAGGGTACGGAGGGAGAGGGGGAGGAGAAGAGGCTGGAGATTGAGCTGAGACAGGATCATTTTGAAAAGGTGGTGGAGATGAGTGATAATTTCAAAAAGTACCTGTCTACGGTTGATATGGATGGGAAGGGAGCAGATAGGGGGGATGACACTATGCTATAAGCTGTCAGTCGGAAGACTGAGTGCCCTATTCTACCCGCCAGACATCACTATGAGAAGTAGATTCAGGGAATGAATTTACATATTTAGTCATCTAAAAGCTATCATATTCGTTCCATCTAGGAACTTGTTGCAAACTTGAAGTCCCTCGTTTCTCGACATCAAAGCTCATCCCATCTCTCACCTCATACCACAAGCATTTAGTGAGAAGTGACTGCTTTTATGAAACTGTTTGAATGAAATGTGAGGGAACAGATAGTACTTTTGTGCTTTTATTCAACAAGCGCCAACGCCCAGAATCGACTAAAAATCACGGGCAAGAGGTCTTGCAGCTTGAACCATCTGCTCCAAACGTCTCAGAAGGCCATTTGGTTCCGCAACTCCCAGGCTAGTGATAAAGTCAGCACGCTCTTGCGTGTCCGCGACCGAGTAAATGCGAAGCTCATCCGCATTACCCGACGGGCGGAAATGAGCAACATCGCCATTGGAAAAGATGACGCGGACTCCATCCGTGTAGAGGATCTGGGTGACCTGGTCAAATCCAAATTCTGCAGAGAAGACACTTTGTAATTCTCGGCGGATCCTGTCAAGTCGCTCGGCGTGATGGTCCTTGAGTTCGAGCGTGGCTTGTTCAGCATCACGAATGGTGATCTGAGGGTGATAGCAGACGTCCTGGATGACATCTTCAGAAGGCGAAAACCGCTCTATGATCTTCATGCTTGTAGCGCGAGGGAAATTTCGAAGCAACGCAGCGCGGCTGAAACGGCGGGGCAGCGTAGCGAAGAGTTCTGGGAGCGTAATCTTGCGGTTGTGCGCCGCGAACAGAGCGCAGAGTAGAGGGAGGAACGCATCACGCGTGGGAAGAGCAGTTAGGAGATTGCCGTTGCGTTCAATGTCAGAGCTTGTGAGAAAGCCGCCATTGGCCTCCCAACCAACGACGCGACGACGACCTTTCGAGATGGCACGCTCCATGCCAGCAATCACATAGGGACTGCCAATTCTGGTCTTTGGTTCAGTGACAGGACCCAGAGGTCCACGATCTATAGCATCATTGGTGCTGATCGGGACCACAGCGGCATCGATACCCAAGAACTCAGCTGTAATCATGCCTAGAAGGTCGCCGCCGAAAAAGCGGAGCTCGTTACCCTCGGGAGCAATTATCATCGGACGATCGCTGTCGCCATCTGTGGAGATGATTGCGTCGAATTTCTCGCCAGTCTTGTTCACAAGTTCTTGGACTGTGTCAAGCTGGGCCTGGTCAATGGCTTCGGTATCAATAGGTACGAATGTGTCGCTGCGGCCGGCAGCAGTGACCTCGGCGCCAAGAGCTTCGAATATTTCTATCAGGAGATCACGCCCAACGGCCGAGTGTTGGTATGCGAGGAGCTTCATGCCTTGCAGCGTTTCGCCCCTGAAGAAGTCCACGTAACGCCTAATGTAGGCTATTTTACCTTTGGCTATAGGAGGCATAAATTTGGACCGCGCGGCAGCATTGCGGATGGTGCCATGGGCATCGAAGAGCGATTCGTTATAGGGCTGTGCGAGGAGCTCTTCCCGAGTAGTTGCAAGCATGTAGTTAATGCCCCCTTCATCCCTCTTCATGAGCTCTCCTTTGGAGGTATTGAGTTTGTAGCCATTGCGGTCAAAGGGGATGTGGCTACCCGTGACCATGATGCTACCCTTGCCATGCTTGAGGGCCCAGTACGTCAGAGCAGGCGTGGGAATTGCACCTAGGTTGATGGGACGCATGCCTGTCCTCCTCAAAGCCTTCTCGACTGCTTGACAGAGACCTCCACGGCCATTGTCGACAAGCTCGGTGGAGCTGGGTCGAAGGTCGTGCGCATAATAAAAGTCGTCGCCATGTATAATGCCACCTCTAGACCGCGGAATTGCTTGAAGGTAACGGATCTCGGCGAAGACGTTGGTGTAAATCTCAAGCTGAGTCAAATGAATAACTTCTCCGCGACGGCCACTTGTGCCAAATTTGAGAGGTTGCGGTGTGTAGACAAGGTGGAGACCAAGGGCATCCGTAGTGGCAGGCATGTTGAGATGTATGGGGGCGGGGGCGGGTGGCGGGGATCAACCACCGTTGTTATGGGATTTGAAGTATATGCGAGAACACGGAATAAATCTGTCTTGGATCAAGTAGTGAGCAATGTATTGTAATGGATTTATTGAGAATGCTTGTAAGTTTAAAATAAGACGTGATACAGTTGGCAAGTACTGTAAGCTACGAACTAAGCTCAACAAGGAAGATGGTCAGTGCCCAAATATCTAGTCCTTCGTATCCTACCTTCCTTTACCTGTAGGCTCATATTGCCATAATATTGGACAAAAGGCACCGTTTGAAACATAAAAGGTATTTCCTTTCGCTCGTTTGACCTGATGTTCGATTTCATCACGTTGAAGAGGGAAGAGACAAGAAACAAGTATGGTGAATTATTGATTAAGTATTAGGTAGCTGTCTAGCTCTTATTCTATGCCATTATATAACCGCCAAGGTATGTACAGGCCCAGGCTATTGTTCCTTATGTCTCATGAATCATGATCATGATGTAAAAATACCCCCTCGTCGCATCGTACATACACACTCTCAAGGTGTAAGCTGGCCTGGGCCTCTAGCAGTCTTCAAACAAGGCAGGAAATGTGGTGCAAGGGTATTATGCGTAATGTGTGTGGTATCGTGGTCGCTAATGTAACAAGAAAACGCTGATATGCGCCGTGGTCGGATGGAATCGCTCAAATAAATGCAGATTGAGAATAGGTGGTTTTAGAGAAAGTATGCAACTGCGAGACCGACAGCTGCGAGTGCACCACTAGCCGAGTTGGTGAGTGCGCCACTGGTAAAGGTTGAGGTTGCGGTGGTTGTTGGACCGACTGGAGTGGCTGTTGCTGTTGCATTGCTGCCAGATCCGCCTGTTGTAGTTCCATTACTGGAGCTGCTTGAGCCTGAACCAGTTGGAGAGCTGCCAGTTCCTGTTACAATAGGGGCTGAACCGGAACCGGAACCGGAACCGGAACCGGAGCCTGATGTGCCATTTCCAGGGTGACTGGGATAGCCGGATGCTGATGGGAGAATGATGGTGGAGAGAGGGGTATCTGGGCAGTATGTGGTTGTGAAAACCTCTGTGACTGTGACGCCAGCTGAGGTATAGATTGAGGTTCCCGTGGCGGTGATTGTAGTTGAGCCATTCAGAGAAGGAGAAGATGTGGTTGTTGGTAGGAAAACGTTGGAGCTGTGACGAGTTAGTCTGGATGTTGACGGGTAGGATGGGGAGGAGGCAACTGACGCTGTGAGCTGTGCATTGACGGCAACAGCAGATGCTGCGAGGATGACAGTTGTATACTTCATTTTGACGGGAAGATGAAGTTTTGTTTGTATTGGGACGTTGAGACGAACGAGTGTTGATGAACGATTTGAGTTGTGGAAGCACTTGATCGTGAACGACAGTGGTTGAGAGGAAGAAAGTTGTTTGTGTTTAGATTGAAACTTGTGATTGTGATTGTAATTGTGATATGATATGGAAGGAAAAGAACTTTGAGAAAGAGCATGCGACCCAAACTTTATATGTGAAAGAACAGTGAACGAGTGAGTGACGTGACGGTTTGCAGGTACTGTACGATGGGCGATGTTCCAAAAAAAGAGATCTTAGGCAGGGGGGCAGTGAGGGAGGCGCCGTGTGGCGCAGCTGCCCAAACTCGCAACAACACGAAGAGAAAGTTGCGACTCACTCTTCACCGCAGTACAGTACAGACGCGACGTTTCTTCGGACGCTCCGCCATACATGAGGGCTCGACTAGGCAACGACTTGGAATAGAGATTCTATTCTTGGAAAGTGTCGCATTGTTGGTTCTTTCTCTTTCTCTTCTGTTTCTCTTCTCCTCTCCTCCTTCTCTCCTCTTTCTCTCTCTCAAACCCTGCGTCCAAGCACCGACTTCGCACCATGACCCAGGATAATATATTGCTGTCCTAGCCGCTGCCGAGTAGTCATACGAGACACCACATTGTGTGGAGGTAAAGTGGCGGGATGCATTATGCTGACTCGACGGAAGCTGGTGATGTTTTTGATCGTATGTCGTCTCGGTAAGGTACGGACTGGACCTGACCTGGTACTGGACTGGACTGGCCTGGACTGTGCCTTACTGTGGCTGAAAACTTTACAACCGAGGACCCACTAATCTTCTATCTTCCCTTCCTCCTTCCCTCCTTTTCTATTGGTACGCGGGGTAACGGCTCTCTGGAGTACCTACGGAGCAGTGGCCTGATCACCATCTGTTTCGTTTGTTCTTTACCCGAAGCTCATTATATGCTTGAAACGTTTACTTGAATGTATATATATAGATAGATATATACATACTTGCCTCTTGTCAGAACAAACAGTACCTATCTGCTAATCACAATACTTGATCCTACTTGTACATCAACAGCTACCTATCTATCTATTACTACCCCACTACCAGCATCCCACCCGAAGATACCGCAACAATGTACGACTCGACAATTGACTTCACGTTGGATACTATCTGTCCTTGGTAAGTTCTTTCCCTTTTATTCGGCCAGTACTCATGTCATCGGTGCAATTGATTACCAAATACGAGCGAGATGACCTTGCTGACCTCACATTAAAGGACATATCTGGCCAAGAAGAGGCAAGTCATCACCCTCTATTAAACGACGCAGCGCTGACTTTCGTGACGTTACAGACTCGACGAAGGTACGCTTTACGCTCCCATAATCCACCCTGCCTTGAATTCCCAAGCCCAAGTCACAATACCATCTTTTACACCCCATCACGTTGCCACCCCATCCACGTGCCCCAAACCCCCTTTCCATCTCTCGCTAACCCACACCCCAGCCCTCCGCCTCGTCCGCGCCACAGACGCCTCCTCCAAAGTAACCTTCACCATAAAATACCGCCCCTACCAACTCTACCCGGGCGCCAGCCAAACCGGCGAAGACAAATACGAATGGTACAAGAAAACCCGCTACGGCAACTCGGCCGAGAAAATGGACATGTACGTCAAGCTCATGACGGCGTACGGCCACTCGGCAGGGATAGATTTCAAATTCGCCGGCACCGTCGCCAACACGCTGCAAGCCCACCGGCTGATCCAACACTACCAAAACACCTCTCCCAACGGCGCCGTCATCGCAGACAAGCTCGTCTCCTCGCTCTACCACCTGTACTTTGAAGAAGAAATGCATCCCAGTAGCCACGAGACTCTCCTCGCTGCCTGTAAAGCGGCGGGTGTGGATGAAGCGGAGGCGAAGGCCTTTATTGAAAACGAGGACAAGGGTCTGCCGGAGCTGAAGGCGCAAATTGGGGAGGAAGCCGGGAATGTGTCGGATCAGGTGCCGGTTGTTAGGATTGAGGGACGCAAGAGGGATGTTACGATTTTGGGGGCGAATGAGGTGGATGATTATGTGAAGGCGTTGACGCAGATTGTTAAGGAGAGTGAGTAAGTGAGGAAATTGCGAATGAAGAGTGAATGGTTAAACGAGCTAAGAAGGGGGGGGGGGGGGGCGGGGTTTCAAGGAAAAGTAGCGCATTCATTTTGTGATATATTAGATAGGTAGATGACATTTACAATTCCTTCACTTGCAACCCATTAGTAGAGTTCCCATCTTTCTTCCTCATTAAACATACATCATAGTACTGTATAGATAAATGGATAAATGGATGCAGGACACACTCAAGTAAGTCCTCCACCTAGGCCAACATATATCACCCGCCCTGCACCCGCAAAACAAACACTATCATACATAAGACTCCCATCTCACTCCAAACCATCCCGTATCCGCTCTTTATCAAACCTACTCGGATACACAAGGTACATGTTGACCAGCAGGTTACCTTCGGGTTTAGGCTGATGTTGTAACTGTATACAAAGACATTTCAAACATATCCAACTATTCAATGGCAGACAGCCTTCGCAGCAATGCCTACTCTAGCAGGGAAAGGAATCATATCCTCTTGTAGGATACACCATCCCTAGCAGTCTTGTACCCGAGGATGTCGCGTTTCTAGTCTTCAAAGCTGCCTTCTCTTACGGCGCTGGCGCCAACATCTGGAACGGTGCCGACTACTACGGAACCCCTGAACCCAACACCCTCCACCTTTTGAATCGCTACTCCACTGCTTGCTTATCCCGCCGATGATTGTTCCTCGTGCGGGAGTACGATCGGAAGCGAGAGTCGAGGAGAATTGCCAGGGTGTGATGTTGACGGATAGCGAGGCGAAGGAGGTCGATGCCATTCTAGGGGACTTTCCTGTGGCTGGTGCGAGGGATCCTGCTGTTGCAGTTACTCTGCTCGCATACTAGCTTGGAGACTGTTTTTGGTGATATTCACGATCGTCTCTGATCGCTGTGCGGGAAGCGTGCAGGGTGTGGCGAAGCGGCTTGCTTGACGGTGCACGCTCTGTGGCCTGTGGGGCTGAGAAAAGGCTACCGAGGGACCGAAAGGAGAATAGGAATGCAGTACATATGTATAGAGCAGAGGAAAAGAAAAAGTCTACATGGATTCGACGAATGGACGAGGTTGCAGGGTTGTGAGGATGTATAAAATCCACTTCCCCTGCACCTCTACTTCCACATCTCCATTACACCTGTGACCTTTCGATTTCAGTCTCAGCAGCGACGCGGAAAGACGCGACGCACATTCTGACGGTAGCATCAACTGTCTTTGGTGATGGATATATCATCTACTCAAATCAGGAGATGCCAATGAAGGACTGAATATAGCGCACGTACAAACGACAGTGGAATATCCTATAACAGCAAAACGACTCTGAACGAATTGAACGAATGAATAACCTACGTCCCACATCAAGTACCAACCTACCAGGCAAAATAGATATCATGACTACCATCCATTCCTCAGAGAAAACTTTACAGCCCCTTCACTTGACACAAGCAACAACCTCGTCTCCACTCCACATAGGGTCGACAATTTTTCTATTTGGCATTTGCTCCACCCTTAAAGGCAAGAAAGAGGTATTTATATACCCACCTCTTCTTTCCAGGCAGCTAGACATGTGGGGACTGGTGAATGTGAAGAAAACTGCCACCGCAAAAGCAGAATCAAAGTGTAGATAGTAACGCGATATCTCGGCAAAGTGCAAGATTAGTATAGATGGGTACAGGTACTATATAAACGCCGTTCTAGACTTGACAGATATTTTGTTATTCGAATCACAATCCAAAAACGCTCAGTTGCATGTGTTTGTGATAACACAAGCCAACCCATTCCATTAAAGCTGTTTGCATGATATAAATATCAAAGCTTGCTGTATATAGGTAAACATCAACCTAGTGAGGTGAATGCAGGAGGATGAGACGCATGTGCGAACGATGAGTGACAGCAAGAATAGAAATGACAGCCGACAGCAAAGTTCCAATGCCTGCCTACCTACGGGAACGTTAGATATCTATATGGAAGAGCTTCAAGACCGAAAGAGGTGCCTAGGAGCAGCAGATTAGTAGCAGCATCCCGTGCCAAGGTCGAGGATAAGTTGTTCCACCTACAATATAGCTGCTAGAGCTTGGTCGCTTCGTTGATACCATACCCAGCAAGAAGTAGTTGATAGGCGCATGTAATGTAATATACTGCAGTAACGGAAAGCCGAGGAGAAAGTCAACTTGACGCTTTTGCCTGGGCGATTATGGACTATGACTACACTAAGTATCGGCAATGACTCAATAACTGCATAGGTAGGTAGCTAGATGAGCGGCTGCGCCTAATGATATACAGAATAACGGTTTGAACTTTGAAGGGTTAGGTATTGGTGTTAAGTTAGGCTCGTGGCGTGTTTGTATATTCTTTATACTGAGAATTAAAGTGAAGGGACGAGCGGGTTCTTGCATGAGATAGGAATGATGTAGTGAAGCAAGACACACTTGTGTGAGGAATATAGGAGTGTAAATGAGGGAACATCATTATCTTGATTGCGTGAACTTAACTTCTACCATCAGAAACATCAGCAGCACTTCTAGTCTGCCACCGCCTCTTCACCATCCTCACCCACCGTCTCCGTCTCCACTCACCCCTCCTCCCACGTCCATCACCTTCAGCATCACTACCCTCCTCCCAGCTAGGCAGTACGGCCCTTTGCTTCCCCTTGCCTTTCTTTCCAGGGGTGTCGAAATCAGAATCATCATCCCCTACACCCTCATACCTCAAGTCATATACCCACCTCTCGCCCTCCGTTTCAATCTCCACACCCGTAATAATGCGCTCCTCGACCCACTCGCGACTCCACAGATCCAGCGCCCACTTCTTCTCGCTCCACTCCCAGCCCTCGGGCGCCTTTACATCTTCAAAGAACCGCGTTCCTAAAGGCCGTTCTCCGCGTATACGAGATGATGAGAGAGGGTCGTGGGGAGATGAGGAGAAGAGCCAGGATTCCCATTCGCCGGCGGAGGATAGGTGTTGGAGTTCGAAGATTTCGACTTCGCGGGTTTGAGGGGCTGAGTCAAGGATTATGTCGCGTTCTATCCATTTTTCTACCCAACTGCTTGCTGCTTCCTCTTTTGGGACAATGTAGACTTTATGGGTATTTAAGAAGAGGCGTTGCATCGTGGGGTGTCCGAGGGCTGTGGCAGCATAGCCTAGGAAAAGAAAGATGAGCCGCCAAGGAAGAAGATGGGAGGCTATAAAGAGGGTTAGGCATAGTGTGAAGGCGAAGAGGAAGAGTGTTGAGGAGAGGGGCTCGTTGGAGAAGTTTGTGGGTGGGGTGAGGAGGGTGATGATTTTGTCGTGGACGCGGGAGAAGTCTTCCATGCAGTTTTGGAGGTCACGCATGTTGCGGAAGAAGTCTTTAGAGAGGTCTTTGACGGGTTTAACGGTTCGCGCTGGGGCCAGGGGTGGACCGGTTGTGCTATAGGGCGTGTTGAAGTTTGTAGAGATGGTGGATGGTGGAGCGGGGTGTCGGGCTATGAAGGAAGGGACTAGGAGGCCGAGGAGTATTAATACGAAGGGGAGGACTGTGAGGAGGTATGGGTCGAGGCAGATAAAGGTGTAGACGGCTAGGAAGGAGAGTGTATGTGTTGGATGTTGCCATGAGAAGAGGCGTATGGCTTTGGCTTGGAAGAGAAACACCACACCGATTCGAGCGTTGAATCTGCGAAAGTTCGCGCCCATAGTACTTGGATTAAAGGATGGTCGAGTCACAAAGTCGGATTGGGAGGAGGAGGTTTGTTCTCGGTGGGACGCTTGGTCTTCAGTGGGTATAACTTGTTGGAGGAGTCTATTTCACATGTTAGTGGTGATGTTGCAAGAAGAGGTGGATAGATAGATATACTTCTCAAACAAACGGTCTTGCATACTAGATCCACGATCCGATGCCTTCTCATGGGCCTTCTTAAAGCTCTCCTTGATATTCCTGCCATGCTCTTTCAACCGGTGCCTCTTCCGTTCGTCAGAGCTGCCATCGGCTTCCTCCGAGAGGTCATCTTGCAAATCCAGTTGTACCACGGGAATGGGCTCATCGCGGTTGGCAAAAGAATCTGCCATGAATTCATCCATGTTGTTGACGGACGCTGCCCAGCCTGTGATGTGAGGTTGTAGGATTCGTGGATAGATTCGTGGATGTGGATGGAGGGGTAGCTATGTAGGCTGGTTAGAGTTGATTAAGGTTGTCTTGTGCCACTGCGCTGCATTAATATGCTTGCTTGTGCTGCATGGTTTGGGATGACTGTTCCTTGCATTAAATTGTCAACAGCATACTTGGGAGTAAACACAGAATCATCGAGGGTGCTGAAGTTATTCGGAGTATTCAGTCTTACTATCGGGATGACGTTGAAGTGCCGCCCTCACCAGGTCTTGGTGGTTCCGGGTAAATTGCCATCCCTTGCAACCTCAAACTCACTCACCCGCGCTCACCCACCACAATACGGCTGGTGGTATTGATTGGCCTGGATCTTGACATTTCAGGAACCAACTGGAACAATAACGTGCACTGCATGGTGGCTAGAGCCATACTTCCGAGTAGCATAGTATCTCGTATGTACGAGGTTCGGTACTCACCAACAGCCCCTTTCCCTGTTGGTCCCCCTACTAAATGATTTAAATCATGTCCCGTACCGTGCCCGCAATCACTTACTTACTCACGAGTCACGGCACCTCCGTTACTTATAAGAAAGGGGCTCTCCTCTCCGTACCCGTGCCTGACTAAGTACCTCCGTAGGTATTTAGTGTGTCTGTCGATCGAGGGGAATGGAAATGAGAACTGCATGTAGCCCCTTTTCTAGAGATTGGATACTACAGTAACATCCATCCAATTATCACGTGGAATTATTATCGTAATATATCTACCCTCTTCATATTTTCCTGTAAACAAATTGAGACCCATTTACCTGCATCAATTATGATGTTGTATTGATATATGTGCATCTGAGTGGCTGAAAAAAAAAAAGGCGTCGGGGCTTTTGACTTGTTAGATGACCCCTACCCTATCGAGCCTATCCCTGTCCCAAGTCAGAATCGTTTCCTGGACAATCAAATGAGACAGAGCTGCAGCCAATTTCACCTCGACGGTCAACTGCGGGAACACCACCACCCCCCTCAGGGCCAGCATCACGTCTACAGTACGAGTGCCGGTGAAGTATTCACGACCTCCACCAGTTCCAAAGGTCCAAATCATCCACCTCAACCTCCCCCTCCGCATTGTCTCCACCTCCACCTTTCTCCGTCGAAATACCTCGTGTATGGGTCTGGATACCTTCACTCGCCTCGACTTGCCCATTCGCGACCTCTAATCTAGATATTCTTGGAGATGAGATGACCTTTTGATCCCCTCAGCCCTTGGACGGACTGAGCGTCGTAAAGGAAACCCCTCCATCAGAGCTATCGCTGGAGCTTCCAGCTGACTTGGGAATATTCAATGATTCGGGAACAGAAGGCTCCTCTGGGTTCGAGATCAGACTTCACGCAGTCTATATCGTAGGGAATCACACTACTCTGGTCAATATCTACATCAACTGACTGTTTTCGCAGACAGGAAAATTATAATTCTACCGCCCGACCGCGTGTTGCATCTGGAAAAGAACCTACCCTTAGTGCATCCCGCAACAACAATCACTCCCTCTTCTCCTTTGGTGGAACTGCTGCTGCCGACGAGAAATCCAGTAATACCTTCGAATTCCTACCTTCACCTAGTTTCGACGACCTTCAAAGTAGCATAGCATCCGCGTCCGATGATTTCAAGAATCTCTTTCCGGCACCTGGAGGACAAAGCATACTGGGGGAAAAGCGATCGATCGAAGCAATGACTGAGGGACGGGCGACTGGCACTATGTCTGGGACCGGCGCAGGTCGTGGGACAACTGGCCCGCGCCCTGCAAGGGCCGCCTCTCTTCTGCGGAGGCAGAGCACATCTACACGGCAGAGCAGTATTTCGTCAATCGGGTCTGGGGCATCAGGATCAATGGATCCCCCAAGCGCTCCCCTCGCAATGCGAAATCGACGACAGCCTCAGCATCCTCCAATATCTGCAAGCGCTGCAACCAACGCAAGAGCTCCTCGCAAATCTATAGGTCCTGGGGTAATTGATACCGACTACGCGAGACCTGCCCAAAGGCGGCGCCCAAGTTTAGCATCCAACACATCATTGGGGGGCGTATCAGATGCTGGAGGAGTATCTACCCGAGTAAATATTGGTGGTACTACAAGTTACACTGAAGGCGCTCGGGGATTAACAGCGTCGCGGGCCGCAAAAACGAAATCACTCCAACCACCTTCAAGGCAAGGGCAAACACATTTGACACCAAAAAGCAGTACCCCAGATCACAACAGGTCCTCACTGTATGCTGGACGATCACCTGGAAGATCAAATGGACAGGGCGCAACTACTCCATCGTCTGCGAAACGTATGTCAGTAATGCCTCCTTCCAATTCCCATGCCAGTGGACTTGGCGCGAGAACCGTGAGCCCTACGGATGCTCGACGGGCCAAACGGTTATCGGTCCTTCAGCCTGCGCCTCCAATGCCGAATACGCCACCCCAACCAGAAGAGTCAAACTTTAGAGCCTCTCCGCGATCGCCATCGATGCTACCGCGAAAGATTCCGACACCAGCGTCATCTCGAACCACACCTGACCTCACCCGTAAGTCTTATAGCTCCGGCTTGTCAATTGGGTCAAATGCAAGCTATAACACTTCTCAAACCTCTTCAGGTTCACTACAACCCCGATTATCAATACCACCAGCATCGTCCCGACTACCCACGCCGAAAACTAGAAATATACATAGCTCAACTGGGAATAATGAGGAGGAAGAGGTTCCCCCCGTACCCGCGATACCTAAAGCTTACGAATCTCCAAAAGACTCGCCTTCAGAACCACCATTCTTCAAGCGGAAGTCGAGTTTGCCTTTTGATGCTAGCAGTATACACAGTATATCAACAAATAGTTTGTCAGGGAGGACTTCTGCAAAAGAGCCTGTCAAGAACGAGCGACCTCCAAAACCGCGGAAACAGGCGATGCCCGCGAACTCTGATGCTGATCAGAATAATCCGACGCCGGTGAATGCGAAAAAGAAGAATCTCCAGCCTTTGAGATTACCACCGCTAAATCTGTTACCGCTGAGCACCCCTACAACGACGAAGATTGCCGCTCTTCATGAGCCGACATATTCAGATGGTCAAGTGACTCCACCACCACGAAGAGCAAACGCAAAAACCCCAAGCACTCCAATGACTGCATCCAAAGCTTCATTTTTCTCTCGAAATCGGTCGGACGAGAAGATTGAGCCGAATGTAAGAAGCAACACTTCGACGCACCATCTTCGATCTGAATCGCCGCAGATGGGAAGCGGTTCCGAGGCGTCGAAACCAATTCCTATAAGTAACCGACAGCCGAGAACAACAGTCTCGCCATTCATATCTTCTTCTCTCCCGAAGAATGGTGAAGAACACTCATACATGCCAAGATCCAAAACAAGTGGTGATTTCATGAACCATGATGCAGTGGCTGAGCCTGCTCGGCCTGCGAGATTGACCGGTCCAAGGGCTCCCAAAGACAAAGCTCCGAAAACCGAAACGCATACAGACATCTCAAGTCCAGAGGAGCCAGCAACTCCTTCCTCTGGGTCGTCTTTACGGCGGAAACTGAGTCTCGGTTGGAAACGAACCACGTCCAAGGGCAGCAATAGCATATCTCAAGCGGCAAATGAAAGGCGCTCAGAGTATCCGCCTGCACCACCGAAACATGACAATATGCCACCTCCAAGATTACCTGCGTCCGCGACTTTAAACAACTTGAACAACTACACTATTCCAAGCCCTAGTCCTTCAATCAAATCTAATCCGACCTACCTCGATTCTAAGAGACGGAAGAGTTCGGCGTCAAGCTTGAGTACGTTCGCTGGCCATGACCGGACGAGAAGCGATTCATGGGGCTTAAATGGTAGCCCTAAAAAGGAAGATCCACACAAGACCGAAAAACCAGCTTCCGCCGCTCCACGAACGACTTCGTCTGCTATACACAAGATGCTATCCTCGAAAGCTTCAAACAGTACGATGAAAGTGCAGGCGCAAGACCCCTGGACTGTGGATCTTGATAAACAAGACATGGTCGCAGAAAGTGAGATGAAGAGGCTGGCTTCGAAGCGAAAAGAGACAGAGCAAGCTGCACGTGTTTTGGACAGTCTGAAGAAGCGGGCGACACCAAAGGAGCGAGTTGGCCCGCAACAGGCGCTTCAGATCGCCAATCTTAATATATATGAACGTGGTGAGATCGTAGACTACAAGGACGTCTTCTTTTGTGGAACTCAAAGTGCCGCCAAGCATTCTGGGGATTTGTCTTCAGAGGCTGCCAACTTTGGATACGATGATGACCGTGGGGATTATACGATTGCAATGGGAGATCACCTCTCATATAGATATGAAATTATCGATCTGCTTGGGAAAGGGAGTTTTGGTCAGGTGGTCAGATGTATAGACCACAAGACTGGTGGGTTGGTTGCGATCAAGATTATCAGAAACAAGAAGAGGTTCCATCAGCAAGCTTTGGTCGAGGTCAATATTCTGCAAAAGCTGCGCGAATGGGTAGGTACATAGAGCGACTCGGAAATACGCGATGCTAATATGTTTCCAGGATCCCCATAATAAGTACAGTATGGTCAACTTCGTACAAAGTTTCTACTTCCGCGGTCATCTTTGCATCTCTACTGAGCTCCTAGATATGAACCTTTACGAATTCATCAAATCAAACTCCTTCAAAGGCTTTCCTCTAGAGGTGGTGCGACGATTTACGAAGCAGATGTTGAACAGTTTGCTTCTGCTCAAGTCAAAGAAAGTCATTCACTGTGATCTCAAGCCCGAGAACATCCTCTTGACCCATCCGATGCACTCTGAAATCAAGGTCATTGATTTCGGCTCGAGTTGCTTTGAGAATGAACGAGTCTACACCTACATTCAGTCTCGCTTCTACCGTTCACCAGAAGTAATTCTTGGCATGACCTATGGAATGCCAATCGATATGTGGTCTCTTGGCTGCATCCTCGCCGAGCTTCTTACCGGCGTGCCCATTTTCCCAGGAGAAAATGAACAAGAACAACTGGCCTGCATAATGGAAGTCTTTGGACCCCCGGAGAAACACCTGATTGAAAAATCTACGCGGCGGAAACTCTTCTTCGATTCCTTAGGCAAACCCCGTCTTACAGTATCATCAAAGGGCCGAAGACGTCGTCCGAGCAGTAAGACACTGCCGCAGGTGTTGAAGTGTGAGGATGAGACATTTTTGGACTTCTTGACCAGGTGTTTGAGATGGGATCCAGAAAGGAGGATGAGGCCTGATGAGGCTGTACGACATGAATTTATCACTGGCAAGAAGATCGCCACTGCACCCGTGTCTCGCACGACTCGAAATGAATCGCCGATAAAACGCACACATACTACCACCACACTAGCGAACACCAACCGCCCGCTTCCCGAACCGCCAACCACGAGTTTCAAGAACGGAAACCCGGTTCGGACTGCTGCCAGTCCGATTAAAAATGCAATGAACACAAATCGACGCGCAAGTAATATTGGTAGTGTGAATAGTGTGGGAATTGGGAGTAAGAGGACAAGTACTGGGGGACCGGTGGTCGGTGGAAGTGGGCTTCCAAGGGTTATGACGCGGAGCGTGTCTAAAGATCTCGCTTCTGCAGGTGCGACGGCTGCAATGAGCTCGAGTAGGAGATAGATGACTGAGATGAACTGTATATGAGGGTGGGATAGACGGCGGGTCTGGAGGGGATAAATTCTCTTGTTCGACTTTTTGAGCATAGTTTGCGGACGGATGGGGCGTTGTTTTCTGTGCGATTCGCTTCATACCCCCTTTCTTTTGATTAATTTTCCCTCGAGATGCAGTCGGTTCCGGGGGTACGTATAGCAGTGCCTGGGATGGGCATCCGAAAAAGGGTGGCATTTTCACTGGCCGTTTGTTGTTTTTGTTGTCCTTGTTGTCCCTAGATGGTGGCTGGCCGCTGGCTTGGCCTGTCTGTAGTGAGTGGTAGTCACGGTGGGCGCAATGGCATGAATGGGGGAAGGGTGGGTGAGGTAGAGGATTGATGGATGCTGCTATGAGAGAATGAATGAATTAAGTGTATATTAATGTTTTTGCTGCATCCCTGTCTACAGGGCATACATATATACATACGCATGCATGCATGAGCGGAACACACAAACAAAAAGATGAGATGAGATGAGCAATGAAAGAGATATTCTGAGCTGAACTGAAATGAGTGCAGTGCAAATTCCTTGTGCATATAAACTACCGGTATAGCGCCTTACAGTTATCCAAGGCGCAGAGGGCCTATGCCATTCTGTTAGTGCTAAATAGAGTAGGTCATTCATTTTCAATTTGATGTATATTTTGTTTATTTCCTGGTTCTTGTTTTCTTGGATACCTATAACCTGATATATTCTTCATACGTCAATGCCGCTCTCGAGATGCTTTAACTGTATGTGGAGTGTTTTACGGCCTTTTATATAAGAACTACTAGATATGTAGGCATTCCCAGGGGCCAATTTAGACTTGCACGTGACCGACCAGCTGGACTTCCAGGCTGACCCCAATGGCCCCTAGACCCGTTTTTGACGCTGGTTCGCGTGGTGCCCTCTGATGAGGGCTCCTAGCGCCTGATATTCGGGGTTACGTTCACCACCACGAGCCCGGTCAGATATTAGGAAAAGTAGACTAAAACACATAAACATTGCATATGAAAGAAAAGCTAAGACAATATCAAAATCTCACTCAGCCCAGCAAACGAAATAGGAAATATATGAATAGGTCACGAATATCAAACTTGATTTGATTATATGCATTTCTATGGCCCCGAAGTTGCGACTCGCAAGGTTGTATGTACGGGTATGCCTTTCCAATCTAAACGCCAACTCCAAAAAGCGGATCATGTCCTGCTTCGCTCTAATGCTTCCCAGAATAATTATTACAAGAATCAGATGTGTTTTGTTTCCGCATTTCAGATATTAGGCATGGCCTTCTCTGCTATCAGAGGCCATGTGAGGAACAAGCCCAACGCAGGGAAATAACTGTCTTGCATTAGCTCGGTTTCCAACAGCCAGAAAGCCTGGGCACTTACAACATGGATACATCTCCAACGTGTCTGATGTGTTTGCCCCAATCCGCCTTTTGAGATGCTTGGGTTGTGGGGTATCGCTCAAATGGATGAGGCTCGAAGTTTCGGACTGCAGAGCGGGCTCGGGCGCCTATTGACATTGCGCGGCGTTGGACCATGGTGCGGATGAGTGGTGTCATTGGCGGCATTTTGATTTTTGGGGTGTGTGAGATAGAGCTTGAGTTGAGATGTTTTGGTTGAGAGTGGAATTGTTTGGTGGAGTTGAGATTGATTGATGTCTTCTTGACTGTACTGTGTATATTGGATGCAGAAAGGAAAGCTGCATGAGGTAGATGGGACGATGAAATATATACTTACCATGGTATGAGATGAAGGGAAACATACGGCGGGGACCTACGTGTGGAATAGCAATGGTGAGGTGATAATTGAGAAGTATCGTACGAAGACCTGAGCTGGCCAACTGCAAAATCAGGCGACTTCTCGAGAAACATTGAACCATGGACGAATCAGAGGAGGAGCGAAATAAGCACACGAACCGGGGGAAGGAAACATGGCAGTCACGATTATGCCATGAGGTGTTCATGATGTACCACGCGGGGAAGAAACGGAAATAGAGAGGAAGAGTGGCGTGTTGATGGATTGAGGTGGGCTGATATAGAGAGAAAATGAGTGGGACTCACTCGACTCGGAGCGTTCCGATGCATCACATGACTGATCCTGCATATGATCTTGGGGCAATTTTACTTTCTCGGGACGTACTCGTTCAAAATGGGAATGCTAATTCCAAAAAGAGAAAATGTTCCCAAAGTACCAACTGCATCTAGGTTGAATCTATTAAAGATAAAATGGAGAGTCTATTCAAAGACTAAAGTAGCATCACGTGATTATGGTATACACCTACATAGAGCAACTCTGAAAAGCTAGAGCTGCAACTACATCTGATGTGATATTATATTGGACTTCTATAAGCTCTGGCTCCATATGAAATACGCAGTTGAAAGAAAGTGTTCGACTTGCAAAGCTTGATCCAGGTCTCGTGATCATTGGAAGCCCAAAAACTGCTTGCAAAAAACCACCCTTTTAATAAATAACAAGGTACGGAATTGACACCTCTTTCAAAGCCCGATATAAGGAAAAAGTACTTAAAAGGATAGTTAGGAAATTTTGTCATCACGTGCATATCCCAGACCTCTTTTGGTTCGGCAAAAATGCTACGACATGAAACCTCCCAACATCTTCGAAAACACGCTTCTTCTGCACACTTGTTGCTCAGACTCTTCTGAATGCCCTCGGCAGTCTCATCGCCACTCTAGACTTTTCCAAATAGATCTTTTACGAGAAAGGCATCACCGGAACCTCTTTCTACCGCAATTGAGCGCTAAGTGAATCTTAAGCCACTTGAAAGTTCGAGGTGCCATGGCTAGATTCGAAATGCTTCATTCTCACTCGTCTTCATCTCAGCCAGTGCTTCAACCCTTCTTCTGTTAAGATCAACTTGCTTGAAGTTCAGAACACTACTAGTCTTGGGCAGTATTGTTTTGACGTTGTGGCTATGCGATTTGCAACATTAGGCAGGGCCCGAAGCTGCTACAAACTTTGGGGCCGAGTTTGAGGGGCCAAGGTCCTCTTCTGGAGATGTTTGCGAGCTACTGCCCCACGAAGTTTCTTGCAAGTAGCAAAGGAATTATCCGATTCGCCAAGTTTTACATGGAAAATCGTTTTCCCTCAATGCTGTGCGTCAAGTGCTATGTGTTGGTGGTTCGCGCCAGTCCAAGCTTCCTCTGCAGAGATACGAGATGTTTGAGGATCTACGCGATCCATGAACGTTCCGATCGCTACGAAAAGACCCCTTGAGGCTACTGATACATCTCTATCGAGTTTGTGGGCCGCTTAGACAATCAAAACATTGGTGGAGCCAGTCGAAGCTCGTCGTTTAGACCTCCTGTTTAACATATGGCCAAGGGCCAAACAATGAGAGCCTCAAGTTGCGACCTGCTGCGGGGGACTAATCGCGGAACAATAATGATCCTCAATGATTTCCACCACGTTGATTCTCACAGGGTACTATGTTGAATCTTCTTGGAGATCCTAAGCGGTTCATTAGGCCTACTCGGGTAAGCAGATGCTCGACATCACCCTTCTACCCTGTATCACTCCCGGAATTGGATTTGATCCTCTTTGAATACCCAATCGCTGTTCTTGCTCTACTCCAGATCTTAGCTGTACACAGCCTCAACGAAGTAACGCTGGCGATCTGTGGTCGGATATCTCCTGTCTCGGATGAGGTATCACCACGCCTCTGTAGTGAGATCTGGTTTCCAAACAAGAAGAATCTTTTGATAATGTCAGAAGGGGCAGTAAGCAGTGCCAAGCCCCGGAACCTGTTCTTTCCTACTGCTAAGCTTTTTGGCAATAGCTTGGGAATCACATTTTGTATAAGATCAACTTCAACTTCCGCTCAATATCACTCTTCTCATCATCACCATCATCATCTTCTTCAGTCTTCAGGCTTCAGCTTCTTCTGCCATCTTTTCTGCTTTTTCTTCCGTGCCCGGTGCCGGTAATCTTTGTTCCAACTTTAAATAACAATCTTTAATTTTTACTTTCCATCTCCCAGCTCATATATCAACTATTCAAAATGCAATATTCATCAACAATCCTCCTCGTAGCCTTCGCTGCTACCAACATTCTCGCCCACGGCGTCATAGACTCCGTCAAAGGCGCCAATGCAGTAACCATGCCTGGTCTCTCCGGTAAGTCATCCATCTCCAAGTCCAATAATCCAAACTAATACTTAATTTCCCAGTCGCGGACGGTACTCCTCGTGACTGTGCCACCCCTAGCTGCGGAGCCGAAGCCGACACCTCCATCATTCGCAGCAATGAGCTCGGAACCAGCAAGGCCACTGCTCTCGGCCGCACCAGCACAGGCCCCGTCGATGCATCCAAGATGATCGCAGCTTTTATGGGCGGAAACGCCAACACAACTGCCGCCAAAGCAGCTCGTGAGGTCCACGACGCGATGATGCAGCGCCGGTCTCTCGGCGTCCGCGCAGCAAGCGGGGGTGTCAAGACCCCAGCGGGCACCAAGGAGACAGCCGTCAAAGCCGCCACAGGAGCCGGCGCCACATCCGGCCTGCCAACCTGCGCCGACGACGGAACGGTCACCATGACCTTCCACCAAGTCAACCAAGATGGAGCCGGTCCCCTAACCGCAATGGTGGACCCCACGTCCGGCGGCACAGACGCATCCGCCTTCCAAACCGCCCAGGTCACCCAGAACGTCCCCGGCGTCGGCATCGGCGGTCTCTCGGCTGCCACCACCATGGACTTCCCCGTCGCTATCCAGATGCCCGCTGGCATGACTTGCTCCGGTACTGCGGGAGGCGCTACGGGCGTGTGTGTGGCCAAGCTGCAGAACGCAGCTCTTGCTGGGCCGTTTGGTGGATCGGCTGCTTTCACTCAGTCGCCTGCTGCTAAGAAGCGGGCTATCGAGTATAACCTCAGCAAACGCCGCTTCGCTCGTGCTATGGCCTCTAATGACAACTAGAGGTCTTCACTTGCTTGGTTTTCGATGTTTGAGAAGATCGGTTGGTGGTTTGTTGGTCAGTTTGTATATGTATATATAACATGAGAAGCTGGGAATCTCTTTTTTTTTTTTCTCGGGATGAAGCCGGCCTGCTGTCTGTTTGTTTGCTAGAGTGATTTGATAGAGACTGGGATTTTGTCACTCATTGGGATGCAGGTGGGGTTGAATGTACAGTGTAGATATGAAATGGAATTGTTACTCCGCATTTTACTTGATTCTGATGCATTTCCTGGTGACTCTACCCTACTTCTACTTCAACTTCCGCTTCACTTTCTTATTCCTTTACATATTGCACTTTACCCAGCAATACTCGGTACTCATTCATTCTTCTGTCTCCATTTCCCCCCCTGAGAGGAATCCGGGGTACTCAATCAACCACGGTCGGTGATTTACAACTCAAAAGAGGGACACGACGCAATGCGATGCAGGGCGGCGCTTCAGGGACAACCGGCAATTTGTAGTATGGAGGTTGCGCTGATCGTTCGTCTCTGGGCGCGGAAATAGATGGAATAGAATAAATGGTCAAGGAGAAGTACAAGTAGAGGTAGAGTGAGTGTGCAATCCATGGTATTAAAACAAGAACATCTATACAATAATTCATAACTTCATACCCCCAAACCAGCCGCACCCCCAAACGCCATCCCAATCCAATGCAATCATTGTTACAGAACCAAAATCAGAACCATTAATCCTTACTCGGACTCGTACCAACACCCCCCATGATCAAGCTCTCCAACTCCCATGGACTCAACGTACTTCTTCTCCTATTCGCTCTCCCGCCCTGAGCTCTCCCCAACGCAGTAGCTTTCCGCTTTCGCGAAGAAACCTCGCTCGATGCCGTTTCGTTCAAGGGCGCCGCTTCGTTTCTCTTTGGTGATGGGGCCGGTGGCGGAGCCATTTTTTCAGTACTGCTGCGATTCAACTTGGCAGCCTTAATTTTAGCCCTCACTCTCGCAGCATCAGCTTCTCGTTCTGTCGCAGCTAGTTTCGCTGCTATAGATGCCATAGTCAGGGGACTTTGCTGCGGCAATCCTTCTCGTGGGCGAGGTAGGCGACTCGATGGTGTTTGCTGCAGTTTTGGCACGGAAGTGGAGTGGGATTTAGGGGCTGTGTTTGAGACCTTTCGTGGTGAACGTTGAGACACGTTTGATGTTTTGAGGAGGGAGACTTCGTCAGAAGGTGTTGCTGAGAGTTGGGAGTTTTGACTTTGGTTCTTGCGTTGGCTTTGGGGTGTGGATTTTGCTTTGCGAGGTGGGGAAGATTGCATTTGAAGTAAGTCGAAGGTGTTTTCTTCGACAATTGTTGTGAATCCTTCTTTTTCAGGTGAAGGTAGTCTGCGGTTCCCAGCTGTTTCTCGGAGTGGAGAGAGTTGTGGTGCTGGACCGGGTGATAGTGAAGAGGCTGTCTCGATAGTCATATCTTGCTGTTCTTCTTCGAATGCTTCTTTTGATATCTCGTCCTCTGGCTCCTCGTCAAAAAGGCTGGATTCAGAATCTTCACAGTCCTCGTCAAAGTCCGGCTCTTCTGGAGTAGGAAGTCCAGAATCGTCCATCGCATCGATATCTGCCTGCGTGTCGCCTTCGCCTTCTTCCATAAGTGTTGATAACTGGAATTCTTGGGCATTCTCTTCTTCTTTACGCTTTAAGGGGCTCAGCTTGAGACCCATCTTCAGTTCTTCCAGGTTCACAGTCTGGCCGCTCCTAGTCATTCGTTTGCTCCACCCTTCCATCATCTGGACAGCGTCTCGCCATCTTGACTCCATCCTTTCCCATCCCTCCCTCAGTCGAATGATCTCCTCTTCTCTGACTTCGACCTCTTCCAATGGCACAAATGACGGATTTGTCAACAAAGTTCGCAGGTGTTCGATCACGAAATCCATCTCTGCAGCAAGACTTTCATACCCAGCATCCATTTGGACAACCATATTTCCTTCGTGATCCTTTTCGCACCCGCTCAGACTCCTCAGCGAATCCACCGTCCTCCGAAGCAAACCCCCAATATTTTCATTCTCCTCGCTCAGCCCTCTTGCCAGCTCCGTCAAAAACTCATTCGTTTCCATTCGTAAGTCGTAATTCGCGTCATCAGTCCCAACACTCGCTCCAGCTTTCGCAACCTCCTCACCTACTCCAGCAGTAACATTAATAGTAACAACACCCACAGCCTTCCCACTGCCTCGCGCTCGTCCTCCCTCACCAACGTGTTTCTTCATGCTTTCAATAGCACGTTCCCTCTTCCGAACCTCATTGGCACACTGATTCCTTGTCTGATTAACCAGTATCCTCATCCTCCCCATCTCCTCTTTCAACCCCCGAGCCGCATGTTCCGCGCCACGAATCTGCTGTTTGAATGCGCGCTCCGCCGCTTCTGCTAATCCCACTTTCCGTTGCGCCTCCGCATATTTGTTATTCAGACGCTCGAAATCTGTCGTCTGGCGCAGGGAATCGGCGCGTAGAGTACGGATGGTTTGCGACAGGGTTTCGCGTTGTGTAGCATCGCGCTGGGCAAGCACGTCAGTACTATCGTAGAAGAATTCGTCGCGTAATAACTCACATCTCTTCGCAATATCAGATCGTTTACTATGCTCATGACTTTCCCCATGGTGGCCTCCATTCCTCCTTCGCCTTTATCAGGGCATGCGAAGTCGATTGTTTGGCCATTTCGTAGTAGGCCACGGGAAAGAAGTTGGTTGTTGATATATAGCGAAGCGGTACGCAGATTATCGGATTCCATTTTGTCCATAAAGCTTTTAGGGAGTTGGGCCTCTGAATGGAGTTCTGTCGAGGTTGTGACTGTTCGAGGATTTGTTATGGTATTCATGCGCTGGCCGCGTTGCTGTGTAAACAAGTGCCAAGCCTTTGCGGCAGGGGTACTGGACAAGAGCTATTCGAGCTATTTTGGCCAAACCAAACCTTCACCCTTTAAAATAAGGGGATATTCCCGTTGAGCATCTCGTGTATATCTCTGGAAGTCTCCAAATATTATAAAGCAGGATCAGCGTTCCAAGAATCCACTGCAGTTTAAGAGCATCAGCAGATCCATGTCACTCCCATCATCCCATGGCTCAATTCAACGTTAACGTCCAGCAACCATATTGCATGGGAAAAGACCGCTTTTGCCTATCGCCCAGCTTCATTTCCTGGCGGTAATACTCTACGTGTTTATGGTTGTTTGAATATATCTTTTCACTTTGCCATAGAAATGCAGCCCTGCAGTAGATGGGTCAGCGTTGCTAACTGTCTTTTTATGATCAAGGATTGAGCATTTGGCTATCTCGGAAAGGGTACTCCTTGTATTGTTACTCTCAAATAGTACAATTACCAGAACCCAAAGGATGGTGCCTGCTATTCCACTCGCAAATGCGAACTAATCATCCAGCTCATCAACACCTCTGGTGGATCAAGCATCAACCATGTCTAGCTTGCAATTGTTGACATTCCCCACATAATTTCTAACATTCTTCGGACTTTCCTCGCCATTTAGATCGCCTTACTCCCTATCTTGTTCATCCTCTTCATCCTCTCCCTCTTCCTCTTCATTGGCTTCAGGTTTCCTCCTCTTCTGCTTCCGTTTCTGCGTCTTTTGCTGCTTCCGCTTCTGCTTCCCTTTCTTCTTTATATCTTGATTAAAGCAAAAGATAAAGTCTAAAAATGTCGACATCTCCTTTCCGCCCAACTTTTCCTCCTGATCAGACAGCAGCTCTACGAACTTCTGTGAATTATCTATAATTTTCTTATCTTGCTCGTGTTTGGGAAGGTGGAAACTGTAGCTGCCATCGAGGTTTGTTGTTCTCATAGTGTTCAGCAAGGACTCTAGCTTGTGACCGGTTACCGTACCGGCGTACGAGACTGCGGCGTCTTCTACGGCTGTGGCGACTGCTTCGGCCTGGAATCCGGGTTGCAAGTCATCCCTCGGGCGTTGCTTGTTGTCATAACTATGTTTGTTGTTCGTTGAAAATGGTCGGACGTCCCAAGAGGAAGGATCTTTTCTTTATATTATGGGCTTGTAGGACAATAGCGGCGGATTTTTATCTCATGTTATTGCTAAGAACTTTCACTAGGGTTCAAGAAATTGCAGCCTGTTTTAGTTTTCCGACAAAGGATGTAACCGAGGGTCCGCAGGTGCGGTTGTCAACGCCAAGTAATGCATATTCAGAATGACCGAACGGCTCCCTTCTATTTTCGCAAATTCGGTTGGTTTGCATAGAGTTGTCATCCCATATACCTAGAATGTTGGTGGGCTCGTCTGTACCATGGGATGTTTGCGCGCTGGATTGCCTAGGGTCTGTTGTTGGAGGACTCTTAGCGCGATTGTCGCAGTAGACCGACGAGGACTGGTTCTCTGTGAAAGTGTTTGATCTATTCGAGGCGTACTCATTTCTCGAGGCCAGGTAGATGTCTTTCGGGTAGGATGAATAATTACGGAAAGTAGCATCTTGAGGGAAATTGGAAGTGAAACTTGGAGCAGTCGCTTTTTCTTTCATTCTCTTAGCCTGATGGGTACTTTCGTCCTCGGCGCACTTATGCTTATTTGTATATCGCAGATTCCCAGGCGAGCCTGGGGAAGATACTTCCAATGTCCTGATTTCTTTACGCAGGTTGGATACCAAGGCCACTGCAGCAGCTAACTCGTCTTTCTTCTTTCGAAGTGCTGCTTGAGCTTGTTGTTGATTTTGGATGGTCGTTGGATCATTCGTATTGGAGACGTCTGCGAAAGCTAGTGCTTTAATCTCATTATTACGGTAAATCTCGTCAACTTCTATCTCCGATTTGATGGGACTGCTCTCGTTTTGCATCAAATCTTGCGGCGCTATTCCAAAATTCTTAAATGTTGGAGACACTTGTTGCATGAAAGGCGACATCTCGGTGGCAGAGGGATTTTCTGATCAGTAGTTAGTTTATTAGAATCCATGTTACAGATGTTCGGAAACCTACCTTGGTCTAAAGAAGTTACCCAATCAGAATCTGAAAACAGCTTATCTTGATTTGGCAAAGGTCCATAGGAGTCCAATATCTCCTCCATTATCTTCATTTGCGTGCTCGGATTTTGGGTGACTTCAGCAATATATGTCGAGTACGAGTCATTGGTTCCATCCTCGCGCGGTAATTCAAACGAAATATCTTTGCACGTGCTCTCGTTCGGGAAGCCTACAACACAATCAGTACACTTGAATTTTAAGAGGGATGGGCTTTTAATACCAGGATTCAGTTCGGTGAATCGAAAGAATTCGTCGGACGTCATATCCATGTCTTTAGCCTGTGTTTCTTGGCTGGCGAAAAGTGGCACCCAGGGAATTTCGGTATACCCATACAGTGTTGGGTCACAGGCTGGAACTGTTGCTTCTTGACCAAATAGTGATGCCGTGGTGGAACGCGTAGTAGCTATGGATGTGAAAGAAGTGAAATCGTTGGCATCTGAACATTCTGGTATTTTTGGAGTGAAATCATCCACCAAGCTTGACCTTCGTGAGTCAAGTGTTGGAGAAGCGGCACTGGTAGTGGGTTGGTCTAAACAGGTCGACTTGGTATCACTATTGTTCAGATCCTTGCTAGTCTTAGTATTGTGCGATGATTTAGAAGCCAGAGTGGCATTCTTTTTCCACCGTGAAACATGATACTGAAGACAGCGAGCTCTGGAAGGAACATTGTCAGCCCATATTTTCAACACGACACAAAAATATATCGCGAAGACTTACTTGGCATCTTTCCCAAGCAGTCTTCTATTTCGTCTTCTTTCCTCCATTTCAATGGGCATTCCATTAGCCCATTCCACACCTTGCAGTCGCTTGAGAATACTCTCCAGAGAATTGGTTTTTGATTGAAGCGCTCGGGACTTGTTAGGCTCGGCCTTGAGGCGCAGGATCTCTTCTTTAAAGAAGCCGAACTCTTTCTTGATGACTGTATTTTTGAGAGTCTCGCTCCATGTAAAGCCTCCCTGCTTCTTGAGTTGAATTTTCCATTCATCGTAGCTCAGCCCCTGGCCAAGTAGCTTGCTCATAATTCTGTCCAGTGCCGCATCATCCTCCACTCGTCTTGATATTGTTTTGGTAAATGGCTCGGCAGCCGTAGGGAGTTGACACGAAGCCATCTCTATAAGGATAGTATCGGATCAAGATGTCAGTAGGGAGATCGCAGCTATAGTTCGAAGGCAAGCTGTAGGCTGGACACCTCGACAGCGCCAACTGAGTGTAAGCCAGACAGCTTCACATTATAGCAACTGTTAGAACCTAATTCTAGTGGTAACAAACCTACGGATGCCAGAACGAGGGCAGTGTCTTGGTTCAGGCACCAGGCCTCCGAGATCTTACGCCGAGGGTTCGTCGACGATCTTGGCCGGACAGACAAGACTAACAGAAATTCTCAGTCAATGCGGTTCGATGGTTACAATTGAGCAATTCTCATCTGAGTATTGTAGCAGATGATGGAAGCTACATTATTGACGTGCGACGTTTGAAGCCTTACCCCACCTCTCTTTGCGCGCATGCCAGTATACACTTGCGTAGGATCAATATCCTTGCAAATCTGATAAGACATGCATGAACCTGCAGCGCAATACTCGAGTATGACGAACGGCAGAGTACTTTTCAGAATGATGCCTTGAGATTTATCCTGGAATAGTTTTCAGCTTCCCAATTGCATCTAAATCAGTATCAGTAGACAAGGTACCCACATTTACAAGTACAAGTAGTCTAGGTTTGGTGTTCTATTACCAGTCTATGGTATATAGTATAAAGTTTCTGGAATTGAGGGTCACTACAGAAGCACATTCGTTGGGAAGAAGTGATCGAGAATAGGGAGGCATCGAGACAATTTCAAGTGGCAATCTTGCTCGGCTGTCGAGGTACCATCGACGTTTGGTTCCCTTTTCAAGGTAATACACTTAGTACACTTACCTATTGTTTTTGGGTGCTGATATCCTGTCAGGTACTGTTTAAATTTTGCAGTATTCGCTATATGGTATCTAAAATTGCAACAAAAGCTGGCACCGAAACCAATAAAATGGTATTGTTTGGAAACAATACATTATGTATTACTGAAGCTAGAAATGCTCCGTAACCTCTGCTTTGAATTGGATGGAAACCGATGTTGTCCGTCAACATCCCCGCCCGTAAAGTTCGGGCCAAAATTCGCATTCTGGCGCGTTGAACTCCTTCGAGTCATTGAACTCCATAGTCGGCGGCATGCTTGCTGAGATGTAACAATGTAGACGATGACATTCCAGAAACCCTGTAGTGGGAAGACAAATGACGAGACATAATTGAGAGCAAAGTTTACTTCGTCCGGATTTACCATAGCATACACTCGGTTCACGCTAGATGGAACCCAAGTGATGAGCAGGGCTAGAAAAAAAAGAAATGCAACTCGTGCATATAGCCAAGCATCGGGGTTTGTCTCGGATTCCGCTATATCCCGTGTTATGCCACGCACACGCATCGGTGCCGGCATTGGACGTCCTGGTTGATCTTGGGGGTCAACCTGAACGTTGACAGAGTAGGGTGTGAACTGCTCAATCCTCTCAGATGTATTTTGGGCTTCGTCATCTTCTTTAACAATAAAGCGTTCTTGATGTGTGATCTCGATTTCTGTCGTTACTATCTGAGTAAAAGGGTTTTCGTTGAGAGGATTGAGGAACCCGTCCAGATGCCGGCGCTTGTTCCAAATCACTTTCCCTGCCATTGCATAAACCGCAAAGGCCAAGATAATAGCAATCCTTTAATGTGTTAATTGGGGTTCGGAAACCTAGAGTTTGAGATCATCTTACCACACTATTGCGTACAAGAAGACTATTCTCATCCAATCCCAGCTTGGTGTAATCCTACCCAACGTATTAGCATATTGCAATATAGAGCCAAAAAGCGTAGGAGCTGTCTCGGGAGTTTGTATAGAGGCTCTTTAGCTCCCATAGAGGTAAGTGGCCTTTTCGTATGAGAATAAACTCACCAACACCATATGATAGCCGGTCCGTAGACATGGCCTCGACTTGGGCTCGAGATGAAAACAAACGTGATCGCTGGGATGAATGAGAGTGCAAAGCACGCGAGTAGGTAGTAAAAATCCAGAGAGCGCAATTGATCAGTGCTGTATCCTCTAAAGAATACTAAATACACGTTGATAGCCATGCAAAAGGCCCAGTAGGCGTCAACTCCTAGAAACACTTCAGGCAAGTGGGAGTCAGCTTAATCTTCTAGGTTAAAAAGTTGCGGTCCTTAAACTAGCGTGCTTCTTCTTGCGCATAGGACCTATAACCTAGGAACCTCCTAAGTGTATGAAATACTGCCTATTTTCGATGCGCAATAGGAAATGAAGGGTGCTCTCTGATTACTTACTCTGTACTAAAAATCCTTGAAGTTGGCACAACGGTGCGGTCTTGTGGCCTACAACAGCCAAGGGTCCTGCATCTGATATCAAACTTGCAACGGTGGAACCAATATTTCCCCAAGTTGCAAAGAAGATGAGGCGGTTAATCGGTTTATCGAAGTGGGAGGAGAACGTGTAGGTGATGAGGACGAAGAAAATTCCAGCCATAGAGAGGCAAGAGTTGACTCTTTCGGTAATGACTAGAGCGTTGAGCTCGCTGGCACTGAGAGGGATAGTGCCAGGCATGATGGCTGTGTAACGTTCTGCTCAACCGCTCTGTCGACCTCTTTGCTGTAGTCACTCCAAATATCGAATTTTCACGCTGACGAAGGTTAAGTTCTTTTGTTGACCTTGGACATGCTTGTTCTTCATTCAATTACGGAGAAGCCGCCGGCAGCTTGTTGTTTGTGGTAAGGGTTCTAGTTGCCTAGCAGCGTGAAGTAGTAAGTGTTGTGGAGCACGAAGGATATATAGGAGTGACGGATGCATGCCAGCAAACGGCAATGATTTCGCGTAGAATTATTTCATGTCGAAATTTTAGAGACGAAGGATCAAGTAGCATAACTACCAACGTTCAACACGTAAAAAAACTACGATCACAGTGGGTAGCTATAGAACTGCGAACTAGGATTTGAGCTAGAAAGATCTCTTGCGAATCATTCTAGAACGACGCTATGGACGAAACCCCCATACGGTCATATACCCTGGAATCTTTTATGCAGAAAGTCTTTAAAGAGATGTGGACGACTTTTTCAGAAGGAAGATCCGCGTATATTGACGTCGATTATTTACAAGGGACGAATCCATCGTGCCCTCATGCGGTTGCAGGATTTGTTATCATCATAGTCTCATAAGCGTCCACGCGGCGCAAATGAATGTGCTACAATTGCCCCTCTTGATTCAGCGTATCACGATATCAGCGAAAAAATTCAAGCATTTGTAGTTTCAGGTATCAACCTACTCTCCATTTCTTCCATTTCTTGCACGGATTCTGGGGGTCCTAATCTGTATCTAATTCACATTACTTTTTGAAAGTGCCTCTGTACAATAAGTTCAATTCTGAGAATTGTTTTCCCCATATATATTAGCGCAGCTTGACTCTTGACTGGTCACAAACCATTGCTATTATTATCCTCAATGGCTTCAGACTCCAAATGCTAAAACCTATCACAACTCGGGATTTCGTACTCCGCAGCGACCTGCCTATATAAAGTAAGTGGCTACGAGATGCAGCCCTCTCGTATATCTAAACCCTTACTGATATAGTAGAAGTATATGGGGAACCGCTAGTAAAGGTGGGGTGGGTAGTGACCGAAGCCGCCAATCAGAGCCTAGTTTGAGCCGCAATATGCAACATTAGACCAACTTCAAGTCTACAGTAGTAGTGGCTAATCAAGCTTGCCAAGCTTTACCTGGGCAGTGGGGTATACCCCAGATCTATGCATTGTCATACTGTATATTCCGTATTTATTACGCGTATTATTATGACTAGTGTCGGGAAGGGCGTTTTTTTCGCGAGATGGATGAAGCATTCGCTCAAGTATTCTTCAGAATGCAGTACAAAAATTCCATCCTTCAGGATTTAGAAGGAGCAAACCCCCACGGTAGGCAAAAATTTCCGAACCACCCCAACCTTCTTTCCCCCAAACTTCTTTCCAAAGATTCAAACAACTTGCTTCCCGGATCATGGACCAACTCTTCACTTCACCGATGGTGGTTCAGAGTCAGACTTTAAAATAGAAGCGGCACGATATTGACTACTTTTCGTTGCCTGGCTATCTAATCTGGTTGGGTGTGATCGGCCGGGATGCTCGTGGGACTGCAGATCTACCGAAGAAAGTAGCGGCACGGCATGCACTAGATGCGGTTCAAAGCACGCAGGCCCAATAGGCTGGGAAGCCGACGGGAAAGAGGGTGTAAATCCCTGCCTTCACTCTATTTTCATAAACTGGTTCTATCCTGGACCACGACTGTCTGAAAATTCGGACTTTACAAAGAAGCGATCACGATAGGTGGGGTTTTCTCGAAGGATATCAATATATCGAATGCTGATATGTATTTTCGTTTACAAAAGATTACGAACTTTAGCGAAGTCTTTCGGCTTTTTTAGTTTAAATAGAAGCACATAAAGAGGACTTTATATCGAGGCTTTTGCATTTTGAACTAAAAGATGCGTGTATCATTATCGATAACCTGCGAACGTTAATGGCCCATCCATTTATGCTTACTCCACGTGGAAGTGCGAAATGTATGGCGTACTAAGCTCTCAGCAAGATCCTGTAGGAAAATTATAATCTTAGTGGCTGGCTCGAGGAATATCATGCGGCTCATATTCTATGCCGTCCCGTCTTTTGGGCATACGTGTACTCCCCAGCTGACATGCAATTGTAACTTTGGATGCCCCGCTAATTTGATCCTCCAGTATTGCTCTCGAGTGCAAAGATACGAGTAAAGTGAAGCTGTTTGAAGATGCGAGGCCCTGTTATAGGTTGAAAGTCTCTGAGGGCAACGGCTTCCTTTCTGGGCCAATAGAACGTGCCGTAAACAAAGGGTCACACTAAAATTTTAACGTGACAAGCCGTCCCGGACAATAAAACATGACGATGATAAGTTGTATATCCCCGAGCAAGCCGGCCTCCCCACGCTCGCCTAATATCTCGCTTATCAAAAGGGGTCGAGCTGAGACAGATCAGCAACACACTTGAAAACCATCAATTAGCATTTGTCTCCAGCGTATGAAATCAACTTGTATCCTATGCATCAAGCAACAACCACCACCAGAAATCGATGGACGTTTATTGTTTGTGTAAATAGCCTAAAAGAAATCCAAAGAATGAGGAATTAATACTGGTTTTGAACAGAACATATGCGGTTAACAACGTGACATGGGTGTTGGTCCATTGCAGCCGTCATAATCAATCGTTTTTTCACTACCTTCATACAACAGGTCACCAAATTAACGTCATTCGTCTTTACTTCCAAGCACCGACTTACCGAATTTCCCCAGCACTGTCCCATGTTCTTCATGCGAAAAGAATAAATCACGCCTCATCCATGCTGCGATGGGCCGATGACCACCGAATCCGGGTTTGTTTGCGATTTTCCTTACTTGCAGCAGAGTTTCAATAGCGGGGGTGAAACCAAGTGGCACTTTACTTCCTATGCGCCTCGAAAGTCGGCATGAGGCTGACACTTCTCGGAAGGGTCAATTGGACTGCATCGTGTTACTGGACTTCTTGGTAATATTGAATCTCACAATATACAACCATGTTGTCCTCGCAATCGGATCTTTCTACCACATGCAAATCGTCCCGCCGGGGAAATGGTTCTTTTTGAGATGCCAGGAGTGTTTTACTTCTTAATTGCTTCACAAGCCGACTTGGCCTGAACTATCGTGGGATGGTGTTCCAACGCTCTATATCTACTACTTCGAACAACACCAATTGAGACTTGCTCCGTCTTGAGTTAAGATCCACTATAGGGCTGTCCGCGGTTCTTCCACCGGCAATCGTTTTATAGTCTTTGTTGAGGCTTCTCATCAAAGAAAGCAAGAGCAGCAACACAAAGAGCATGAATACCCGTTGACATCGTAGGTTGTATGACCGGTGCAAACCTCGCCGTATGATTCGCGGGAATATCATCAATATTCCCCTCCTTCAGCCTCTGATCCCACAATCCCTGCTCTATTCCCCCCCAATGCCAAAACGCGCAAGGACGACCCTGCGATGTTGCGAGGACGGAAAAATCCTCCGCGATAGTAGTGGTTGGTATATTTGCATCAAAGTCATTTTCGAAATAATCACTAAAGCTTTTCACTAGCGTTTTCATCATCGACTCGTCGTTCACTGTGTTTGGCAGGTGCCGAGTCATCTTGAATACGGGTGCGACGGTCGAACCACTTGCTTCGCATTCAGCCTTGACGATTCGCCGGATTGAGGCTAGAAGTTTCTCGCGCGTTTCCGGTCGTACGCTGCGTATGTCGATGCCAATTTCTGCCGAGTCTGCTATGATGTTCTCTGTCTGGCCGGCTTGCAAGCTCCCAACTGTCAACACAGAAACATCGCTTGGATTGATCTCTCTACTGATGACAGTCTGGAGGCGTACTACAACGTGAGCGGCCAAGACAGCAGGGTCAATCGTTCGATGTGGCTGTACAGGTCAGGTCCTGAATGCAATAAAAACTGCGTGATCAACCTACCTGCGACCCATGACCACCGATCCCAAATAGTGTAATTTTCATACTATCAGCCCCCGCCATAATCGTCCCCATCTTTGATCCCACACTCCCCGCTCGCATTGCCATCACATGCTGACCGAGTACAAAGTCGGGCACGGGGATCTTGTGCTTACCATACAAGCCATCATCTACCATCGCCTTCGCTCCGGTGCCACGCTCCTCTGCAGGCTGGAACAGCACAATTAACGTACCGCTCCACGTTTTCTTAAGCTTGAGAAGCGTTTCCGCGGCAGCGAGGAGACATGTCATATGCATGTCATGGCCGCATGCATGCATCACAGGCCGCATGACGCCCTCGACGTCGAGCATGGTGACTTTACTGGAGTAGGGAAGGCCAGTTGCCTCCAAGACTGGGAGGGCGTCCATGTCGGCACGCAGGAGGATGGTTTTTCCTGGGCCATTTTCCAGCACGCCAACGATGCCATGGCCGCCAATGTTGGTGGTGATATTGAAAGCCTGGAGACCCGATAGTTGGGATGCAATCGTTTCGGCAGTTCTAGCCTCAAGATTCGAGAGCTCGGGGTGCTCATGAAAGTGCTTGTATAGCGCCTCGTATTTTTCAGTATTTATAGGTGCGGCGAGAAGCCGGTCAGTCAGAGAGCTGGTGACTCGAGATTTTGAATCCATAATTGAAGTTCGTAATAGCGTGTTTGACTAACGAAAAGATTTATCAGAACAAGGCAATTCTGTAGCTTTCTAGAGGCTGAGATCTTTCCTTACGACTTAAAGGTCCTAGGAAACTTGCATAAGATAGATACCTGGATGGCAGTAGGATACAACTCTGGAAATGCTATTCCCTACGAAAATCTCCCCCTTGATACCTAATATATCCTTAAATTAGTGGATTAGTGGATCAGCGCTAGTGACAAAGCAACGGTAATATAAATGACAATCGTATAAATAATTAATTCTTAGACCACGCCCCTGACTTTTTGGGGTGAGACACGTTGTTCTGCCATGATCATGACTTGTCTAATTTAAGTTGGAGACCTCGGAATCAGGGAATGTGGATGTTGGAGGTCAACGCGAAGGATGTTCGCGAGATCACGTGGCACATATCCCTTCTAAACACTCTATACCTACAAATACTACCTACGTGGGTATACCATGGCATGTCTCTGCTTCAATACTAAATTGCTCCTTTCCAAAAGACGATTTTCAAGTGTGGTGGATAGTATGTTAGTTGAACTAACAAAAAGGACCTGAGAAATAAAACTTGATTTGGTAGTGATTCCCAATTTTTGGATTCCTGTCTCCTTTTCCAATACTCTACAATGGATACCTTCCTTTCTTTTCCGTGCCAATGGTTTAACAAAACTCCTTTCATCTAATGCGTTCATCCGTCTAATCCATAGTCCCCTATAACCCCTCCTTCGCCAGCATATCTGCAATGTCGAGGTAAAACGCTATAGCATTGAACCTACACTATTAGCATGTCCCTACTCAATACCAAAGACAACTACTTACTTTCTCTCCGTCCCTGCCAACCTTGAAGCAACCCATTTCAACCTGTTTGTCCAATTAATCAAATCCAAATGACTAACCCCTACCAACGTCCCTTTATACGTCCCCCATTTCGCACTCTCCACACTAACCAATCCATCATTAGCCCCCTCAAATCTCTCCACAACCGCGTGCGTCTGCTTAAACGCACTCCAAAACCCCGGCTCAAACTTAGCCCCATAGCTAAAATACCTAACGGCCTCATCATCCGGCGTTTTCGGATTAAACTCCTCTAACATATACTTCCGGCTTAATTGACTAAACGCGCCTGTACTAACCCCAAAGTCATTAAAGAACTTATACAGCCTTGGCAAGTACGTCGGTCCTATCCCCTCGAGCATGAAATCCGCAAACGCGCTGCCACGATGCGGACTCGCTACCGTAGTCAGAGACAACACCTCGACGTTCTCGGGCTGCAAACGCGAAATCATGTAGCGAGCGTCGAGACCGCCCATGCTGTGCGCGATGATGTTGACGCTCTTGCCGTCGGCTTTGCTGGCTATGTCTTGGGAGAGTTTGAGGGCGCGTTCTTCGATGCTGGCGGATGCAGGCACCGAGGCTGTTATTACTTGGATGCCGTTCGAACGCATGGCTTCCGTGATGCCGCGCCAGTAGTGCACGCCGGGGAGGAGGGTACCAGCGAGGCGCAGTTCGTCGAATCCGAGGAGGCCATGGGCGAGGACAATGGGGTGTTTGGGCGTTGCTGGTGGGTTGGGTTAGTCAATTGGTCTTGGGAGGAGGGATTAGGGAGGGGCAGTACCATAGGTTTCTCTAATGGTGGCAAAATCATCCTCGATAGCCCTCCCTAGGTTATTGATGCGCGGGTCACTATTCGTATCTTTCTTGTCTTGTTCGTTGTGTTCTCTCTTTCTACCGCGGCTGTAGGAAAAAGACTTCATTTGGGATCTGGAGCGCAATATGGCACCCCGAGGGAAAAGTAGGACATGTTGAGGAATCCATCTCGTGCGCACTACACGAGGTAGCAGTATTGTCATTGCTGGCGCCTAGACATTGAGTTTTGGTGGGTTGATGAGGAGATGCCATGGTAGAAGAAGTTGCGTTGGAGAGTTAGTGTTGACTGAAGATTTGCGATGGAGGCAATGACGTCGACAAAAGTGATCCTTGTTTACATGTGACTGGAGAATACTAAATGTAAATCAGAGTGAAGCTTGTCATGTAGAAACAATGAATCTGAAGATGTCCCTACGAATCAACAGAAACTAATATCGTTGCACGAGGCTATTTGCAATGGTTGACCAAGTTCGCTATTCTTCACCACTCCTATCACGCTTACCCAAGGGATATCTCGTATAATTGCAAGCTAATCTATACACAGAGCTCTCTCGTGCCCTTTCCCTGACCAAGCCTCCAGCAATTGAAAGCCAAATAGTGTAGCAAATACTAGCCATTGCCTCTCGAGTCAAGCCGCAGGAGCATCCCCTCAACGATCCTCTCCATCAGGAAGTCCCATCTTATTTCGGAACCTCAATACGATCTGGAACCACAGGCTTGACATCAATCACCGCCTTCAGTAGATCTTTCACAACCTGATCCTGGCCCTTCTTGCCCGCCTCCTGGATCTCCTTTATCTTGACCTCGGCGTCCTTGCTTGCATCCTCTTCTGCTTTCTTGTTGCCGCTGGTGTGCTATAATCATACCATCAGCGACTGCATTTGAACCGCCACAACCAGATCCAATAGTCAGAGCGCTTGCGTGGGGAGGAGAAGATGATAGCCGTACCTCAGACTCAAACTTCTTGAACTCCACATCCTTCTGCTTCTTATACTCATCAATCTCCTTCTTCGCCTCGTCCCTCGCCTCCTTTACACGCTTAGTGCGGTCTGCTATCATCAGCTCCCATCTAATCAACCAGTATATCTCTCAGTATGGCCTTACATTCTCTAGCTGTACATGATAGACGTTAGCAACCTGTTCAATCGAGACTCTAGCTCCAGAACACCAACCTCTCTGGACAATCTTCTGGGCCTCCCTCTCTGCCTGCAACCCCGGAATTAGTACCGTCCCCTCCCATATCAAGCCGTAGCTGTATTCGTAGAACTTACATCCAGCAACGTCTGAATGCCCGCTGAATTCTGTGCAGACTATCCCACCAACACCGCGTTAGCACACGCCCTCTCATTCAATCATTCCCACAACCTCTCCCCGCACAAACAAACATACCATATTTGCGATCCCAATTGAAAAATTCAGCTTGCTTCAGCAATTCCTCTGTTCACGTCGCTGGGAGATTCGAAGCTTGCGTCGTCCGTTATGGTCTTCGAGGGTGAAGGAGCTCCACGGCACGCTAGCTCTTGAGCTCTAGATTCAAACCCCTGTCAGCGAAGGCGGTACGGAGATTCTGCCACTTGACTTGCACTTGCCATCAACACCACACCACACCACAAAACATTACATAGGTACTCCTCCCATGAGGAATTGAATCTACTACTACTGTTACAGAGACAACTGTTTAAGTTTAAGAAGAAAAGAAGGAGTAAAGCAAACATGTCACGCGCAGCAAAAGCAACACTAGCCGGAACGTCCCTCTTCGCAATGGGTACCGTCTTTTTCGTACATTATGCTCAGAGCAATGAGAAAGCTGTACATATCACCCCCTTCCACCCCCACCTCCTCACTTCTTACTTCCCACCCACCTCCTTCTCCTCGCTTTCTTCTAAAACTCCTCTCAAGCTAACCGCACATCCATTTTCGCATAGGCAATGCACGCAGGCGTCGTCCGAGACATGGAACAACAACGTATCAAGAAAGAACGACAGCTAGATTTCGACATGCAGAAGCAGTTGGAGGCGGAGTTTAAGAAGGTGCAGAGTGTGAGTGATGGGGGGACTGTTGGGGATGCTTGACGGATGGGCGATGTACTGTACATCTATCGAATCGAACGAAACCAACCAAGTCTCTTGTGGAGTTTATACAAGTGCAAGAAAATGGAAAGGATGGGAAGGGAAGGCTGTATCATCACATGTACTTGGTTGTACAAGAACAGGGAAAGGGCATTCATTGCATTGCACGGCGCAAGAGATCATAAATGGAGCGTGTAGGAAGGGCAAGTCACAGATCAAATCTCTGTATTATTACGTTCGGCTTTTATCTCGCTGGGTTTCCTCCAGCCTACCCGCCAAGAGAGAGAAAATCTAAGATATGGTACAAACAGATATCATGCCTCTTCATATCGTATCGTGCACACCTAGGGTTCTGGTAAACGAAAAAAATGAATCATATGCGAAACCCCTATGCAAATGCACCCAATTTCTTCGCTGCATTCTTAAATTCCTTTTCCCCAAACGCCCTATTATGGAAATAGTATGCCCCCCCTCCTATGCTCATTTTTCTTTTTCGTTCTTACATTCTTACTCCCTTTTCAGCGGATCGATATCCCAGATCTCTCGGTGAACATCCTGGCCGCAATGTTCATGGAAGCCAACTCTTGGAAGAGCAGTTTCGCGGCATATGGAATGTGGATTTGCGAGACTCTGGTCTTGTTCTTGCAAGGTCGACACTCGAAACTTTGCGTCGAGAGTTTCCTAAGTCATGTTAGTACAGTCTTCTTCATATTGACCGCGAAAAGAACTTACGCGATTGGAGTCATCAGCCCACAGATTTCACAGACGTGAACTCTGAAGGCATCCGATACCTCGAACAATCTCTCCTTCAAGAAAGACGCAGCTCCGTGCGAGATCATACAATCACGCTCCATCTCTCCGAAACGTAGACCACCGTCTCTTGCACGACCTTCCACAGGCTGTCTGGTCAAAATCTGCACTGGTCCTCTGGCACGAGCATGGATCTTGTCATCGACCATGTGTCGCAGGCGCTGGTAATAGGTCGGTCCAAGGAAGACTTGGGCCATCATTTTGCGACCAGTATGCCCGTGATACATGATCTCGAACCCACGAGACTGGTACCCATGGTCGCGAAGGAGCTTCGAGACTGAGTCGACAGTGACTTCGGTGAAAGGTGTGGCGTCACCTTCAAGACCTCGAAGAGTGGAGACCTTGCTCAACTGACACTCGATCAAATGGGCAATGGTCATACGAGACGGAATAGCGTGAGGATTGATGATGATATCAGGTACGATACCCTGTCTGGTGAAGGGCATGTCCTCTTGTCTGTAGGTAATACCAATGGTACCTTTTTGACCGTGACGAGAAGCGAACTTATCACCGATTTGGGGAATCTTGGTTGTGCGCATGCGCACTTTGACGAATCGAAGACCTTCAGAATTGGTTGTGATGAGAACTTGGTCAACAATGCCATTCTCAGTACTTCGAAGAGGAGTGGAGGCATCACGCTTCGTATGGGCCTTGGTACGTTGTCCAAGTTCTTCAGCATCCGGTGCCATAGGAGCAGTCTTTCCAATAATGATGTCCTCTCCAGAAACACGAACACCAGGTGCAATGATTCCATCCTCGTCAAGTTTATCGTAAGTTCCATGCTTCAACTTCAGAGTATCGGCTCTGTATGGCTTCTCAAACTGCTCAACAACATTCATGCCGATACGCTTTTCTTGATCGGTGTAGGCACGGTAGAATAGACTTCGGAACAGCCCTCGATCGATACTGCTCTGGTTCATGATAACGGAATCTTCTTGGTTGTATCCCGAATAACAAGCAATAGCAACGATGGCATTCTGGCCAGCAGGGAGTTCTCTAAATTTAAGGAACTCCATAGAGCGAGTTGTAGCAAGAGGCTTCTGGGGGTAGTAAAGGATGTTTGACATAGTATCCATGCGCTGGTCAAAGTTGGTGAGGAACACTCCCATAGCTTGTTTGCCCATAGCAGACTGGTAGGTATTACGAGGAGACTATATCCATTAGCGAAGAAACATATAAAACTTTTCTTGAGCTTACCTGATTATGATCTGGGAAGGGAATAATGCTTGCGCAAATTCCCAAAATCATACTGGGATGAATCTCGCAATGAGTCCAAATATGAGCAGTAGGGTTCATTGGTGCTTTCACACGTTTGTTCAGATCCCCGCTGTCATCGGGCCTGATTTGGTACCCAGCTTGTAATTGCCGAGAAATATCCAAATCTTCGGGGGTCATCACAATCATCACAGTCTCCTCTTCCTCAGCATCCACATACTCGACAACACCGTCATTGATTAAGCCCTGGAAGCCGTAATAACCTGCATTGGCTCTCTGATCCGCGTCCATATTCGCAGGCATTGTCTGATCGTCTTCGAGCCTTCGGACATGCTCCTTATTCAAAACCAGATTGCCCTTGTTCGCGCTGTCCACATCGTTGTCGATGACGAACAGTGGTCTGCAAACTCGGCCTGCATCAGTGAAGATTTTGAATTCTCGGTCTCGAATATCTCGAATCAAGGAAACTTCGTGAGAGATCAAATGCGATCGTCTCAAATGCTGCACCGTTTTCACAAGATGTGCAGGATCCGAATGCACACCAACCCAGACACCGTTTACAAAGACCTTTGTGGCGTTTGGAGACCGTAAGGGCTCATACTCCTCCAAAACTTCCATGTTTCTTTGAATCATAAACTCAATAATTGGGTCGCTAGGCGTACCAACGGTGACATAGCACATTAGAGCTAAGTTCTTGACAAGTCCACAAGCTTGTCCTTCGGGTGTTTCGGCAGGACACACCAGACCCCAATGAGTATTGTGCAGTTGTCGTGGTTTAGCAATCTTTCCATCACGGCCAATAGGCGTGTTCGTGCGGCGCAAATGCGAAAGTGTGGACGAAAATGTATATCTGTTGAGCACCTGAGAAACACCAGCGGTCGAGCTTGCTGCTTTCTTTTGATCACCCCAGTTTCCGGTAGCCAGAGAGTATTTGAGACCGTTCGAGAGAGTCGTGGACTTCACACCAAGTGTGAGGTTGAATTCCTTGTTTTCCGAGACACACTTCACGAGGTATTTGTAAACATCTGTTGTCAATCTACGGAACAAAGTTCGAAAGAGTTTGGCCAGCAGTGGTCCTGCAAGATCCAAGCGCTTCTTCCCGAAATGATCTCGATCATCAGTCTCTCGTCGCCCAAGGGCGCATTGCAACATCTTGTGAACCATGTAGCCAAGGAAGAATGCTTTTCGAGTCTCGCTTCCCTCTTTCTGAGAGATGTGAGGAAGCAATTCCTTTTGCATGATATCACGAGCATGCTTCACACGCTTGTCTCGAGTCAGGGTGGTACCAGTCCCACGCTTCCCAATGAAATCCAAAGCGACCTCTCGATCTTGAATGACAAATGCTTCCTCGATACACGGCTTCAGCATTTCCAGCATTTGAGTGTCGTTGCGATCGTAGCATATGTGGTTCAGGATATCCTCATCGGAAACAACACCGAGAGCGCGAAAAACAACAGCAATCGGAATATCAGTCTTGATATATGGTAGTGTGGATTTAATGGTTTGTCCAAAGCCTCCTCTTTGCCCGTCACCCTTGGCGAAAAGCTTGATAGTCATTGAAGAGATGAGGCGAGATCCTTTCTCAAGGGCACTCCGAATCTCAGCAATAAAAGGAGTTGGACTCGGGGGTGCTTTCTTGAAGACCTGGACGATATTGGCAGCACTTCGCTCTTGCGCAATCAAGACTTTCTCGCTGCCGTTTATGATGAAGTAGCCACCCTGATCATATGGACATTCATTCCAAGCATAGAGATCATCTTCGTCGAGGTCCCTCAAGATACAGTACTTTGACTTCAGCATAATTGGCAGCTTCCCGATATAGACTCGGTCAGGCGGCTTCTCGGACTTCTCGCCTTCCTCGGAGTCGCCGTCCTCGTTTTCCCAGACAAGTCTTGTTGGATGTTCGCCCGTCCTTGCCATCTCAGCCTCCTGCTCTTCGTCGAGCTCGTTAAGGGGAACAGAGCGTTCAACAGCTACAGAGACCTTCTTAGTCATTTCGATATATAGAGGGCTCGCGTAGGTCAGGTTCCGCAGTCTTGCTTCTTGAGGCAGCATGACCTGTGTCGATCCATCACCTTCAGTCATCGCTGGACGCGACAGCAAAATGGTCCCAAACTTAATCTCATATCGTCGAAGGGCAATGTCGTTGTCATCAGTGGCCTGAGGGTTATTTTGGTCGAGAGTGAGCTGCGAACCCTCCTCTACAAGCTCCTGCATGGTCGTAGAAACGAATTCGTCAAAGGAATCCAGCTGCTGTGAGACCAGACCTTTCGCCTCAAAGAACGACGAAATGACCGTCCAGCAGTCCTCGGCCGTGATACCCGCATCCTCCTCTCCGTAATCATCATACTCGTAGCCTTCTTCATATTCCGCCATCTTGTCGAGTTATAGAGGTGAGGGGTCTGTCGATGATGGAGAGAGGTGAGGGAAAATGCTGGATGCTCGTGGCGCGAAGCTTGAGAGGTTGGTTGCCTTCTTGTGCTTTTGCGGCGCACGTCGCCCAGAAGCTGAGAGGCTTCAAGAAAGCGAGAACAAGGTCATCAAGGTCGACGAGAGTCGCGGGAGATATTTGAAGGCAGCAGTCGCTATATGTCGAGGTAGTTGATATTGATGCCGAAGCAGAGCTGGGTAAAGGGATATTTGGTTTCCGCGATTCTTTTAGACCCGCGCGCAACGGTGCAGAAGGAACTAATACCAATATGGCTAGCGCGACTCTGCACTTGTAAGCAGTCGAGGCAGTCAATGGAAGTGGTGATTCAAAGTGAAGTTCCTATTTAAATGTTTTCCATTGATAATTCTTTTAGGAAAGAATGCAGGAAGAATTCTACCAATGTGTATCCTCAAATGATATGCAGCGCCATGCCATACCATACCATATCATTTGAAGACCGCGGGTTGGCTTCCCCTTGGGAAAGCGCGAGTGAACACTTTGTTGGCCACTCAGCCAGGACAGCTATCGTCTTCGTTTCTCGTATGAGGTTGACGTCCTTTCATTCGCAAGACAATTCGAATTATGCGCTCCCCCTACAATTACGCCGTCGATTGGCGTTGTACTTATTGGTTGGCCGTCACTAATAAAGTACCGCTTTGGACACTTCTCACATCGCTTTTGGTTTATACATATATCATATCTATTTTAACGCTTTATCTACTCGTACATTTCAAGTTTCTTTACATCAAAGCGATGCCTTCAATTCTTTCACGTTCTTCTCATTGACCAGCACATATCGGTATCTTGCGTCTCCCTCTTCCATGTCGATAATGGCTTGGTTAGCATCCGACATGGGCCTCTCTTGAATGTATGGGTGGATCTTCTTGTCCGCAGCAAACTGCAACATCTCAGAGATATCCGCAGGAGAGCCAATGAGTGATCCTTCTAGTTTGCATCCCTTATTAATCAGCGCAAGTATGTTTATCGGCGGAAGCACATCCTCTGGTGCGCCGACCTGTTTAAACTTGTCAGTTTCAATCAACACCATCTGTCTCTAAGGTAGACTGACCTGAATGAATTGCCCATGTGCCCTTAAGAGCTTGAAATAGTCAGCAATGGGCATGTTGGGGCTTGAAACGGTGGAGATGATCAAGTCGAGAGTACGAGAGTTCTTCTTGGCCCAGCCTTCGCTTTGGGTGGCGATGTATCCCGTTGCGCCCATCTTCATGGCGTCGGCCTTCTTCGCATCAGTGCGAGAGATGACCACAACTTCATCACAGCCCAACGCCTTGGCCCAAAGCACACCGAAGTGACCCAGACCTCCGAGACCGATAATGCCAACCCTCTTACCTGGGCCAGCGCCATTTTTCTTGAGGGGTCCCCACACTGTGACACCACCGCAGAACATAGGAGCAGCTTCAGCATTGGTGAGACCATCTGGTATCTTGACAGCGAAGTGCGCTGGCACACGGCAATAGTCTGCGTACCCACCGTATGATTTCGATCCATCTTCGTATTTGCTGTTATAGGTTCCAACCAGTCCTTTGACGCAGTAGTGCTCCTCGTTGTCGAGGCACTGTTCGCAGTCTAAACAGGACCCCGATTGAGCGCCAACACCGATGCGGTCGCCAAGCTTGATATGCTTCACGTTCTTTCCAACCTTAACGGCGGTTCCTGCGATTTCGTGTCCAACGCAGCAAGGATAAAGCGTTTTACCCTAATCTAGTTGTCAGCTGTTGTCTTTGAGCACATAGTAAGGATTATTACCCATCCTGATCTCAGCGAATGTATATCACTTCCACAGATCCCGCAATGGGTGATCTTAATATCAACATCATCCTCCGTCCAGGTCTTTGGCTCATATTCCTGCCAGACCATCTTCCCTTTGACGGAGTCCTTGTCCAGACCCATCCATCCTTGGAATTTGTATGACGCACTCATTTTTGCTTTTTGTATATCGTCTGCGGGGTTCAAAGATTCTTTCAGATGATTTGTGAGAGCTTGTATGCGGCCAGATGCTACTGGATTAAGTTCTTTTATAGATTTCGACATGATAGCTATCTTTCAAATTTTTCTACCTCCACTTTTTGCTATCTCCTACGCAATCCCCGGCGCCATTTACTTGGAGTGCCTTCGCCCGTCGAATCTGCTGTTAGACAGTTCACTCTAAAAGCTCCATGCGTAGTTAGCCCACATAGAAGCTTTGACGTATATCTAAAGTCCGATATCTGCGGTGGATAGTCCTCTTTTTTCTCGGCAATCTCGCAAATCAACTTACCAACCAAATGGTTTCGCCGAAAGTGGATTGAGCTGCTAGCTAGTTGGAAGTTAAGCTCGGGTGATGATGTCGTTGGACAAGTGGCGAGACCAAACAAAGTATGAAATGCCTCTGATTTGGTAAATTTGAATGTCGTACCGTACTCAACAAGATTTGGCAATAGGATCGACCTTGTATTAATACCAGCGTCGGCAATGATGTATGCGTGTTTTGGCAGCCCCACCATGATTTATTACCGGAGCCGAGGTACGATTTATCTATTGGTTGCATACTACTAGTGTATTCTCAAAGAGAACATTTATGTTGAGATCAATCACACCCCGCTGATAAGCAATTTTATAAAGTCTACTTATCTTCAGATCAAGAAACGAGTACGCAGTCAAGTGAGCTGCTCTCCCTGTACCTTGCATTAGCTTGCATTTGAGGACCCGAGGCCAAGTTGCTGGTATTCAAAACGTGAAGCTCTGCATGTGGTTTTGTGTATCCAACAAGGAAAATATGAAGAGACCAGCTTGCTGTGTTCTTCATTACTATGTTCTTCTCATTTTTGTTATATATTTCATGTCTACATGCTTCATGCAATGATTAGGTGGCACTACTATTCCCTTTGAGGATGGCGGGAGGCTCGATACACAACCATGATAGCACCTCAGTAGTCGAGGCTCATGACAAAGAACAGAACAAAGAAGTTTCTTCGATATGTGAACAATGGATTGTTATGGCTGTCCACTTAGATCAATGAAAGGGGTAGAAAAACAGTAGCTGTTATTTTTCTACACTATGTCACTAACTTGCTTTGTGGTCGAGAAGAACAACCTGGAGATATAATTGCAAATTTTCTATCATAGTTCGACCCTTTCTTCAAGTATCCATAGGTTAGAAAGAATCTGGGGAAACAATTTGGAATGTAATTCGAACAGTAGCTATTGATCTTCTATATAACATGCAATTGTGGTCGCTTCAAGCAGATTTAAATCATCACAACACATACCACAACCACAACCACAAACACAAACACATCATTCAGACGAAAACTTCCCATCAAAACCAAAAGCTAACACACCAAAAACATGTTTAAAATGTACGGGATCAAGTATAACTGGTGTGGTCACAGCAATACACCTATTGTGACTAAGCGATGCTCAGTTCCAGACTGCAAGCAGACGGAATGGTTGCCATTGGACGGAGCAGTGTTCGGCGGCCCTGCAGGTTTGCTTCCAGGGAAAGCTGGCTTCTGCGACAAGTGCTTGCTGGACCCAGAGCTTTCAACCATGGCTCGAAGAGTCGATGGAGAAACAACTCTTGGATACTCTTGTGACCAAGCAGAGTGCAAATGGGCTACTACAATGTGGATAATCTTTGAGCTGAGATGTCCAAGCCCCGGCGGTGAGCCTGCAGAGTTCTTCAAAGCAAGTGGACGTAGAGCGATGCTCAGTGTGTACACCAAATTGTCTAAGCATTCCTTCTGGAGCTTGCAAAACCCGGATCAGCCTCGACCAACAATGTACCAGCGACATTTCCTAATGTTCATGCGAAGCGCGCTCGATTCCTTCAGCATCATGGATCTGCAATTGGTGTCAACAAAACCAGGTCTCTTCCAGCAGGTCAAGATTGAGTCTCTCAAAGACCAGCCTAAGGCATGCGGCATGTGCAAGAAGTCTTACGGACACATCCACGAATTCCCATACAGAATTTCCTGCGGGCACGTCTTTGGCGGAACATGCATTCGAAATTGGGCAAACAAGCACCATGGTTGCCCGTTGTGCAATGCCGCCATCGAACACACCGACAGGTTGCCCTCTGATGACGAACCCCGCGGTTGGTTGGATACTCTTATGGACTCTTTGGATGGGTTGGGTAGACGCTCGCGCTGATAAACCGTTGAACCTTGGGCTTGAACAACAACGAGCCTGCAAGTTGGGGTATGAATTCTAACTTCTGCTAGCCGGAAGCAAAAGTCTTTCTACACAACATTGAGGTAAGCGATTTCCTATCTTGAAAACAAAAGAAACAAAAGAAAAACCTCCCAGGTTTCTTAATACACTATCCTTAATATAAAGATGTTTACACTATACCCGTTTTTGCAATAATTGACCTAATGACCCACTGCAACGAGATGAATACAATCTAACAATAATTCCAGGCAGACCCGACGTTCCATGAAAAGCAAGAAACCCTTAGGATCCTCCAATCACTCGATCAAACGCCGTCATCACAGCACTGTTTCCCCCGCAACAATAACCAGTTCAGTAGTCTTAACCCACAACTTCTGCCTATCCTTATCCAGACTGTCCGTTGAGCTAGCTAGTCTTGAGTGTCTTACTTAAGCAGGGTGAAGAAGTCGTGCATGGGTTTGCAACGCATTTGAATTGCTCAAATTACCCGGGTGAATATAGATATATCTACATTTCCCGTTCCGTTCGGTACAGTTCTGCTGCAAGTTCTATCGTTATCCCTACCGAAAATACACTTCGGTTCTGCTTTGGTTTGGTTTAATTTAGTTTTCACAAGCTCAGCGTACAGTACGTCTCTTCGTCACAAATGCAAAATACTCAAATCCCCCCGGCGTATCCGGATCAACCAACGTCTCTACCTCTCTCTACCTCCGAGATTTTTACCGTAAGGTTTGGTGTATCTTTTTAGTGAATGGCACGAAGCACATGACCTTCCGCAATCTGTAGGGGTTGGGTCTAGATCACTGCTTGGTTGAATAGCTAAAAGTGATAAGGTAGCATGGGTTTATGGTTAGAAAATCCCATTAGGCCTTGCGGTGGTGATGTGTAGCTAAACATGCATCACCCACTCGTCACCCGGGTCGAAACCTTGATGATAGGTGGTGCAAAAAGAAAGGGCACATATTGTTAACAGGGCTAATTTGAAGAGTTCCCGTGAAAGTGTCTAGTAGTTTCTTCATTTCCCAACATGAGAAAGGACTACCTAGGTATCTACTGACATCAAAATTTCGAACTCACGATTTCGCAAACCAAGACCAAAGAAAGAAGTCCCGCAATTAAGTTGCCAAAGAAAATAGGTAGTCATCTCATCATTTACCACTCGACCACCAAATTCCCCAATCCTCGAGACACACAGCTCAACATCGCACCCCCTTCCTTATCCTCCTCGCTCAAAGCACTCCCCCTATGCTCCACCTTCCCCTCACACACCTTAACCTGACAAGTTCCACAATTCCCCGTCTCACAACTACTATCCACATCCCAACCCTCCCTCCTCAACACCCCCAACAACGTCTCCCCCTCCCCAACCTCAAGTCTTCCCTTCTTCCCCTTGCCCTCCACCACCGGCATTTTCACCTCAACCGAAAACGGATCTCCTCCAGCATTCGGTTGAAAGGCCTCATAATGAATCTCATCCGCACCGATCCCCAACTCCTGCGCCGCACGAACAACATCATCAATCAGCCGCTGCGGCCCACAAACATACACGAAAGAGTTCCACAACCTGTCCCGCAAGATCTTATTCACGTCAAGCCGGTCCCCTTTCGTCTTATCATACACCACAGCTTTACTCCCCATTTTCTCAAGCTGGGCTTTGAACGGCGTTTCATCTGCAGAACGCACAGCGTAGTGCAGCGTATAGTTGAAGTTGATGCGGTCGTATATATCGGCGTGCCCCAGAAACGCAGTAATGCCAATCCCAGCCGCGATGAAGATGTGATTTGATGACTGGCCCTTGATCGGTACACCTTCGGTAATCTTACCCGCTTGTACTGTATGCCCGGTATTGAGCTCCTCGTGAAGGTATCTCGAGCCCCCTCGACTCAGCTCCTCGTGGGCAATGCCGAGTTGGAAGCGGTGGGAACCGCCTGAGACGACGGAGTACGCGCGGATAAGTCCATTGGGCAATTTCAAGCGCACGAAACACCCGGGATCCAGTTCCTCGCCTTCGCCGTCTTTACCTACGGCTTGAAAAACAAACGATGTAATGCGTGGCGTCTGTCTCGTCTTCTCCTGCAGCACGAAATTCGTCCATATTTCTGGTTCCTTCTTCTTCTCTCCTTCCTTGGCCTCAGCAAGTAGACGAGTAAAGGCATTCTTACACTCTGTACCGAATTCTTCGATTTGTGAGAGTTCGACAAGCATAGGCAAATCCCTCTTATTGCGATGTAGATACTCCTGCACCCTCTCAATCGTCCATTCCGGATGTTTGCGCTCCACAAGCACGATCTCGTCGCCGGCAGAGATATAGCCTTCGCGCAGGACGCGGTAGTACCAGCCCGTGCGGGATTTCTTCCAAGTCTGAGGAGCGAAGTTCTTAAGATTGAAGCGGTGGTTGAGCTTGAAGCATGGCTGGCGGGGTAGGCTAACCTGCAGCAGCGCGCCCTTCTCGCCTCCAATGCTAATTGTATCCCCGATACAGACATTCCTCTCGTTCATGCACAAGCTGACGAGATTCTCGCCAAACGCTCCAATCTCAAAATTATTGCTTTGCGGGTACTCTGCTGACCAGACAGGGTAATGACCCGGGAAATACTGATGCACGGCTTTGTCGAAACCCCCATGGAAGGTAAGGTCATGCTCATCGCTCTCCAGACCCGTAAAACTGCAGAATACGGGGGTGTCGCGAGGCTGTTTGTATATTCCGGTCGTGAGCCTTAGGCTGCCCATGGGTTTCATTTTCGAGGTGCGGAGGGTGAGGAGGGTGGTGGATGTGAAGGGCGCGTCCAGATACGGATTTGAAGGGGCAACCGGGATGGGCGCCATGGTTGATGAAGTGGAAAGGGGTTGTGCGGATGAGGGCAAAGGAAGATGGTGGCTGCTAAGGTGATACGAGTTAACGTTCGGAGGGGAAAGGGGGGAGGCGTTCTGGCAAGTAGATAAAAGGGGCTGGGATTTGGCGCGTAACTTTGTGTGGGTGAATGAATGGTGGGATGAGGAAGTGGAAAATGGGTGGTGTGCGTCAGACAAGCTTACAAATCCAAGAAGTCACAGAAAATAACATCCTGTAATACAAGACAAAGGATAAAGAAAACAAAGGAAAAAGAGTGTGGAGGGGTGGGTAGTAGAATAAATAATAAATAGTCAGTCTAGATCCCTAGCCGCTAGACGCTAGAAACGCAGGCTTTCGCTTTTACCTTTTACAGACTGCATGTCTACCTAGGTAGGTAACTCCGGTCCGTACATTTGCTGACAGCCAACGAATGATTACCCAGAATAGGGAAGATGTAGAGCCGCTGGTCATGAAAACAATGACATTCATTTCTCCTGAACTTTGTGAAGATGAACGTAAAGTCGTGCTGAATTGCAAAATAGTCTTTCCCTAAGGCGATATGCGCCGCCTCAATGATAAATACACAGGATACCACCGTATCCCCGCCCTAAACCCCACAAGCAAGGCAACGGTAATAAACAAGCTTAAGGTAGAAAAATGTCTGAAATTTGACCCCGACTCCATTCCGCCCTGTCCAAGAAGAAACAGGTATTAGGTACGACCGTTGCGACAATCAGACATAAACATAAAAACAAGAGAAGCATGCCCCTATAGCCCTTATCCAGTGGCCGCATAACATAAGCAAAGCAATTGAGGTGTATGTGATGTGATGTATAGCTATATTTTTTGAGACAGTTGAAAAGTCTTCCTCTTCTTTCTAAACCGTTCGAAACCGGGACTCTCTTTTCGCATGAACAATGAACACGCCCGAAAACTGAGGATATGATCCGCTCAAACGCCTGAGGTATGCTCGAAAACGCCGGTAATCTGAATGATGGCACTCGCGTTGCCACGTTTATGGCGGTCATTCTGCGGCTAACTGACCGCCATCGTCCATTCCAAATCCCGACGCGTCGAAGTTGAAGCTCTCTCCAACATCTCCGTCTTGGTGGAGGAAGGAATCGAAATCGAAATCCTGGAGTACATCCATGGAACCATTTCCTGGCTGAGCGAAATCGCCCAATGGTTGGAATTCCGCGAACTATGTTGTTAGTAAAGTATATGAGGTCTTATTATCATGCAAACTTACGGTGTTCCCCATATCAAAGTTCAGGTCTGGTGCGGGTACACCTGTGTTAACCGGCACAGGAGCCGGTTGACCGTTCGTGGGTTGCACAGCGCCATTCTGTTGGTTCTTTTGGAAACTACTGGCGTGCACAGGTGTAATCGGGGTCTGAGGCGTCGGTGTTGGCCCATCGGTAGGCACATCGGCGGATGGTGTAGCACCAGCGTTGAGGTTTGCGGCGGATCCTTTCTTAGTGGCCCGCTGTCATCAATGTCAACATTTCTACAAAAAAAATCCATTTAACGCAATTGAAAAATACCTTTGATTTCTCGCTCTTGGTCTCATTCTTCTTTTTAGGATTCGCCTTGTTAGTTTGCGAAGGGGTAGGTGGCGCGGCAGTGCCTTGTTGTGGTGACGATGGCTGGGTTCGACCGTTAGCAGTTGGGTTCGCGGCTGGGGCCGATGGTGGAGGCATTGCCCCTTGTCGAGGAGTCCCCATATTCTGCTGAGGACCTCCTTGGTTCGGCTGCGGTATCATCTGTCCATTTGGCCCAGCTTGCCAGTTTTGACCTCCTTGCTGTCTAGCAGCCATTGCCATTTGCTGTTGAGCCATCTGGTTACCAAATGCAGCTCCAGGATGAGAGCTTGGAGGCCGCATGCCGTTAGGCATACCTCCCGGAACCATGTTGGGGCCCATGCCGTTCATCTGGTAGAACTTTGGGTCCATGTTGGGATCCATTGCACCGCCCCCTGGTAGAAAGTTCATACCACTAGGTGATCCGCGAGATTGTCCTTCAGGGACAGGGGATGGCATACCGCCTTGGTTCATATGGGGTGTGTTTCGCTTCATTTGCTCGCTGGGATTGGGGGAGTTGACAGAACGAGGACCTTGAGGTGATGTTCCCTGGAAGGGCTGCCCATTGGGTCCCATCCCAGGACCAGGGCCTCCAGGGCCATCAGGACCACGAGGTATAGTCATGCTATCTTGCTCTTGTCTCGCCATCATCAGCCTCTTCTTGTTTTGCTGCTCAAGTAGCATAAGCTGCATCTGGTAATCCTGCAAAGCATGGTTACCACTACCGCCATTTGCTTGATTTTGTCCTCGCATTCCATTAGGTCCCATGTCACCCGGGTTATAGTAATTCGCGATAGCTCCACCATCTTGGCCCTGTGCCATCATAGGAGACCCTTGATTTTGAGGACCACCTGGCTGGCCTGGCATGCCGGGCTTCCCGGGCATTTGACCTGCTTGCTGTTGTGCTAATCCAGCTTGATATCCGGCTAGCGATTGTTGTCGAGCGGCCGGGTTCGCGCCTCCGGGCATGTTCTGGAACTGCTGAGCCGTCAGATTACTTGGTTCGATACCATTGGTAAGCTGCAAATGTGCAGCTTGAATAGCATTGCTGGGGCCAGTTTCTCCCACCTGTTGAGGCATCCCCTGTGCTTGTCCTCTCCCATTTGGCATTTGTCCCTGATTAAAAGGACCTTCAAGTCGTGGTCGTTTCGAGGGCGACGGAGCGTTTTCAGCCGAACCGGGTGACTGCGCACGTTGCTGCCCATTTCCGTCTGATGGATCTCGTTGCATTTGTTGCTGGTTCTTTTGCTGTTGGGCAAGCATTTGCATTTGCATTTGCTGCTGTTGGGGCGTGCTGCAAGATAGACATCAGAAAGAGAAGTATGACCTAGGGCGAAATGCTTACTTGTTTCGATTGTTTTGAATAGCTTTCTGTCTAAGCTCATTATTCTGCTGCATGTTAAGCCCATTCTGATTACCCATCATCATCCGATAATTTGGAGGCAATTCGGCCATATTGCCTTTTAATCCGCGAAGCATAGCAACTTGCTGCTCCTGTCTCGACCGCGATTGTTGCTATACCGAAGGTAAACATTTGACTAAATCGTGCAGGGAAGGGTACGAACCTGTGTGTGAGTAACATATTGCGAGACATGACGTCCATCTATCTTCCCGCGTTGCGCATTAAACATATCCCAGAATAGACACCACCACTCGTAGAGAAAGCAACTATCTGGGGCGTCTTTAGGCAGATTGGGTAAGGGAAGGTCGTCTGGCCGTTTCGAATCCATGTCATCTTTCGAATCGCCGTCTTCACCATCAGCGCCCTCGTTGCGCCGTCCAGGACTATCTTTCAGAGTATTAATTGGCTGGTCACTGTTGAGCAGCGACCTCGCGCACTCGAACATGCCATTCCGTAGAAAATATTCGTAGATGTATGTGTTGAGCTGCGACCGTTGGTCGCCGTTGACGGGCATGGGTTGTCGAATACCTCCAGGAGCGGTTCCATTATTCATCATGGGCATCCCACCACCAACGGGGCCTCCCATGGGATTCATGCCAGCCATATTATTCATCCTCGCGGACTTCGCGGATGGCGATAGCGAAGAATAATTCCTGCTGTGCGTATCTGACCGTGGGAAATGTGGGCGTGTGAAGCACCGTCAGCCACCGCACCTCTGACGCGGAGCGGTTAGGGCCGAAATGTCGCAACGGTTGATCTCTCCAAAATTGGTATTGACGGAGCAGAGGTGAAGCCTGCCAGCTTGTAGCAGAGTTGATGACCAGACAGAGCGTTGCGCCCGTGAGGCAGATTGATAATCGTGGTTCGTGATCCGCCGTGTAACTCCGTCTGGGTCACCCTTTTGGGGGAAGAAGCAGAAAGCAGCGGATGCGATAGGCGCGTGATGGAGAGACAAGCGAGAGTAGTGAGGTAGGGCAAGGCGAGAGCGAGCGAGTGAGAGGATTGCTGCCCGCGATGTCGATGTCGCTGTCGTTGTAGTCGTCGTCCAGGAGTGGATGCGGATGCGGATGCAGATGCTCGGCCTGCGATCGTCTCTGGGTCGCACTGGGATGCTGATGCCGGGTTTTGGGTTTTGGGATTTTTGGGGGGGGGGGGAGTATTGGTACAGTAGAGTTAGTTGTTCGGGAAGGGCTCCAAATGGGATTGGGGGTGGAGTGACGCCGCTACGCCTACCGCCGCACGAGCTGCGGTAGATTTGAGAACGGGCGGGCAACGGTCGACTTCGTGATCTAGGCAAGGCTACCGTACCTGGGGATCTAGTTACGGTACCGGTATCGCTGGGAGACGCTGTCTTCAAGGGGTGGGAAGGAAGGCTGCCGGCAAAGACACCACGAAATGGGGAAACCGGAGAGAGTCGACAACGAACAACGTCTGCAGCGCGGTGCAGGTAACTTTGCTAGAGATTGCCTGATGAGGATCGAACGAAGAGCGACGAGAGAGATAATGAAAGAAAAAAGTGGCAGCTTAAGCAACCTCTGAGCACAACTGCGTACAATGTATACTGGTCTAACCCGATTCATATCTAGCGCACCCGCTGCTATATGGTATTTTATTTGGAAGGCTGAGAAATTACAATTTGATACGAGATAATTACATCTCGCCAACCTAATTTTTGCAAACGCGAATAGGGTCCTGTACATCGATCACGTTGTTGGCCATCCGGGTATCTATTTGGAAGTATTATACTTCTCGTTGATGCGTTTCTCAAATCGTAAGATCTTTCTGTTATTCATCCAGCTAAAGAGGCGAGAATCGTCAGTTGCGCACACACCGGGACCCAGAGTTAGATGCGAATGACCTCAGGAGTTAGGAAACAGCCATGGGATGCCAATTGGAATGTTAATAAAGCTTATCGGCCAAGACGTGAAATATATTGGAGTTTGGAACTCAAATTTAAGGTTTGGAGGAATGCGAATATCTATCACGTGATACGCATATCACCGGAGTTGAGATAATGGACGGAGCTGCCCTATGGATAAGAGTTGGGGGAGAGCGGGTATTAAATTAGTGCATTGGGTAATTAGTCTAGACCACTGAATGGGGATTTCACAACATATGAATGCTCTACCTTCAAGTAAGAGTTGTGTGGTACCTCATTAAGTGCAAATTCTGGGCCGTTCAGATCTTCTTGTAAACGTACCTCTATACACGCACGTGAATTATACCTACGGTACTTTTCAACATCAAAATATATCAACCTTGTGTGAAATAGAGCTAAGCGGGTCGTGTATGAACCAAGCGTGGTGACACAAACGCTTAGGGCTTCTCTCCATCAAGAACCGAGCTAACCTGGAAGAGTTCAGTGAGTGTTGCTTCAGTATCAACAAGAGTAGGCGACGATATAACCCCTTGGACAAAGTAATCAACATTCAAGACACCTAAATCGGACATCTGTGAACATGTGAGATAATATACCAATCATCAGGTGTAAGATTATACACTTCAAAGCTTCAAAAGAAAGGCACAAGCTCGGGGGAATTCCCATCGTAGTGATAAAAACATACTTAGGTAAACTGTTGCTAGTTCCTATGAGCGCATGCACAAAGTAGCTCGAATGTTAGAAAGCAACATCGCTATCAGAAGAAGATGGTTGGGGTGGGGAATAGGGGTAATATACGTGACTGTGGGGAGGATGGAACGAGAAAGAGCAAGCCTTACATGAACAGCTTGGAACCGAACAACTTTGTCTTGTACAGAGATTCAGGGTGACGACAATCATGAGCTAAGATTAACCTCGACTGTTGCACCTAGCAATTCTCAAACGTACTTCCGTTGCTCGGTTTGAAGGACAGGAAAGACCTACCATCACCCTCGTACTAACAAGAAATACTCACAATCCACGACAAATCTTCTTCGATACCGCTAGCAGATGATCACTCCGTATGCCCCAAAAACGCCCAGACTCCAATACCAACCCAGCCCAACCCAATCCATTCCCGTCCGTACCACTTATTCATCATCCACCGGCATCTCATCATCAATATACCGAATCAAAGTAACCCTCATCTCTGTAGATTCCTGTCCCCTCAAAACATCACTCGTGAAATGCGCCTCAACTTGCATCTGCACCATCTCCAGCGCACCCCTCAACACCCCACAAAAGATATTCGAAAACCACAATTCCTCCTGCGCGCGGCCATCATCAGGCAGCTCCACGAAATCCGCTAGCGGGTTCTCGTCAAAGATGAGCGAGAATTGTTTGGAGTCTGTAGTCCAGTTGGAGATGGTGGGGGATATATTGAGGAAGATTTTGAATCCAACCTATAAATTCAGCCATCAATTAGTACAAGCCTTTGTTTTCTTTTCATTCCACAAGCCAAAAGAATTACATGCGGGGCAATACTTTAGCAATCATCTCAGCCGTCTCCTTGAAATTCGCACACCGCCTCATGGTACCTGATTTCGCAAGGTAGTCTTCGATGAGCCGGAGCCCGATGTTGTAGCCCATCTTATCGAGCTGCTTGTTCACTTCCACATAGTCGCTCTCGTAGTCTTTGCATAGCTGTGCAACAATGGTGCCGTATGTGAGGGTTACGAGCTCAGCGTTCACTTTGTCGATTTTGGTTCTTGGGTTGCTTGTAAGCTTTGCGCTGGTGTTCAGTCAACACTGCGGTGACTTACTTCCAGATTCTAGATGGGCTAGGTTAGTGATCTGTAAAATTTGGAGGTCTGGGGGAAGGCGTACTCTTCTCCTTGGCGCGCAGCTTTGGCGGCAGACATGATTACAGAATGGCTTCTGAGCTGGTTCTATTCCAATCTACCGTTTGGTGTTTTGGATGCAAGACAGGAAGATGTTCTAGCTCTGTAGTTTGAGCATCGGCATCGGAGGTAAGCGGCCGCTTGAGATACTAGCGCGTCTTATGCGGTTCAAGAATATTTGTATCAACCTCCACAACCCAACCCCTCCTACCAGCAACTTTCCACACCACAATCGCGATCATGTCCTCCGAAAAGCGCCCCGGCTCGGATGACTTCAGTGGCTCACAGATGGTGGTAAAGCGACAGAATGTGGGCAGAGATAGCAAGGCTGTAGCTTTATCCAATGGCTCTGCAGGAAATGGCGCTCTCATACAATCGGTATGGTATATCCTTCTAGAGAAGGGAAGCTGTGTGCTAAGCTTCGTGCGAAGGCTCTGGACTGATTTTGTTGGGATAGGCACCAAGGACGAGTGGGCTACAGGCGCCGGTTATGGAACTAAGTGGGCATTCTGGAGAGGTGTTTTGCGCAAAGTTTGATCCGAATGGGAATTATATTGCTTCGGGGTCGATGGACAGGTCGATTAGTACGTGCGCTTCCTTTTTATTGCCTGAGTGGAAGATTATGACAGGGGGAAGTTATGCTGGAACCACTCTGAGAGACGCTGTTGGCTTTAGGTGTAGTATATCTTCTAACGTGTTATAGTGCTCTGGAGAACATTCGGTGGATGCGAAAATTATGGGGTACTCCAGGGGCATAAAGGAGCAGTCCTAGATCTACACTGGTCGCGCGACTCGAGGGTCTTATTCTCAGCATCTGCGGACATGCATCTAGCGAGTTGGGATTTGGAGACAGGAACAAGGATACGAAGACATGTCGGGCACGAGGAAGTGATCAATACGATGGACATCAGTAAACGAGGAGAGGAACTACTCATCAGCGGCTCTGACGATGGATATATTGGCATCTGGGATCCTCGAACGAAGGCAGCGGTTGACTTCATTGAAACAGAATTTCCTGTCACAGCTGTCGCATTGGCTGAGGCTGGTAATGAACTGTACTCGGGAGGTATTGACAACGATATTAAGGTGTGGGATATGAGGAGAAAGGCTGTGGTTTACTCTATGTTGGGTCACACAGATACTATTTCCTCCCTTCGAATCTCGCCCGATTCCCAGTCACTATTATCGAACTCGATGGACTCGACTGTACGAACATGGGATATTAGACCATTCGCACCCACAGAAAGACATATCAGAACATTCGATGGTGCTCCTGCTGGAATGGAGAAGAACCTTATTAAGGCGAGCTGGGATTTTGACGGGAAAAGAATCGCGACAGGCTCTGGAGACGGCACGGCTGTGATCTGGGACACCAATAGTGGTAAATTGCTCTACAAGTTGCCGGGACACAAGGGAACTGTCAACTGTGCGGAGCTTTCACCATCTTCAGATCCTATCAGTGAGTATTTTCCAGCTGCAGCCCTTTCTATATCTAACAAAGCAATAGTACTTACGGGCTCATCGGACCGCAATCTTATCCTGGGCGAGTTGAAGTGAGCGTGTCTCCCACAAGGTCTTGTGGAATACTTAGAATTTGTATGAAGGAAGTGGAGCAAAAGTTTCTGGAGGCATTTCTGGAAAAGGTTACGGACCAAGGGAGAATTTGTGACGTTGCTTCTGGAGTTGTGGCGTTATATATATACACCGCAATAAGTCCGTCTTTGTCTGATACAGTACCTGTGGGAGGAAGAATCAACTGAGCATGAGACATTCATGCGGCAGGTTTGATAGGCGAATTAGACCCGCAGCCCGCTGGATATATTCCCGTTTCGCAGAATCCACTGGCGTCAATTGGCCCATTGCTACGGGAGCACAAAAACTTGAAATATCTGGTGGGAAGCTGCATGGGGGTACAACTTATACCAATATATTCTCGGTCAAACCTTTCTTCTCGTCCCCTTGGATGTCGTAGTTTACTCATACTGCCTTGCATGCTGTATGCCGATAGCGATGTGCATCTGTGCATCCCTTGGTTCCCGTTGCTTCATTCGCAACTTCACATGTATATTGTTGGTGGTGTGGCGGTTGACTTGCGGCTGATTGGCTGTTAAAGCGCATCCTCAATCTTGGGTGAAACATCGGCTCAAGCTTTGATGCCCCTCCCCTCAAACCGTATCAAACCTAGATTGTCAGAGCTGATCCTCCGGAGTCCCAGGCCAATAAACGGGATGTCTCATCTGGCCCTATTGGTCTCGAGCTACACCTCACAAGAAGCAAGTCAGCACAGGTCAGGTCCCGCCGCAGCTTCCTCGTTGGTCTTGAGACAGACGCAGATACAGAGGCACTTTCCCAAATTCAAACGACACTATTATTGCTGTACTTTAGCTTCCTGTTGACCAGGAACTTCTGTTGAATTTCTTCATCGTGTCGTTTGTGTGTCTGTCTGCCTGTTCTTCTCGACCAATTCTTTTCTCTGGTTCAACCCTCCCCTTTTGGTGCTTTTTGGTGTGTATGGATTGGGTCTCTGAACAGCGAATCGTGTGAGCAAGCATCACTCGCGTTTCAATCGTCCCCTATCCTGTCAATCTCTTGGTTTTCGTGTTTCCTACTGTATCGTGCTTTGACAGCATACCCCAACAATCGCTGCTGGCTTCCTCTCGTTCAATCATCATAATTCCCCAGCAAAAGCACATTGACCTACCGTTCGTTAGGACGTCGGGAACTGCTGGCCTCTTGTTCCCTCGACCCCAACATATGCCATAATAAACAACAACCCCGACTTCTATTTGATCCCCATGCTGCGAAATCTTATCAGAGCTTGGTCGTGTTGACAGGCCGGGGCTCACGCGGAGACGAATACCTTGGTGGACGCGCAGGTGGCCCTTCGAATAATAAACATACAATCCTTCGACGACTTGTAATTTTGGTTCAAAGGCAGGACTTTGGACAAGTTTGCAATTTTCAATACATCGTCAAACAATCGAGGTGTAGCCATGCCTCCAGTAAGGCAAAATGGCCATCGACGGCAGATATCCTCCGAGTCACCACGAGAGCGCCCATCGAGACTTGAGGGCATACGGACAGGAGTTAATCACATGTTCAGTGGACGATCGAGGGTCGCGACACCCCGAAGTGGCACACCCGAAAGCCCCAAGACTCCGCGCTTAGCATTAGGTCTGGGGAACTTCTCTTCAACAAGACTTGTGCTTCCATATCTCACTCGATCGAATACGAACCCGCCTCGATATGCGACAAGACACGATCCTCATTCGCCCGTTAGTACGAGACCGATTACAGCTCACTCTCTACGACAACAAACAACTATACTTCCTACATCATCCGTTCCACCTCGTGTGAGACATGATTCGCAGTCTGGGAGGAGATTTGTGGGTGTAGATCCAGCAGAGCTTCATCTGGCAAACCTCGTAGACTCTGGGAGGAGACGAAGGAGGAACAAGGCCAAAAGGGAACCACGATGTGCGCCGAAGATTAAGAACAAAAAAATCAGGACCAAGATATTGAGCTGTTTTATATCAGGGCTTGTAAGACTTTGCTGATGTTGGTTTGCCCAATTTGACCAATTCTAACATAAAACAGTTTCTTACATTGGTACTGACGGTCTATCTTGCACTCGCCTTGTCAAACCATAATGAGAGTCAAGAGTTCCACGTCCTCTTGATTCTCATCATTCTGATTACTACAATCTTCTTCTGTCATGCTCTGATCCGGTTGTGTATGCTGGTACTCCATCCACCAGCGGACGATACACAGGAACTACCTTCAATGGTTGGTCCTGGAGGATTCGCAAATCCAGTAGCACCAATACGCGTCGCGCTCGCACGTGATGAAGAGGCAGCTGGAATTGAAAGTGAAGCTACAAAGTTACCCCCGCCAGCGTACGGGTTATGGCGAGAATCTGTTGTATGTAAAGCTCACATGGAGGAGAAGTGAAGATGGCTAATTTCACACAGAGAGTGGACCCTAATCGAATCTACTGGCAACGTAATGAGGCGGCAGTATTAGAGCGCCAGAATTCCCTTGAACGAGGGGAAGGCAGGCCAATGACTTCCAATCGACCCCCGTCATACATATCTGAGAATGGCATCGACTATGTGATTGAAGCCGAGCCTCGATCAATTGCGCCGACTGTTGAGGTGCCATTACCGACGCACCCCTCTGAAAGAGGTCGATTGCCAATGCCGTAGCATCCGAAGCCGTGAATGGAATCTAAATGATAACCCTAAAAAATTTTCCAACAACAATTAGCTGCCAGCATATTTTGGGGAATGGATATTCTTTTGTTTATGGAGTTTAGGAGAACACGGGAACATGTTATGCCGTAAAGGCAGGCAACTGGGGAGTTAATGCGTTTGTCTGTGCTTTCAATACAGGATACCAGCTGAAAGCCTTTGGGCTGTTGTATGTACGAATAGTGTGGGGGGATTCACATTGGACCTCTAGGATATGAAGATATTATTAAATTGCCATTAATCCGGGTGCCCGGGCAGCTTTTGCATGAATGCACAGGCATATTGAGGATGATATAGAGGGTATTTTAAAGAATTCGCGAAAGTGGGATGGGGGTACCGAATCAGAGACAAGAGGAAAAAGGGGTCAGCAGCGAAAGGTACAGGGTATAAGTGTGACTTGACTGGAGAAAAGAAAATATAACTCATTACTTAAAAAAGGGAGGACATGTACATTCCTCGGCTTTTGAAGTTGCAAACCGCCGTCTCGCTATATATTCGGTACTATCGCCAATCTAACTCCTCTCCCCTGAACGCTCGGCAGGTATCTTATACTCCGTAGTACCAAGGAGGTGCTCTTCTCAGGGGTAATTTAATAGACTACCTATGCTCGGTCGATCTTTTAAAGTACATGTAGAGTCTCCTAGTCCTCCTGCACGTGTTATTAAAATGCTATTCGCCACCACATTCCGACCCAGGGAACTCCAAGCGAACGGACCTATTGGCTCTAGCGCTGAATTGGCTCTGTAGACCAAAAAACTCTTGATCTGCCCTGCCTCCACCACACTCACAAACAAATCCACCATTTTGCAGTTGAAGCTTTTCGCGACGTCGTACAAGGGAGGAAGAAGGAAGTCGAGAGACGTTGCTGTGTTGAAGGAAGAAGACTGGAAGCAGGATATCAAGTAGGAAACGAACACCACATATGTAAGTCGCCCTCTTATTCCCTCGAAAGGTCAGGTCCGTCCCGCGCCCTCCGCGTGCGCCTCCATTCAAGTTCGTCGGTGAATGGCGTCGAGTGTTGTCTTCGTGGGATCAAGATGGCACATCTGCTCGAGTTGGACCGGTACGACCACGACACTATCCGCCACGAACGATACTGTACTGTAGCCATCCATCCATCATACCTTGCCCGACAGAGGCTGAACGCCCGCCTGCTACAACGCACCTTGGAGTGGCACAAGATTCATGCATCCTGCACCTGCAGCCTGCCAGATGCTGGTCATGCAACTCAGATTTAAATGATCCTACCCTTAAACTCGATTAAATTCAATCCAATTCAACCTCATCTCACCCGCTTCAATCCCGATATGTCCGCCACGAACGTCGAGGAATGGTTACAGTCCGACCGAGCAGATGAGCCGCCACACAGGTGCAGGAAAATAGTGCGGGAATGGATGACGGACGACGGCGCATTCGTAACGTGCTGTGCTGATGATGGAACACAACAGACACATCGATTAGTAGCCATGGCTTCTCTTTCACGTCGTGCTTGTTACAAGTGCGGAAACGTTGGCCACTATGCCGAGGTCTGCTCTTCTGCTGAGCGCCTGTGCTATAACTGTAAGTCCTACTCCATTTGTCCGAACACCTTGAATTGCGCTGACAACTTATTTGTAGGCAAGCAGCCTGGTGAGCCTCAACCGCCAAACGCACGGCTAACTCCTCTTTATCTGACTTGAGCTAGGACACGAATCAAACGGCTGCCCATTGCCAAGAACTACCGAAGCCAAGCAATGTTATCACTGCCAGGGTCTAGGTCACGTTCAGGCTGACTGCCCAACTCTGCGTTTGAGCGGAGCTGGTACTAGTGGTCGCTGCTACAACTGTGGCCAGCCAGGACATTTGGCTGTATGTTATGACGCTATTGTTTTGTTGCATAGTTGCTAATGTTATGGTTAGCGCGCTTGCCCAAGCCCAGCTGGTGCAGGTCCTCTCCCAGGTGCTGGCCGTGGTGTTGGTGCCCCTCGTGGTGGATTTGGCGGTGGATTTGCTCCCCGTGGAGGATTTGCTGCCGGTGGACCACGTCCTGCCACATGTTACAAGTGTGGTGGGCCAAACCACTTTGCCCGTGATTGCCAGGCTCAGGCTATGAAGTGCTACGCTTGTGGGAAATTGGGACATATCTCTCGGTATGTAGCGCTCTGGGTCGAAAGCTCAAGTCACACACTAATGAATCTCAGCGATTGTACCGCTCCTAACGGTGGACCTCTCAACACTGCTGGCAAGACTTGCTACCAGTGCAGTCAGGCAGGCCACATTTCCAGAGACTGTAAGTATTACCCGAAAGATCAAAATTCGGGCATGCTAACTCTTTCTAGGCCCTACAAAGACTACCAACGGAGATCTTGCGGCTGACGGTGTTGATCTTGGCGTTACCCCTGTGGTAGCCCCCGTTGCACCAGTCGCCTAAACTCTCTTAGGGAGTCACACTTGGTAGTCAACGATGAACTATCGAATTTACGTGTGTCACGGGATCATCGAATTTCCTTTTGTAATTGGACATCTCCCGCTCATTCTGCATACTTGGGCACGGCTTTACGAGAAAAAAAAACCCCCATCTCGACATCTTCAATAACCAATTCTTCATTCATGGAATGACATTTCTTCTCTCGGCGCCTGGTCTTCCCAATCCAAAGTTTTCTGTTACGAAAATAACAAACCCAAAAGCGATAGTTCATTTCCCCTTAACGACCCCGGTAGAATAAAAAGCCGCTTATTTTTTCTTTACAACCTTTAACTCACCATACGTATGTGACGTCCTAATTCTGTGGTTATGGTAATGAAAATGGTATGGTAGGAGTGTTGTCGATGCGGCACGCTTTTAGATATCAGGATCACATGGAGAGAAGGGATGATGGAGGTAGAGAAGAGACAAGTGGATGGACGGGCGGAGCGATGCGGGGATTGATGGATGAAGTGGAGTGGAGTGATGGGGAATGAAAGACCGGTCGATAGCAAAGCATGCGTGAGATATGAATCGATGCTCGAGTCTTAAGTTATGAAGTTTTCTAAGCATCTAGTTTCTTGTTCTTGATTGTGTTAAAGTGATATGATATTGGTGCAATATTTCCGAAGTCTCTCACGAGGCATTCATACTTTGTTCAATCCAAAACAGAGACTCGTTGTGGTGTTCATGTCCTAGTTCAATTTTTTTTTGCCCCTCGCACCCCGCCCCTTTCTCTTGAGCTGCGTTGCATCAGCCGTATATCTGCACCACGCAAAAGACATCAATCAACAAGCATGATTTCAAGAAAAGGTTTCAGAGAGGAAAAAGTTTCCAGATATTCCCACGCTTCAAGTTTATCGATGCCGTCTGTGAGTCCTCAATGGGCTGTTCAGCAGCTTCAGCCTCTTCAAGCGAGCGGCCAGGTTTCGACCGCGCTCCTCGCTCGCTCAGCAGAATTTTACTTCTCACACAAACAAACCATTTTCTTCAACTTTCCTCTATCTCCATAATATTAACAGCCTCATATCTACATCATATCCAGGCTCTGTTTCCGTCTCCCAAGCCCACCTTCTTCAAATCGAAAGTTCTGAAAGCTCTTCTCTCTGTTCCAACTCCTTCTCCTCACGCCTTCTGCTATCGTCGTCGTCAAGGCGCATCATTACTGCATCAATTAATCCACAGCACTGACACTGACACCTCCCTCGGCATCTCTCGAAGCATTTCCAAATAGTAAGACGTAACAGACGAGATGGCTGGAGGATCTGTTTTCGCGGGTGGTGACGAGGAAGATGTACGTCCCCTTCTCCTCCCCAATGACAAATGCTGATAATGTGCAGACTACCATCGTCGACATTGATGACATCCAAGCGCACGGTTACTTACTCTCACGTCCCCAAGATTGATTGATGGAAGCTGATAAAAGCAGGCATTGGTGCTACTGACATTGCGAAGCTGAAGGCTAACAATATATTTACCATCGTCGTAAGTATCCCTACCACTCGTCACCGGTGCTGTTAGAGCTAATAAGCGTAAGACTCTTTGCGCGTGTCCTTCCAAGCGGCTTCTTAAGATCAAGGGGTTCTCTGATATCAAGGTCGAGAAGATCAAGGAGGTTGCCAAGAAGTTGTCGGTGAGTACCATGCCTGACAGATTGAAGAGGGAACTTGCTCGTCTGACTCTTTTCTGCAGCCAACCAGTGGCTTCATCACTGCTGCTGAGCTCGGTCAGATTCGCAAGCGATGCATTAGGATCTCTACTGGCAGCAAGCAGCTTGATGCTGCGCTAAATGGGTGATTCTGACGTCCTGCTGTTCTTCAATCGTTGCTGATAGCGTTGCAGTGGCTTTCAGACTATGAGCCTCAATGAGGTTTATGGGGAATTTCGTGGGTACCACTTCTCCACCGGTATCTTGTCGGAGCTAATAGACTTAGGATGTGGCAAGACTCAGCTTGCGCACACCATGGCTGTCATCGCTCAACTTCCAAAAGAAATGGGCGGCGCTGAAGGAAAGGTTGCCTACATTGGTAAAACCACTCCCTCTCAGCTTCGATACCCTGCTAATACTAAGGAGATACCGAGGGCACTTTCCGTCCAGAGAGAATTATGGAAATTGCAGAGCGCTTCGGCGGTAAGCTCTCCGTTCACCTTGTTCTCATAGATGCTTACAGTCCCAGTTGATCCCGACCAAGCCTGCGAGAACATTGCTTATGCTCGTGCTCAGAACACCGAAGTAAGTCATCGCGCTTCCGCTCACTGCCATTACTAATATATGCAGATGCAAGCCGAACTTCTAGATGGCCTCGCCGCAAGCTTCGCCACCAACGAGTATCGTCTTCTCATCATCGACAGCGTCATGTCTCTCTACCGTACGGATTATGTTGGTCGTGGAGAGCTTTCGGAGCGTCAACAAGTACTTGGTCAATTCCTTCGCCGCGCTACACAGATGGCTGAGGAGTTTAATCTCGTTGTTTTGATGGCACATACATCTCCCAATGATTCAGTTGGTGTTATTTGCTGACTGTGGCAGACAAACCAAGTCATGTCGGATCCAGGTGCAAGTGCTCTCTTCGCAGGAGTCGATGGACGTAAACCTGCTGGAGGCCACATCCTTGCCCATGCTTCTACTACCAGACTTCTACTCCGAAAAGGTCGTGGTGAGGAGCGTGTTGCTAAAATTGTTGATTCTCCAGGTCAGTACCCCATCCTCTGACACTGCATAATACTAACGGCCTTACCAGACTGCCCCGAGCGTGAAGCTACTTATATTATTACCACTGGTGGCATCAATGATCCAGAAAAGGCTTGATCGCACACTCTCTATTTCGTCGACGGATTTCCTTGCATTTACCAGTATATCACGAATTACGCTTTACACGACTTGCTGTGCGATAGGAATGGTTACGGTTAATATAACGTTGTGATATTTGCATTTAGAGAAGCTTAAGGAGGTTGCTGTTGGAAATGGAGATTCGAATATACCCTGGCTAGCTATATTGCATGTTGCTGAAACAATAAAGATAGACCATAGACTGTCACTATCTTAGCCGAATATAATCGTGCTATGAAAGTAGAAAATAATCTTCCTTGATGAAAGAAGCTAACCAAGCCCCTGGATCGCTTACTGTACTGTACTGTAGTGCACCAGGTGTAGTCTGATGGTCCCATCAGATTAGATTAGATGCCGCTACCAGAAATTCTTCCAGCTCCAAATTTCAACCGCATTTACATGCGCTTTACGAGTACAATTTCCACACGCTCTACCACTATAGCTAACCCCCAAAAAACACCTCCGCCATTCCATCAATTCCATCCATCCACCTTGACCCCAAACATGGCACCCCAACAACCATCAACAATCTCCAACTTCGCCATCCTGCCCATCCTCCTCCCACCATCACCAGCACTCTCCCATCTACCGAAAACAGCAACACACACTCTCTACATCCGTCCCAACAACCCCAAGATTCCTACCGAAGCAGATGCGCGATCGCTCTTTGTGGTAAACGTACCCGTCGATGCGACGGTTGCGCATCTAAAGGGTGTGTTTGCGCATTTATCTGGGGGCGTAGTGGGAAGGGTTGAAGATGTTGTTTTCGAAGGCCAAGCCCAGATACCCTCTCAGAAAAGCACCGTGATTGTAGAGCGGAAACGTAAGAGAGAAGAAGAGCCAGAAAATGCGACACAAGCACCAGAGCTACCGAGTACTTGGGACAGGGAGACGAGGAAAAGTGGAGGCAATGCTGTCGTTGTTTTCGTGGATGCCAGGAGTATGGAGGGTGTGTTGAAGAGCGTGCGGAAAATGCAGAAATCCAAAGACTATCCGCTCTGGGGCCATGGTGTATCGTCGACGAAAGTCCCCGCGCTGGGTAGTTCGCACTATGCTGCACATCACGCGCTCCGGTATCCAGACCCGAGCGCGTTACAGCGGAACGTCGATGCGTTCATGACGGCGTTCAATGCCGGGGAGATACAGAGGCTGAGGGAGGCGAAGAGGGTGCGGAATGTGCCGGATGCAGATGGCTTTGTTACTGTGACGAAGGGTGGAAGGGTCGGGCCTGCGAAGGCGGCAGAGGCGGAGAGGATGAGAGAAGAGGCGGAGGAGAGGGCCAAGGTCAGGACTGGGGAAGGCTTTTACAGATTTCAGGTAAGGGAGATGAGGAAGTTGGAGCAGGGGGAGTTGGTCAGGCAGTTTGAGGAGGATAAGAAACGCGTTGAGGGTATGAGGGAGCGCAGGGGAAAGGGTGGGTTTAGACCTGAGACTTGATGCTCTGCTCTGCTCTGCTCTCAATTAAAAGTTCGGTGTTGAGCTGGGCTGGATTGGACTGAGATGGGCGTGTTGCTTCTAGGTACGTTGCACTTTTCTTCTTCTTCTTTTTGCTACGATGCTGCATTGCCCTTTTCATGATGACGCCGCGGGGCCATAGAAGCTTGATGTTGCTAGTAGGCCAATCCCTACAGCTGACCCATGCCATGCCTACAAAAACCGCAATAACACATCTTCTCAACTGTCTGACACCTCTCTTGCTGCTATTCCGCTCTTCTTTAAGTTATCTACCTCACGCATAGTTAGGTTTACTGACTTTGTTCAGGATCTAGCGAACTTCAAGAAGAAAGCACCACAACCTCCACTCCTCAGTCGTCTACCTCTCCCTTGCAGAGCACATGTCCCCACCATCTTCTTCCGAATCGATCGGACGTATCCCCCGGAACATTCTACGACCAAGACGAATGTTATAGAGTTGGTAAATATGTTAAATAAAGTGGCGCCGAGATAGCCACTAAAAATGATTGATCAAGGACAAGTTGGATATGCAGGAACCAGCAACGTAAATGCATATACATACCAAGCCATAAACTCCCGAAAGGAATATAATCCTCTGCTAAACTATATCTTTCCTCTGCCCCAATAATTAACCAGCCTTAATTCCTTTTCTTTCTTTTCTGCATATCTTTCTCTTAGAGTATCAATTTTCCCCTTTTAAAGAAAGACATCCGATCCCCCCTAAGCTCCTCGCTTGACTCTACCTCTACCCCTATATAAGCACCAACATGCCCTTGTCAAACATTCGACCAGATCCCAAGCATCTCTTGCACTTTTCTCATCGCTCTGCTCTACGGGGTTTATATGGAAGATAGGTAGCTAGGTACACGTTGCATACATATGATTGCTACTACATCTACTTTACTTTCCTTCCTTTCCTCTGGAGCATGAATGGATTTTCTGTATATGTGTATTGTATTGTATTATATATATGTATTTCTCTAACGTTACATACATACATACGTAGTAGCTTGGCTGCATGACGAATTCGAAGTTCCACTGGCATTAGTACGTATCAGTGGAGTTTAACCGTACGTACGTAGGTTGGACTTGGACTTAACAGCAATGTCTCTCTGTGTGTGTCTCTTACACACACTCTTTGATATTAGTTCATGTATTTACAGCTACTGATACAGTTCGTACAGTACAGTATAGTTTCCGGATCCGTATATACGGGTAGCACGTATACCTAGTATAGTACGGTAGGTAGCTATTGCAGAATAGTAGGTAGATATATGTATATAATACACAACGAACTTACATTTCTCTCACTGCATGCCAGCTGCTATAAATACTGTCGCAATATGGCATCTTGGTAGGACTCGTCACGTGAGTCACGTGAGGGACTGCTTAGTCATCACAAAACGTGTGAATTGGTATCGGTCACTTAGTAAAAAAACCACTCTGTATAATAGCTTTTATAGTAGACATCTTAGAAAAGAACAACACAATAATAGAGCTTCTAGCTACCACTTCGTTTCATTTATTTGACTACGTACGGCTTCTGTCCCTTGACACCGCCTACTTCCGACAAATACACGTAATTTACTATTTATTACCCCGTCCTTCCTTTACCAACAGATATAAGAGGTTTCGTTACTATAGCTTATTAACAGGATAGCAATAGCATTTAACTGTAGATACATCAAGGCCTCTCATCTACGTACGTAGCTTATATCAATGTCTAGTATATATATAAACTGGTCTATTACTATTACTGCGTAAGGTATATATGTAGCTAGCATATGCATATGCGCAAGCATGATAATAGAATACGTATACGAGGAAATTGATTAGTATATGCATGGTATATATGTCTGTCTTCCCTTCCTCCGATACGATGCCCCGGGGACTTTTCTTAATTTGCTAGAATGGTTGGTTCGATGATAGGAAAGGAATTGGCATGCGTCTTTTCGTTGAGTACGTACCGCTTTTCGTTCTGGGTTTTGGATCAGGGTGTGTTTCTTTTTTGGGAGGGGGGGTTTATGGTAGGGGGTATATATGAAGGTATGATTATAAAGGTAGCATTTCTTGGGTACTGTAGTGTAAAGTACAGAGCAAGAAGCTATAGTACCTTAGTATTAGCTTCAAGTGAACCCCAATTTCGATTCAGATTTCAAATCTAGCACCGTACAGTAGTAGTATATGCCACGCTTCCATCAAACATAACCTCCATCGCACTATACCACTCGAATGCAAGTTATCAATCCATTACTCCAGTTTCTGCCATATGCCATACATCATTTTGAAAGTTCAAGCACGTACGTAGCTACATAGAAGAACGGCAGATGTGAAGGAATTAGGTGAGCCATTTAGTGAGGAAGTCGATTGCTTGTTGTTCAGCAAGCTCGGCATTCTGTGAACGAGTCAGCATACACCTTAGAATAGATATTGTTAGTCACTTACAGCAGCCTCTTTGTCATTCGCAGGATTCATCCGGACTGCAAAACCATGCTTAGCACCAGGAATAATGTTTACCTCATGAGCGCCTTTCTTCTCGACTTCCAAGATCTCCTGTACGAGTAGTTAGTAGTATCTTCACCGTATACCAACATTTAGGGATTCCAAAATCCTACCTTCATCTTCCAAGCATTCTCCTCGCTCAACTGCGAATCCACATCCCCAACCATAACACTCAACGGCAGCACCACCTTCTCCACATCCCCCGGGAAACTCAACAGCGACGGATGCGCCGCAAACGCACACTCCACGAGCGATGCCGGCTTTCCACTCGTGATTTGCGATTCGTGTCTCTGGACCTGCGTACCGGGATCATCATGCGCGAGACGGATAGCATGCGTGCCTCCCCAGCAGAAACCCACAACGCCAATCGTGAGATTCTTGGTCTCGAACGGCGGTTCGTGGGTGCGGAGAGCGGCGATGAAGGCCATGATGGCGTGGTGGCGGGAGAGGTTCTGGAGCGCGAAGGGGATGCCGTTGAGTGCGATGCGGATGGCGAGGAGGGGTTTCATGAAGATGGTACTCAACCATCCGGCTGGGGTTTCGAATGCGTTCAGGACGGGGATCGTGGCGGTGCTCATCTCAGTGCCTTGTTCGATCAATACCAGTGGGTTGGTTGGCATGGGGGTGCAGGAGAAGAGGAGGGAGGGGGGTGTTCCGTACCGTTCATGAAGTCGGGAATGAGGACAAGGAACTGACCTTTCTCTGCGTATTTATCGGCCAGAAGACGGCTGTTGATGAATTTCCAACCAAAGGCATCGGAGATGAATACTACGACGCCTTTAGGAGTCACGTTGTTGGCTGGGTGGGTGACATAGACGTTGATGCCGTGCATGATCTCTTCTCTTCCAGCGGCTTCACCATTATGTAGAGTACCGCCTTTGCAGCAAGCCATTGTTTCAAACCCAGAGTGAAATGTTGGTAGGCGTGAAGGGGAGTGAAAGACGAATGAATGGCGATTGTTTGGATGAAATGGTTTTATATTCACTCCCGGATTTATCTGTACAGTATCACGGAAGGAACGATTGATTCACCTTCACCTTCAACTACAAGTCCATCTCGATAACAAACACGCACTCTGTTATATTTCCCCAGAGACCTGTCTTGTGCCACCTGGGTGGTTTAAGCTTAAAGCTTGATCTGCAGCGGCCCGTTGTGTTGGTACCATAGAAGAAGTTTGAGGTTGAACATGCTTCTTTTTGTGCGACGAGTCGGATAGCTGGTCCACGCAGTAGGTTCGCTTCATGCTGATTGCTGTCTTGTCAACGGTTGTGTGATCTGGTGATGAAGCGGTGAAGGGATGTCGCTGAGGAGACTCACATTTTTACGGGAGAAGGAAGACTGTCAAGTGATACAGCTGTGGTAGGAAGTGAGGCATCGTGGTTGATCTGAATACGTCCTCCAAAGTTTACCCAGATACTTTGCTACTCGTACCGGATTGTCGTATAGCGAGCGATAAAGTAAAGGTGAACAAGTACAAGTACAAGTACAAGTACAAGTACAAGTACAAGTCACCATATATAAACCATAGTACCATGTGATAAATCAAAACACGATCATTAATTAGTTTGAGATATCCATATCCATATCCATTAAAACCCTCCCGTCTCCTCAATCCCCAATCCCCACATGTCGCAACCCCACCCCCACTCAATAGCCTCGCGAGCCTCGGTAGTCTCGAATTCAAAATTCAAAGAGGAAATTGGGGGCGTCTTTTGTTGCACATCGCAAAACACCTCCATGAGCGATTTGTCGCAAGTCGCAGCGCCAGATGCCGCTTCCTGATTGCTGCTCATGGTTTCTGTTGCATGTCGCTGGAGGTGAGGCCTTTTTGCAGGATTCGTGTGGTGTGGTGGGGTGGTTAGGTGGGTGTGGTGTCATGGGGTATTGTACTGTCTGTACTGTACCGTATATATGTATGTATGTATGTATGTATGTATGTATGTATGTATGTATGTATGTATGTATGTATGTATGTACTTGTGATGCTAGAGAGTTTTAATCCCTTGTGTGTGCGACGAGATGGAGAGGTAATAGATAGGTCATTATCGCAAAGGGATACGTGTGTGTAGGTATGTGTACTCATGCACTTGGTATTACTGGACTGTAACCTTTGTGCTTTGGATGTGGGAGGAGAGGTTCAGGTTGTAGGGTAGGGCTGAGCTGATGTCCTCTCGGGATTGCCGGGTGCTGTCTGTCATTGGTCAGGATATTTTCTCCCAACGGGTACTGGCATGGGGATCTCTGTTTATTCTACCACTTTATTTCATGCTTCGTTCCACGTATGTGCTGTCGCGGCTTGCAGCTTCCTTCTATGCAGAGAAGCATATGTATGTGTAATCTGATGTGGAAGTGAAGGAAGATTCTATCGTCGGGACACTCTCATCAATTGATGCGAAGCATGATTACTGCTTCCGTTATCATGTCCTTTTCACAGGTCCATCATATTCTCAAAACTAAAGAAGCATTTCTTGAAGCTAGCCAAATCTTAGCTCGCACATGAGCCATAGCGAACCAGTGTCTTATTCAAGTATTCTCATGCATGTATATATTTCAAGGGTCTGTTGAAAGTCGATTTGATAGCAACCTAGTTAATTAGTCATGGGCGACTGGAAGTCAAAGGGATAATATACCATGCAGTTGGCAGAACCCACACGACTTGACTACTGTGATTCTCCAATGCTGTTTGGTGAGGCATAGGCCGCTGGCTTAAGAGCTGCCCAGTGTCAGACTTTCATCCTATCACTAGTTTCCTAGCAAATCACTCCAGGGACTTCTCGGTTCTTTGAAAAGAGGCGTGAGAAGCACTCTGATATGTATGACCCTTGAAGAGTATCACTTCCAACATTGAGTTATTTCGAGTCTAATGTCCTAGTACATTCTAGACATTTTCCTCTCAGATGGCTTTTCCACGCAGCTCGACACCTCTTCATCCCTTTGAGGTCTTTTGCCTAGAAAACAAGGCGATATTCAATTGTTAGACGTCGCCTTTTCTGTTCAATCTCTGGCTCTTTTGTCCAAACTATTGTATGACATTCTCATCCGAGCCAATTGTCTATCTCTCGAGATCCGTAAAACTTGATATGAGTTCTAGTTGATACCGCAGCAGAACCCTGACTCAAAACTCCGCAGTAAGCGGCTGTCCGATTGTAGAAGCTTATGCCAATCCTCCCAAATTTGAGAAAGGAGTGAATCCAAGTGAAATCAAACGAAGCTAATCAATGTAATCTCATACCTGCTTCCTGAACTTGCGATCCTTCGTTCGTTCCCTCTTTGTGCTTCCTAAATCGAACAATCTCGTCGTTCAATCACACACTTTACTTCTAATTCTAAATCTTCCACTTCGAGTGGGACATTCAAATGGCCCCCCCTCATAACCCCTCACCACGCCAGCGAGCGAGACCACACTCGCCCCCGCTTTGCCTTCATCCCACACCACCTCCATCAGCCCCATCAGCTCTATCAGGTCCATTACCCAGGCCATCAACTCCGTCACCTCCCCAATCCCCTCTGCCTTCCCCTCCTAACACTCCTGGTGACTGGTTGCACGAGAAAGGAGAAGAAGACGCGGAGAAGGAAGAGGAAGACGATTTTGGCGTAAGTGATCAACTGGTCCCCAAACGACGTCCAAGACTGAGTAGGGCATTTGCAGGATGATATCGACACCTTATGCATCAAGATGGCCGGTCTCTCATTGGAAGTACGTAGCTATTCTGCTTTTGATTGTTCCATGCTGATTTAGACATCGCAGCCACGGAGAAAGCAGTTGGAAGAATCAGCCGTCCTCGGAATAACCAAGTGGTCGCAGCACCTTCAGATCCAGCACAGATGGGAGCAAGAGAAGCAGGAGCGTGAACGCAACGGCATGGAATACCTTCAAGGCCATGAGGATGAGAATGGAGGCCACCTACCAGATCCGCGGCGCATCTGTAAGTGTTCTTTCCACTGCTTCGATTGAGACGGGACATTCTCGTCAATCGTGGACATGACTAATTCGCCGTACCTGTATGTATAGTCCTCGCCCATCAAGCAAAACCGCGCTGCCACCGGCTTTTGTCTCTAGTGAAGCAATCATCCCTGCGGTCGTGGTCGTACTGGAACACCCCCTGCCCCTACTTGAGTTTTTGGCGCTAGAGTCTCGCTTACTTGACAACCCCGCCCCTCCCGCTTGGCGCGTCACGTCTGTTTAGATCTTCCGCGTCTCCCAATTTCTTGTACAGAATATCCCCTTCAACTTTTTGTCACCATCCAGCCCAGTGTCCTCAACATCACCATGAGGCTCCGACTTGTTGTCAGTCGGCATAGTCTGCCCGACACGCGTGTTCTGTGGAACATCGACACAAGCTCTTCACCGACCATCTACCAGCTGCTAGAGCAGGTCAACGAGATCATACCAATCGAATCAGGCGAGTGGGGCTTGGAAGATTACACTGTACAGTCAAATGGATTTGACTGCATACACTATAAAGGAGTGAGCGAGTTGTGTAAGGAGGATGAAGAGGTTCTGTAGGTTTGTCCGTCTTGATTCTTAATCCCAAAACTTACTTGTCCTTGCAGTATCAAACCACTTTCCTCTCGAGATTTGAAAGTACGAAGCATATCAGGCAGACACCAAATCACTTCAGATGGCAAGCATCTTGTGGATGGCGTCGCCTTTGGAAGACCACAACCCCTCCGACGATTTCCGTGGGATCGACCGGAGATTCATATACCACCCCGAAAGCGAGCACGAATAATGTCTTCTGAAGATGATATTGATGATGAAGGCTTCGCAGCTCTTAAAGATACAGAAGAACAAGAGACAGATGATGCAAACAAGCAATTGGTGCTGTGCGCCAACTTTGACGACGATGACTCAGAGGACGATGAGGATTTCACACCAGCTGGTGATGAAGATCAAGAAGACTTATCTGAAGAAGAAAATGAGTCTGCAGATGAAGATCTTGAGGAAGACTCCATTGATGGCGAAGGAGATGATACACAGAGTAACCCAGAGCAAACCGAGGTTGCGGAACATCTCGACGACGAAGGAGTACTTGCGGACTACGATGAAGCTGCTCGGATGAATATACGTAAGTTACACTCGGCATTTCCTGGGGCATCCTTGAATATATGTCGACATGTCTATGACCAAGCCGATGGCAACAGCATGATACTCTCGTGGGATGCTCTGAACGAAGGGTTCAAAGCCGTTGAGCCAAAAAGTGAATTTGCTGAAACATCACAAGAAGAAGCGAGTACGACCAATGCCAAGTCAAAAAAGCGATCTGCGGACGAACTTGAAGATGAGGACGAAGAGGAATCTGATGAGGAGAGTCAAGACCCTTTCTTAAATTACTACGACCAGAACGGATTACCACCTGGATCCATCACATCTGGGAAAGCTCTATCGGTCATGGCTGAGGCTGTGAAGGGCTCCCCAAACCGACGACTACAATCGGGCAGATCAGTCGCCAGCAATAAGATTAAATTCACCGATGAAGAATTATCGAAAGGTCTTACTTCCACACCACTTCTGGATGCGGACTTCCATGAAGATGAAAGTGAGGTAAACAGCGATGATTCTAGCGAGACGAGTAGCAGCGGCAGCAGCGATGCTCCAGGCGAGGAATCTGATAAGATAGACGTTGAGGATGAGGACACCTCTTCTTCAGGAAGTGATAGCTCTAGTGACTCTTTTAGTGAAGATGAGTCCACAGAAGAGGTTGTGAGCAAAACCAACGATGACGCTGCGGCAAGGTCTGATAGCGAGGAAGATGGGGATATTTCTTCTTCTTCAGGGAGCGATAGCTCTAGTGACTCTTCCAGTGAAGATGAGTCTATAGCAGAGTTGCCTTCTAAGATCGACGATGAAGCTGCTGTAGGGTCTGACGATGTTGAAGATGGGGATACCTCCTCTTCAGAGAGTGATAGCGACAGCGATGGTAGCAGTGAGTCCTCCAGCGAAGATGAATCACCAGATGAGGTTTCAAGCAAGTTTGTAGCTGCAATGTCCACTCCTACAAAGCCTCCCCAACGCACTTTTGCTGGAATTCCAGATAGTGGAAAGTCCAAGACTAAAGCGAGGAATGAACGCAGAAGAAAGAGTAATGCGTTACAACGACATGTTAGGACGGGAATTTTGCCAGCGGGAACTACATTGAAAGAATTCAACCAAATAGAGCTGAAAGATGACACATCGGCAGAAGATGCACGTAGTGCGCTACAAAAAGTCAGATCAGCCATGATAGCTGATGAATCAGGACGAAGTGCTCATCGAGCACTTGCTAAGACCGACGAGTTTGAACAGCAAAGGCAAAGACTACTTGCGTCGTTGTCTTCTGGTGGAGTTGAAGTTGGTCGCTCTCCGAGAAGTCCATCCATATCACCAGCATCTGAACCTCAAAGACCCGATGCTGAGAACTTATCGAGCGAAGCACCCAAGCAGCCCGTTCTTCATCCGAATGAGGCCATGCTTTTCTCTACTGCTAAGGAAACGATTGAGCAAAACTCTTCAAATTTAAACGCCCAAGAAGATACAAGCATGAACACCGACGATATCCGGCCGTCGACCGCACCCGAATCAACCGATACCCCATCGGAACCACCTCTGGTTCAACCTCCTTCGGTAGATTCATCTCAAGTCAAACCTTCTCGACGACCAAAACTTGATCTTGGCGCAGGAACTAGAATGCTTTTCGGTGCTCTGGGAAGGAGAGCCCCAAAGAACAAACAAGACGCAGAAAAAATCCAACAGGATTTGATGAAGGATGCGAGGCCTATCAAGGTTCCAAAACCAATCGAGGAACCTGTGGCAGATGCGTCCGAATCTGATGATGATGATGAATCATGGAGAGAGAAGATTAATTATCGAGCCGTGGAGTGTTGCTATGATGGTGTCGAATTGAGCGAGCCACCATTTCCCTTCAAACAACGTTGGGATCCTCAGCAAAGTGGAAAGGGACTGAAGCGAATGAGAGAGCAAACACAATATCATGAGGATGCACATGTATCGAAGAAGCAGCGAAAGCGGAAGGGTAAACATGCTCGTGCTGTAGAGGTGGAAAATGATGCCACATACGAGTCTAGCTTTCAAGCAGATTCTTGGAATGCGCAGTATGATGATTCTCAGTTGTCAGGGGCTCGAAATGATGATGAAGGAGATGTCGACCTGCAGCTGTTGAATGATCTACAAGCTCCAAGTGCTGAAGTCAGCCAAGTCCCTGATGACTTGGTGGCCCTTCCCGAAGATCCATCATCTCTCACACAACTTGAGAATGGAAAAGCGAAAGTCGGGATGACCATTGCATTCAAGAGCTTGGAAATGTCGGTCCAAACAAACTGGCAGCCACAAATGTCGCCATATCGAACTGCAATTGTTGTCACGATTGAAGATAATGGGGATCTTGATCTTAGACTTGCAGTAAGAGATCGGGCGGTGAAGTCTTACGATGAAGAAACTGGTGAGAGGATGTTTGACAAATTTGAAATGCCTATGGATGATGACGAGGAAGAAGATGATGGAAGACTATACCTTTCATTTGGTGAGCTTGTTGAGCCGAAAATCGTTGCACCTCCTCCAACGAATACGATACAAGACTCTGTTACAGATGAAGCATCTCAAGAAAAAAATGCACCGACTACAGATGAATCTGTTACTTTGAGTCACGAACGCGAGGAGGAACCCGAGGCACAGTTCTCTCATGTCACTGAAACGCCTCTTCAATCAGATGCCGCGGAGCAGATTGAGGAGATGGTTATCGACGAAGTTGAGGAAACAGTCGCGGACCCCCTGGCCGAAGATATTGCTCCACCCCCCAAAACGCCTTTAAACATGGACAACATCTCCAGCTCAAACGCGGAACATATCAAAACGATCATAAAGGATGCGGGGTTTCGATCATCAGTTCCAACAGTTGTTTTGGATGATCTTCGTCCCACTGGTACAGAAACTCCTGGCGATGCTGCAGTCTTTGAGAAGCTGTTAAACGATATGACAGACATTGGCAGCCGATCCTATTCTCCAAAATTTAATGGTTTTGGTAGCTCACCACCTAAGCAACCTTCAAACCCAGAAGTTCGTGAGTCTTCTCAACGAGCACCCTCCAACTCTCCAGAACCTCCACCATCAAGCTGGCAGACGACTAATTCTCCTTTCACGTCACCAGCAAAGCCCCAGGAGAATAGTTCGAGCTGGGTGACCGTGCCAAATGGAGCATCCAGTCAGCCAGAGGCTGAGGCTGAAGGAAGCCCAGAACCAGAAGAGAAAGACATAACTCCCAAGAAAGCCTCTACTCCTCGCAAAATACCCGAGAAGAAGGCACCGACCCCTCGGAAGTCGCCGAAAAAAGCATCTAGCCCAGAACTAGCGTTGCAGAACGATACGACCCCCATTCCAGAAGTAGCCAGGCCGAAGTCCATTAAGAAAGTAAAACGACAAACTTTTGGAAAAGCTCAAGAATTGTGGGAGAATTTTGAGACTACAAAGAGAGCAAGTCCGTCTGTTGAAAGCCAGGAGTCACCAGACCCATTTGGTATGGATGAGAACAGCACGACTGTTCAATACCCCAAGCTTTCTATTGGATCATCATTTACGAGTCAAGTAACGGATCACGGCAGACAACCAGACTTTGAATTTAATGACAGTACAACCACGAATATCGAAAACCCAAAGGTGCCAGGTCTTGATGATGATCAAGGAGCTGCAACTGACGTCGAACCAGAGCTCCCAAGTCGCAAATCAATCGAGGACAGTCAGTCAAATGATCCAATCGCTGTGGAGGCGGAACTCCCAGCCAGAAAGCTAGCGGGAAAGGCCGTAGAGAAGGATACCACTGAAGATGATTCGGAGGATCTTCCATCGCTGGATGAAGCATTCTTTTCTCAGTCTCAAAAATCTGCAAAGGAGAGAACACCCCTACGCTTCAAAGCACGCCCAAAGCAGACAAAGGCAGACAAGACAGCTGTTACTGTTGAAGAAGATTCAGATGATGAAGTGACACCAAAGGCGTCACAGAAGCAACGTCAAACTTCGCGGAGTCGTCAGAACCAAGGCCGACCATCTCAAGGTGCATCTCAAATTGCATCGCAAGGTCGGTCTCAAATACCACCAACGATTTTCGAAAACCGCCAAGTGAGCGCATCACAACCGAGTGGAGCATCACAGAGACGAGCCTCTCAGCCCCGTGTCTCTGCCTCCCAACCCTTTGTACCGATAGGCTCAATGATCACGGACTTGACCATGACTAGTAGTGAAGATGATCTCGACCCTCCTGTCAAGACTAGCAAGAAACCTCGGAAATATGAGATAAGTAGCGACGATGATGAAGACTATAGGGATGGATGGGTGCCGAAGAAGGAGAAGGAGAGGACGGAGACGAGGAGACATACCAGTGTTGGGTTAAGGGACTCATCGCAGACTTCGCTCAATAAGAACAGGAGGAAGACTTCTGCGAGATGAGATGAAGTAGAGGCTTGTTAATAGTAATTGGGGTTTGTGTTTATACCATAGAGTACATTATTGATTGATCATCCCGTAGGGGAGTACTATGTCTCTAGCTATGCTCAGCAGTACACAACCTTGGAATAGATAGATGTACATGAACCTTAGCAGACCCATGTCTCGGACTGACCAACTCGTGAGACTCATCAACACCTGATCCGCATTCCGGACCTACCTGATGCGATGCTCCTACCCGCGTCACGTGCTCGTACCCGTGGAGTGAAATGAAAAGTCTTCTTGAGATTCAAACCCACCCACCGCTTGAGTCCTCTTCCCATCTACAACCAAGAAACGACTCATCTATGTGTTGCCTTCCTTCACTTTCTTTGTTGTGATAATTCGGTATTCAGAGTTCTTGTTCTTGTTCTTGTTCGGGCGTTTTCAGCTCTCCTGAACAAATTCGCCGGCCTTCTCCTTGCAAGCTACGGAACAGACAGAACTGAGTGAGAACATGCCCTTTTTTATCATAAGAGGTAAGTGAGGCGCAGGAAAAGTATAGGAGTATAGCGTGTTGAAACTTGAAACTCGTTATATTTTTTTCTTTTGTTTCTGTGGCTTTCTTTTCTTTTTCTTTTTTTCTCGATGTAGTGGTGGTGTTCTCGACGCGTTTCACATGTGAGTTGTATCGGTGTCTAATTCGCTGTGCTGTTTTGGACTTGGACTTTAGTGCATGCTTTGAAGAATAGATGGATGGCACGAAACGAAACGAAATGGAGCTTTGAAACGTTATTTTGCAGTCATAACTGTTGTTTCGTCGTGCTTGAATCATTGATTATGTTCCATGTCAGCCATCGTCGTTGAGTCTGACTCTAAAGGGTTGGTGAAACTCTTCTCTTCTCTTTGATTTTCTAATTAACTCTCATTGAAACTCACTTCTCTTCTTGATTATTCTTTTTAAATGTCGAATTGAGCCTTTCGAATGATCTGATGAAAGATACCGAGGAAGGCAAGCAAGCTATATCATAATTCCTCCAAAGTATAATCTCACTCCGAGTCACACATCTCCCAACCAATCACGACACCGCACGTGCATGCATCGGCAAGCGAGTCCTGCATTGCATTGCATCACGTTATCTAGCTCCCTAGGTATCTCTAGAAAGACGTCTATCCGGAACCGCGGATTCGGATTCCATTCCATTCCCCTCCCTCGAGAGTCATGAAGCTCCTCTATCTCCCCATCTCTTCTCTCCTGGCTATTTCGATTCCAAGCCTCGTCGCTGCAAGTCTTGCTCCTGCTCTGGTTCCCAGAACAGCGTCGCCGTCAGATCCACCTGCACTCCCAAGCGCAGCCTTACCACCTCTCCTCCAAGCAAAACCCACAACTCCAACTCCGCTGCTAACTTCGGCACCGTATGCTTTGGTGACCGAAGCTCCGGAGTATAGTTTAGGGACGGGCATGGAGGGTGCAGAAGGCGTTAGTGTGAAGCAAAAGTGGCATTTGACGACGTACACTACGTGTGTCACGCTGGGGACGTATGTCGATTGTGGGGTGCATGAGCCGGTGTTGCCTGGGGGGGATGAAGTTGCGGGAGCTGGAAGGGTGGGTGGACGTGGGGTTTGGGTGGGCTTTGTTGTTGGGGGTGTGGGATGGGTTTTGTGGTGATGTACAGGGGAGGAGGGGTTAATGGTATAGAGGTGGAGACTGTGGGAATGGAAGAAGAGGTGTTGGGTTAATGATGTATGATTTTATGAATGGATGAATGGGAAGGATTGGTATGTGCCTAGGTATGGGCCGTAGCGTTGCTTATTGGGCTGGAGTGGAGTTCAGTTTCGGGATTGGGATCGGTATATGGATATGGATATGGATGGATACGGATATATGGGTAACGACGCCATGACATCTTTACATATTGCTAGATTTGCAGGCATTTCTATCCAACTATAGAACCATAATCAAGACTCGAGATTTTTACTCACTCACTCACTCACTTAGATTCCCTCCTCTGCCTTTTACAATCTCAAAAACGCCCTCCCAATTTCACCTCACAAATCTGAATCTCCACCGCATCATCATAAAACGGCCCCTCCTGCTCCCGTGCCCCTAACACTGGGAACTCAATCTCTTCAGCCCTTAATCCGCACCCCTCACACGTCCCCAGAAACCCAGCAAACGTCCTCTCGTTCCGAACCGTCGCCGCAACTAATACCCTGACGCCCGGATTCCGCGCAAATAGATTCTGGAACGTCGATACCAATGCCGGGATACCAGCTGCGTCATACGTGACATCTGCTGCGATGACTACATCCACATCCGCATCCAGAATTCCCATCCCCATTTCTCCTCTTTCCTCTGCACCGTCTTCGCCCCAGATAAACACGCTGCCGTGGATTTGAGAAGAATCCGTGAGGTGGTTTAATGCGAAATTGGAGGGTAGGCATGAGACTACGTCTGAGGATCCGTCTGTACATAGGACGTGTGCAGCGTGCAAGTATTTGGCACACAGGATGGATAGGAAGCCGGTTCCGCATCCGAGTTCGAGGATTCGGCGCGAGTGGATTAGGGGTTGTGAAGTTAGGTACTGGGAAAGGTGGAGGGATGCTTCCCAGGTTTTCAGACCGGTTGTTCCGGATGCCGAGAGGACTGTTGGGTGGGTTGTTAGTATATATATATGTAATAGAAAAGTTTCTTGTCGGTTAAAAAACACTCGGGTTGGACATATTCAAGGTGTTTTGGCTTAGGGGGGGGGGGGGGGGGTTGACTTACGGTTGCGGGATTCGAGGAGGGTAATCGTTGGTGGGACGAGCGTAGAGGAATTGGAGGTGGGTGTTGGGGGTGGTGATTTGAAGTTGGAGAAGCTGGGGAGGAGGGAGGACAGCGTGTATGTCACGTAGGACTTTTGCTGGGTGGAGGCTGCTTCGGAGGGGAGCGGGGAGGAAAGGAGGGTGGAGAGGTGGTTCATGAGATTATCAGATATTCCCTGAGATATGATAGACGGTCAGAAGATGAGATGAGATGAGATGAGATGTATTGAAATGATCCGGGTTGGATATATATAAATGATTTGAAAAATGTGTTAAATTTGATACGGGGAAGCAATAGCATACGTCTTCTTCCCAGTCTTGAATACTCTGCTCAATTTTCTTGATGAGTTTTTTCAATACCTTTAATTGATATCTCGCAGGAGGTGGATGTTCAATGACTGATTCATCAAACATGGTGGAATAAATAGCTTCTTGGAAGGCATCTTTTCGAAGATATTCCTCATCTGGGTAGTCTAACTCGAGTTGAAGCTGGAGATATTGACGACAGAAGCGGTTGAGTTGTACTCTTCCACCAATTGCCAGTTTCTGCTGCATCCCCAGTGCCCTTCATCGAACAACATGTACATGACTGAAGAACTTTCATCTTTTCTCGTAAGTTTACAAAGTGACCTGGTGGCTGGTGCTCCCTGCAGTTGATGCAGCCCCCGCTCATGCCTTAGGCATCAAGTCACGTGCATTTCATGAGCCACCAGGCTAGTCCCCTCTCGACCATCGCTTATCTTTAGTTCTTTCCACACAGCAACTTTGACCTTTTCTCGTTCGCCGTCTCAAAATCTCCAAATCAACGACAACACCATGGCCGACCAACCCGTAACGCTGCGCACGCGCAAGTTCATTCGTAACCCTCTTTTGGGCCGAAAGCAGATGGTTGTGTACGTCTACGCCTACATCTGCGCACTCAGTGGGATGGACAATTAGCTAACAGTGGTGACAGCGACGTTCTTCACCCAAACCGCGCAAACATCTCCAAGGATGACCTCCGCGCAAAGCTCGCTGAGATGTACAAGGCGACCGTTGCCCAGGTCAACGTGGTACGTTAGATATACTCTTGATTGTTATGCTGGTGCTGATTATATTCCTCGCAAAGTTCGGTCTCCAAACCCAATTCGGTGGTGGCAAGACAACCGGTTTCGCTCTCGTCTACGATTCTCCCGATGCCCTGAAGAAGTTCGAGCCTCACTACAGACTGGTTCGTGTTGGATTGGCCAGCAAGATCGAGAAGCCCAGCAGACAGCAACGTACGTCTCCAACGCACCCCACATGGGACCACAGAAGTCATACTAACGTGATGGATAGGCAAGCAACGCAAGAACAGACAGAAGACGCTCCGGGGAACAGCAAAGGTCAAGGGTGCCAAGAAGAAGAAGGACGCATAGATGTGCCCCTCCTTTTTTGTATGTGGAAAATGGAGGCATTTGGTGTTGCGGGAATGGGCATTGGCTTTGTATGCATCTGCGCTGGCTTTCCATAGGTTTCGAAGGATTGGTTTGCTCGTATGATGCATGAATTCGATGGAACCATTCGGCATACTACAACAATAAAGGCGTTTGCTTTCTTCTGCATACGGGTCGGATACTAGGTGACAATGTGAATCTGGACGATATGACGAGGCGTGGGATTTGGATTTGGAGATTTCAGCGTTGCACACAGTCTGGAAGTTTCCTGGTTGAGCATCTTATGTCGCTTGAAAAGAGTCTCAAGCATCGAATTCTTATCTCGATACTTCATATTGTTTTCCTCATGCTGTTTTCACTTTCCTCTCCTCCTTCCTTCCTCCTTTACAAACATCCCAATTCTTTCAACGCCTTAAAGCTGCAACTTACCACAGCAGACTCTCGAGCTTATGAGCGGCGCCAACCCACCAGCTCCTTACTCCTCACTCGGTATTGATTCAAAGCAACCCCCGCCCAGCACAACGCAGCAGCAGCGCAACGCCACCTTCCCAACCTCCTGGAAAGCAACCTGGTTACAAGCACCCTCCACGCCAGCTCCCCCCAAAAAACCCCTCACAAATAGCCACTACCTCATAGGTGACCTCGAGGCCCCACACCCTTGCGCTGCGTCCCGAAGTTGAAACGAGACTGGAAGGGCCTGTAGGTAATGAATGGAATGGTCTAAACACGGTTGGAGGGGGGGAGTACATAAACCTCTTATTTGCACGCTCTCGAACTTCTATAGATAAAACGCCACGCCTTAATGCGAGACTCCCCGCTTGCACTTTACGCATTTTCAGTACCTGGCTGACTATTGTCTTGCGAGTAGGTAGGTACTAAGTCTATTATGCCCGAACTATCTATGCTTCGTGTCATGCGGCAGACATCACATCAGCCAACGCTATCACCTGGTAGCTCTGCAGAGTAAGGCGAGGCGTGCTTCAGTTCCGAAGCTCTGCTGTTCAGTTCCCTTTCGCTATCGACATCGTCGCCGGAGCCTGACTCTCGTAGCGGGAACGAGACATATATAGCGTGGGTTTGCTCTCGATTCTTCCAAGTAAAGCAATGTCCGATTCTTGTTAGCTTGGTCGCTTCGGCACAGTTCTCCATCGTATATATCATATCGGGGCCTCGATGTCATTCATCGCCGAATCCAATCCACTGCCAGAGCAGGAGTGGAGTGGAGTGTAGTGCATGGATGAGGGGTGTTTGTTTGAAATAAACTCGGCTGATGGATCCGGATGGAATTTATACAAAGCCTAATTTATGCCCATGTTCTTTCTCCATGTGAAATCCACACCCCCCTTTCTTATATATGTGTCATACTCCCCGGTTTCTGGACAAGATTCCCTTAGCTTACCTTTCCATGCTTTTACAGCGACCGTCGATAGATCTGTATTATGCCTCTCTTCCTAGCCTGCACAAGCGGAATCTAATGGTCGCGCTATAAGGCGAAAAGAAATGGGATATATAGGAGGCCGGTACTTTATCATGCTCGCGTAGGTTGCTAGCTAGCTCGGGCAAATATTTCTTCTCTCCATGCTAGTTCATCTCTAGCTACCTTAGGTAGTATGAAGACTTGAAGTACGTGCCATCGCGCCCTGCCAGCCAGCGTATTCAAATTGCATCAACCGTGGGGATATCAACTACAACCTCCTACTATGTATAATTCAATTTAATTTCACATAATTAAGCCTGAGTCTTGACTGAAAAATAAAGTGCACAAATAAACCACTATGATAAAGTAATAACGTCTCCCGTCTGCCGAAATTAAGGTAGACAGGAACCAAGTCCTTGCGCCAGCTTGTATTTACAGTCTGAAGCTCGACGGATCAGGATTGAATATGCACCTCGATCTACGAACTCTGGAGTTTGCGGGGTCTTGATCGATAAAGACCCTGATATTTTCGGTTGTTGTGATGTGCTTGTGCAGAATTATGGTGAGTAGCTGGAGTAATTATAAAGGGCTACTTATTGTATTATAGGGATGTTTCTCACTAGTAAGGGGTGGGTGAAGCTGAGTTAGTACCACATCGGAGATGTAGTTTAAGCTTTTCTATTTGTATATTATTTTCGGCTTCTCTTTGGTATGTGGACGCCTCGGTCGAGATTGTATGGAAAGGTAAGAGGTAAGAGGTAAGGAGTAAAGACTTGGTCTATAAGAGAATATTTCTCAAGAGCTACTATTATCCAAGTCGCACGCAGCACTATGGAATAAGAGATGAAATTTATTAACGACAGATCAGAGCTGGGTATTTGCTATTTAGACATGGAGAATTTAGACCTATTCTCGATCGCGAACCCCCCCAATGCAAGATTAACCCCTTGGCAAAACGACAATACAGTATCCCTATGATGATATTACAAAACCCAATTCCCATCTATATCCGTATTCAGTAGACTGTCGAAGAACAAATTATCCGCCTCCTGCAAACCCCAATCCTGCATCAATTGATCAGAGACCAGCGAAGGGTACCGACTACTTGTAAACGAGACCATTGGCATGTTGACAGGGTCGGAACTTGGTAAAGACATGTCTGGCCAAGTATTAGAATTCTCGGTTCCTTTGAGCTTCAAATTACTGTCGAGCGTGATGATAGTCTGCCGCTTTTCGGCGTACGGCGTCGTGGGGTTTGGAGGAGTCGGAGGCAGTTTGGTCGCGGGCGGTCGCACTATGCTAATGGTGCCGAAATACGGAATCGTAAGACGGAGATTCCCAGCCGCTCGTCCAGAAGGCGAATCGACTGCGAGGAGTGACCGGATAACGTCGGAGCTTTGCGAAGCTATCACATTCTTGCCACCGTCTGATAACATTTCTAGGGATTTCAGTACTGTGTGTATCAACTTTCGATCGTTATCTTTCCGTTGTCGCGTTTCGGTCGTCTCGTCCCCTTGAGAAGGTTCAATCAACCCCAGAAATAATGTAACGGTAGCTGTGAGCGCTCCAAAATCAATAACCTTGCAGCAGAATCTGCTATTTGCCGTACTCCGCATTGCGAGATATCGATATATCATTTCCCTGGATGACTTCAGACAGCTGAATTTGCTGTATTCGTAACGACGTTCTGTAGCAGCACGTAACATATAGGGTAGGTGAACCAATGCCTCCAGCTGGAAATACCACACTTGAGTCATTAAGCTATCAAATTGCTCTGCTGCTTTCGGGGTTCCTTCCTCGGCGAAGAATGTAGGGATTGCCCACCAGGACTCTGGCATATTCTTCGCGAGGTTGTCGAGCTTTTCATCAATCTGCTGCGTCGTGGCATATGCGTTGGAACTTTCACACTGATTTCTATCGATGACCAAGGCTGTCAATTGACTGAGCTTTCTCGAGAAGAGTAAGGGTTTGTCGATAGCCGGATTTTGAAATGTCTCGTCTGGAGCAAAATCGTTATCAGGAGAGCCAACAGGCAGACCCAATAGAAGAGCCTACCATGTTAGCTAGGTTTGTTTGTGTGATGGTTTAACTCACTAAATATCTGTCAGCTTGGAAAATCTGAAACCACATATCTTGCCCATTCGGAATCTCCGTTGACCGTCTATGGATGCCCATTAATTGACCTATATTCAGAGCTCTTCGGAAAGTCAACCAAGCTCGCCGCGGGTTGCCTGCGTTGATGTGATAGACGCCTTGGAGACTCAAGCATTCTAATCCCTCCATAGTGCTAATCAACTCATCATCGGATGTTATAAGACCAGAGACAGTTGCTAGATATCTTTCCATACGAGCTTCAACCGATGGCAGAAGATGCAGTTGTTTGGTATCGAAGTCAGGGTTTAGTTGTTGGAGGCACACTGCAAGGTACAATATAGTCCTCGCAATAATTGTAGGATGCTTCTTTGAGATCTCCGCTAGGTCAAAGATAGGAGGCACTACCGAAGGCTCTCTGTCGCCAAACATACTGGTTGTATGCGTTGACATGGCGTGAATCAGAAGCCAGCAACTGCTGTTTTGAGATATTAGTTGGGCATCTCTTTGTGATGGAAGTATGTCTATTAGAGTTTGCCGAATTCGATCAATTTTAGGTGGCCGGCAAGAAGGAGTTTTGGTTCCGCTACTCGACTGGGCCGGGGTAGGCATTGATGAAGGACCATTTTCTCGACGACCGAGCTATTACTGTTAGTGAGCCCTACGAAACATTGACTAAAATACCCACAACATTATTGTCAAAAAGTGTCATGAAAGGGGTCTCCTGAGAGACCCCGGATGAAGCTGATGTGTAGGGCGTGAGATCCTCAGTCCCCATAGACTCTGGGGTGAGGATATCTTGTTGGACTTTGTCCTCTTCTTCGTATTGTGTGACCTTTGCAACCAAAGTTTCCAACAAGCGTTCTACACGACCGAGTCTCTCGCCCATCTGGGTATTGCTTGATGGTTCGCGCTCTTCTGGGTATTCTTGGCTAAGACATGTCGTTCCCCGCGTGAGGCAACCCGAACAGACTGGCACATCTTCTGAACTCAATTGGCACTTGATCTTTCTTCGTTTGCCTTTTCATCCATTTAGAACATGATTTCGAAAGTCGGATTGAAACATAAGCTTACACTCCCAGCAACTTCGGGTGCCTTTACGGACTCTTTTCCTGGGTGGCTCAGCATCGGGGGAAGAGAAGCCACTTCCAGACATCTTGATGGACTGAATTGCAGGACTGACTATTATCGACGACTTGTTTGATGTAGAAACAAAACAAACGAAAAACAAAGGCCAGATATCATTACATGTCAAACGCGAGAATGGAGATAAGAGAGGTAACATCAATGTGCAACCTCGCGTTGACCGTCATCATGCGCTGCCTGGCGACATTTCTTTCCTCCGCCGTCGTTCGGCTGGACGCGACTCGAGTGATTGGCTCGGAGACTTTTGCTTATGGCATGGGCATGGGTCATGTGATAAAATACCCGAGCCGAGTAATGAAATATATCACGTGAAGGTCTCGCAGGTGCATGCCATGCCATGCCATTTCCTTCAACGTTTCTAAGCCCAATAACTTTTATCTTTGTCTTTGGGGAAGCTCATGCATGCCTCCTCCAATTTTTCATTCCCATTTCCTTTAGGACCCCGGCTAAACCTCATTATCAGGACTTTCTCTGCAGCGTTTATCTCAACATCAAAACTCCCAATCCTAGCATTTGGGGGTATATAATCCATGTCAAAGCCATCTTCCTCTAGACCCATCCGCCAAGCGTCCAAGTTAGCCATCGTGGTAGAGTTCCGCGTACCTTCTCGGCAGGCATACCATCGCTGCAAAGCAATTGCCTCCCGGCGAAGTGTTCGATCTCGACACCACTTTCCAACTGCATGAAGGGCAGGAATTACTCCAAGATTGAAAGTGAAATCATCATCCGAAATACTCTTCTTCATCTGTATGATTTTCCTGCAAGTGGAAACAAGTTCTTTGAAGTCTTCAAGGTGCTTGTCGAAAGAGCAATTATCCGTATCCAGCGAGCTGACCAGGTACATCTCGCTAGTCTTGCAACGGACAAAAAGCATGTGTGCTGCAATTGCTGCTGATTTGTCAGACGACTGAGTGATTTTATTGTATAAAGCTTTGAAGGCTCGGCGCCACCGTCCGTGTTCTCGTGCCAATTTGTCCCTTTCATCTTCAAAAGTTTTCAACCTCTCGGAAGGTGTAGAGGTACCCATCTGTGGACCAATGGCACTCTCGTCTTGCTTAGGGGTAACTTCCCTTCCTTCATAGAGTTTCGACGGTATACTTTGATCTTGTTGGAGATTGGATATCTTCCACATGAAGAATATTGCTCGTGAGTCAACCAAACGCCAATAGTGACGAACATCGTCTATATTCGAGAATTTCAAGGGCATTTCTTGGATTTCTTCCTCGCCTTCATTTATCGATAGTCGGTGGCTTTCTGCCGGGCTAGAATCGTTTATCCCTAGTATCTGAGTGTTGAAAAAGGTACCTGCCTGGACCATCTCGATCTCCGGAAGCATGGTACGAAGAGTCTGGGGATCGCAGTCCCCACCTCTGGCTTTTAAGCATTCTTGAAACAGCTTCAGCCCCTATCATACATGTAGCATCAGCATGTTTATCCGACGGTTTCATCGAATACTTTGAGGACAGGATCATAGAATCTTCTAGAATAGGCAAATCTTCTCGACAAGTTGGACCAGACAACCATACAAAACTTGGCAACATCTGGTCCTGGATTAACTTACACTGCGAGTGTGGCTGATTGTGGTAATGAGGTTACCAGATAGACATTCTAAACACCAAGGCGCTGAGTCAGTACTGTAAAAACAGGGACTTGAGGCTATGGATGGGGAGGCGTTCACTCTGAACCCGCAACTCGAGTAAGCAGTCTTAAGATATCCGAAGCAGGAAGTGTTCAAAGTAAGGACTTACCGAAGAAGCACACCATCAAACAAGCCACCAAAGCGGCTCTGGTATCCGGTCGATTGCCCAGGGTTTCCCTCATTACCTGCAGAGATTTTTCATGGTGTTTCAAAGCGAGCTGTCTATGTCGAAGCGCATTAACTCTCGAGGCTTCATCTTTGGCTTCTCGATTTAGCTTCCTCGATACACTGAGAGCGCCGATTGCAACAACAGCTGTAAGCATATAGGGTTGTTTCCGACAGCCGTCAATCACGAGTCGATTCCAGGTGGACTTGTCCAAAGCCCCAGATAGATCAAGAGCTATCTCGTTTTGGAAGTGCTGAAAATGCGTAAATTCGAATTCACTATGGCACTCAACCCCCGAGAAAGGTACAACTGATAGATTGTCAGGAATCTGGAGCGGTAGTAAAAGCCGTGGGCGCAGCAGGCTTTGTCGGAAATTCGAGTACCCGTCGCATTCAAGTCCAACTTTGATGCACCGATTGCACTTTGGCTTGGCCTCGTCACACTTGACTCTCCTCCTTTTCTATCGAGAAATTAGTTACTATTTCTCCAGCAAAAGCAAGAGCCGAATAGGTGAAACACCCCTCGGGGTTCTCAACACAGCAAACCCGAGGAACGAAGAAAATGGTTGATATTACACAGGTCAAGCAACCCGATTTTGTTTTGACATTCTGTCTCCTCCTAATAATCTCCTTGGATGATTCCGAGGTCATCGTTCTAACGATAAGGGAGAGTCCGCTAGCTTTGTCCCTTCAAAAGATGATACTAAATAGACAAAAGCACATTCGCAAACTGTATTCGCATCGAAAGTCAAGTAGATGATTGAATATAACCACTGAAAGACAGCCTTGTGTTTCGTTATCCGCTTTGATTTATGTTGAAGACTAGCACTTTAATAATTAGTTAGGTAAGAGGTCTGATGGAGTCCATATCGCCGGAGGGATTCTTACGTACTATTTTAAGATTCTGTGCCACAATCAGGAGGGGGCTCATTCAAACCTCAATCCTAGACTCAGCCAGATCGTAATCGTGTAATAGTGAAAACCAAATCTCGACTTTTAAATACCTGTTGAATTTAACAGGGTGGCGAGGTAGAAACGTTAATCTTAAAACAATTAAATCATCAATTCGAGGGTTACGAGTAATTCCTTCATTGCGGCACAGTCAAGTCAGTACCTACCTACGCCGTAGATGCTAAATCTCTATAAAGGGTGGCTTACAACTTAATCAATGCACATTAGACATATCAAGGAATTTGATTGTCTCATGACCAAAGAGGGCCTACAGATCCGTAATTTTTATGCGGTATAGTAGTTCACCGCAGGCACGGTGGTACCTCAAGTACCCCTGGCGTTACAGTAGCTCCTGAGGCTTAAGTCCGGAGGAGTGGCCCGCTTTTCAACGATGCCAAATCTGGCATGTTGTGAATTCGAGCTCATAGCATAGCTTGCCATTAATGCAAAGAAAGACCTTGATGTTTCTATCACTCTTTGATTTCCCAAACCAGTGTACTAAGTATGAATGCCCTAGATGAAGCAAAAAGAGAGGCTGCCAAGCGTGCAGTACCTCGAGCCAACGGACAACGCTTGACCCGCAGGCGTGTCCCCCTTTCATGTATCGCGTGTCGAGTGCGAAAGTGAGCACCTTCCCTATATGTACACTCTATAGGCATAATTCAGACTGTTATATTGATAGAAACACAGATTGAAATGCAATCGAGAGAAGCCATGCCAAAATTGTGTTGTCAGAGGAGAAACGATTGCAGCTGCGTGTACCTACGTGGAGAAAGCGGACAAAAAGAGTTCACTACTATCAAACCCACGCTCAGATGCTGAGGATATGAGGAAGAGGCTCAATCGTCTCGAGAGCTCCATTCTCTCCATGATGGATACTAATGGGAATCGCTCTGAAACTTCTGCATCCAGTCTTTCCCACGTGTCAGGTGCCGAGAACACCAGTGAAAGCCCAGATCAAACTGGAGGGCAAAAGATATCTGTTGATTCCAGGAGCACACACTGGGATGCTATCTTGAATGAGGTGAGTACTTTGTTTATTTTGAAAGAATGTTACCTGACGCGGCGCAGCTTGGAGCTATGAAGGATGCTTGGAGTGAAGAGAACGACAAGATTGAGTTCTCAAATGGCCCAGTTCCTACTGGAAAGCCTTTTCGACCAAGTCTCCTTTCCGGACTTTCGCAGCCTCCTGATCGAGCAACTATCATGGAGTCTTTGCCTTCCAAGGAAGCCACTGACAGACTTGTTTCCCAATTTTTCAAATCTTACACCCCGTCGGTACCCGCGGCATGTAAGTGTGACCACTTCTCACTACCGGAATCTCATTGACATATGTCTAGTTTTGGTTCATGAAGCAACATTTCTGAAGCAGGTGAGATGGCCTCGTTATATTTTAGTGCAAAGCTAATCCTGAGCAGTGTAACAAGCACTGGGAAAATCCAGCTGAAACCAAAATAATGTGGATAGGTCTCTTGTTTGGCGCGATGGGTCTTGCAATGCAGTCATACACCAGAACCGGCGATATCCCTCCCGAATACCAGGGCACTATACCAGCGATGGTAGATCTATATCGTATTCAGGCAGCCCAGTGCATTGTCCTTGCCGATATAACTAAACCAGTCGAGTTCACAATCGAAACATTGATGTTCTACACAATGCTCGAGTACACAGTCTCCAGAGATGGAGATATGGGCACATGGCTTTTATCCGGTACGATCATGCGTCTGGCGTTGCAGCAAGGTTACCACCGTGATCCATCACAACACCCGAATCTCACGCCCTTTCAAGGGGAGATGCGAAGGAGAGTTTGGATTAGCCTTAATCAGCATGAATTGCTATTCTCTGTACTTGTTGGTCTACCCAAGCCGGTCAAGTATGCGGAATGCGATACGCAGCCACCTCGCAATATCCATGAGGAGGAGCTTTACGAGGATATGAAGGAATTGCCACCTTCTCGACCTCTGACCGAACCAACTAAAGTTTGTTTTCAGGTTGTCAAGTCTCGATTGATGCGGGCCTACGGCGAGGTTGTAGAGTTCCTCCATCTTATTCGGCCGCAGCCTTTTGCAGAGGTCATGAGGCTTGACTTGAACTTGATGAAAACCCGGGAGATGATTCCAGCCCATCTACAGCTCGGGGATACACTGGAAGATATGAAGAATGACCAACCAGCAAGGACCATGGAGAAATATATCCTCCAACTATTTTACCACAAAGCAATAGTTCTACTCCATCGCAAATTTTGGGATGCTGCGCCAGAAGGTACCCCGCCGGGAAAGTTCTATTACTCACGGAAGACATGTGTTGCTTCAGCAGTTGCTCTTTTAGATCACCAAGCACTGATGCATGAAGGAATCCGTCCAGGCGGACCACTTGTCAAAATGAAATGGTACCATTTCGTCATCACCACCCACGATTTTCTTCTCGCGGCAATGGTCATATGCCTGGATGTCATGAACCTCCGACGACAATTTCCAGACAACAATTTCCCTCCTTGTGTCATTACGGAACCACAAAAGCTAAACGCCATTCTGAGATCAAGGAATATATGGGCGGACATCGTGGATGATTGCCAGGATGCAAAAAGGGCTGTCACCTTGTTGGATGCTGTTTTGAGCAAGCTGAAAATTAAAGGCCAGCGAGAGGAGAAGAGAACAGAGGAGATATATCAAGCTCAGCCCTTATCAGCGTTGGCTCCGCACCCAACGGCGGAAACTTTAAGGTTTGATCCATACTTTACCGATCAATTTGCGCTGGGTGGGATGCCTCTCGCAGTGGGATATCCTACTACTGAGGACGACATCATGCAAGATACGTTTCCTGATATCCTGTCTTCCGATCTTTCTGTTCCAAATGACTTTGACTGGGTAAGTCCTTTGACTTCTGGTGTACTACACCGTCCACTAAATGATAAACAGGATGCTTGGGATCAGTTCCTGCAGGTACAACAGCAGTCATTTACCGAGGCAATCCCCTATGAGTTTCAGATGCAAAGCGTATGAATATAGGACCAGACTAAACCTGCTACACTCGTTCTACGTACCGGCTACATTCAATCCAAGCTTTACCATATCCATATAAGCACGGAACACTAGACAAGAGCTCCAATTATACGGCGGCATCGATCCATCGAGCTGCGAATCTATCCTGAAATCCTCAAAAATAGGGCCCAACTGGCCCCTCCACGTCTTGACACTGATCTCAGAAAACCCAGTCGCAGTCTCCTTCATACCGTCCGTCTCAAACCCCTTTATGAGAGTCGCCATATATTCATCCAGCGGTATAGGTTGGGGCGCCTCCATCGTTCTTCCCCTATGCTGCGCATTAAGCGGCGGCGCGAGCTCAATGACATTAATATGTTTACCGGCAAGCTGAGCGCGCAGCGTAACCATAAAAGCGTAGGTACCAGACGACTTTCTTACCTGTGGAGTGAGTGGAAGTGGCGAGCGAGGGTTTCTCCTCGGCGAAGATTGCACCGATGAGGGGGATTTATTTGATGTTGGCTGTCATTTCGGATTGGATGTTTGGATTGATAAGAAGCTCGATGTTCACTTACTGTTAGTCAAGCTTCTTAATATCATAAAATTAAACACTACTTATACGTTTCCTTTCCTATCCATCCTAAACACGATTCAGTATGTTCTCTACAACAGCCTCAATCACAAGCCAGACTTAATCAAATAATCTATCAATGGACTTTCCTTACCCGGATATCCATAACATCACAACCTCCTTTCTCCGCTTCGGTTCGAAGAATACTCCACTCATATTTTGCTTCAAACCCGCTCGCACCGAGACTTGGACAACTATCTAACCTTTACCTACCCATAAAACTATAAGAAAATCTCACTCATACGTAACGCAATAGAAAATAATACCCCACTGCATCAAAGTAAAAGGGCCTGTCACGCAGTAGTCACGTGCTACAATATCATATCAAGCCTCATAACCAAGGCATTAACTCTCCCATCCATCAATCTATGCCATCCTCGCCCAAAAAATTACATCTCCAAGCCTTCCAACCCAACCCACCTCACCACCACCTCACCACCACAACCCACACCCACACACACGAAATCCTCGACCTCTTTCTTCCGCAAACATGCCACCAAAGGTCCAACGCATCCCCATCCAAGCCGCGACGTCCTCGCGGCGCTCGGCCCCTAAGGGCTATTTCGCAAGCACGTACAACACGTTGACAGCGCCCGAGAACGCGAGCGTGGTGCGCAGCGTGGCTGTTTTTGGGGCGGCTGTTGCGTTGTTCGCTAGTAGTTGGAGTGAATTTCTTTTGCCGCCGTGAGTTTTTGTTTTTTTTTCCTTTGCTGTTTTCTGGTTCTATGTATGGGATGGAGATGTAGATGGAGATGGATGGGGAAAGGAGCCAGGATGGTTAGATGGATGATGGTGCTAATGGTTTTATTTGCAGGTTGTAGAGAAGGGAAGAAGTGAGGGAGGGGAAGAGGGAGAGGGAGAGGGAGATGCATGGAAAGGGTATGGATGTGATGGATGGATGGATGTGGCGGTGGAATAACAAGCACCGTCGATGTTGGAGATAGCTCGGGAGGATTGTATGATACAAGGACGAACGGGCAACAGCGTCGGGGTGTGATACGAATATGAGTGTAATACAAAAGGGAAGGCATGGATTGCATGACAGGCGTTACGACGATACATACCAACGAGTGAATCTCTACTTCACAACCTTTCGTCAATCTATTTTGAAATATGCCTTGAAGGGAACTGTGCTCAACGACTCTATGCAGGTTTCTTGATAAAGGGGAATTATGTAATGATTGTATACACGCAGTTTCTCTGCCTAAAACTACACGGAGAGAGATCCCACCTATTAATCATTCAACCCTGACGCCTGACCCTGACACCTTCCCCATCAAATAATCAATGCTGACTCCACTGTATACTATCAAGAGCAACACCCTCCTGCACGAGCTCCCAAAGCGGGCTTAGCTCTCTCAAAAACGTGACTCGTTCCTTCACTGCCTTCAGCACATAGTCGATCTCTGACTCTGTGGTGAAGCGACCGATACCGAAACGGATACTGCTGTGGGCGCTCTCATCACTGCTGCCCAAGGCCCGTAGTACGTAGCTGGGCTCCAGGGAGGCGGAGGTGCAGGCGCTGCCGGAGGAGAGGGCGATGTCTTTCAAGGCCATGAGAAGGGACTCACCCTCGACGTACGCGAAAGATACGTTGACACAGCCGGGGTAAAAGTGGTTCGGGTCTCCGTTTTGGGTGGTGTGCTCCAGGGAGAGGAGACCGCTAAGAAGTCTGTCGGAGAGCATCTTGATCCGTTTAGAATCATACTAAAGACCATTAGCTATGCTCGATAATTATATTCAAATTAAAGTATGTAGAGTAGGAAATCAGAAAATGTACTGCGTCTCTTCAAGGAAGCCTCAACTTGCAAGCAAGGAGATCACTCTGAAAGCCATGCATATGAAGTAATTCATCATATTCAACAAAGTAAAAGTAACGGAAGTACTCACATCCATCTCCTCCTTGGCAATTCGACAGGCTTCTCCAAATCCGACAACTAACGCAGGCGCAAGGGTACCACTTCTCAATCCTCTCTCCTGTCCGCCTCCAGAGATGATAGGGTCGATTCTAACTCTCGGCCTTCTTCGGATATAGCAAGCTCCCATTCCCTTTGGTCCGTAAATCTTATGAGAAGAAATGGACATTAGATCAATCTGCATCTTGTTGACATCCATTGGGATCTTGCCGACTGCCTGTGCTCCATCGGTGTGGAAAAAGACCTTCTTTGACCTGCAAAGCTTGCCTATCTCCTCCAGGGGTTGGATAACACCAATCTCATTGTTCACTGACATGATACTGACGAGACAAGTCTCTGGCCGGATGGCAGCTTCGAGTTGAGCCATATCGACCAGGCCGGTGCTCAAGACAGGGAGATATGTAACTTCAAATCCTTCGTCTTGTAAATGCCGACAACTGTCAAGAACACACTTATGTTCTGTCTGGGTGGTAATTATATGGTTCTTCTTTCCACCTCGGCCAAAGAACCTCGCAACTCCCTTGACACTCATATTGTTACTTTCTGTAGCTCCGCTCGTGAAAATTATCTCCTTCGGGTCCGCTCCAATAAGATTTGCAATATGCTCGCGAGACTCTTCAATACCCTTGTCGGTTTCCCATCCATAAGCATGCGTTCTCGAGTGGGGGTTGCCATAAAGTCCGCTGTAGTATGGCAGCATAGCATCCAACACCCGCGGATCAAGAGGTGTTGTAGCTTGCATATCAAGATAGATTGGTCTCTCGCCTTCATCCATAACTGTGGCTTGCTTCAAAACACCTGTGAAAATTCAAATCAGCGAAAGTTCGCTGTTTTGCGGAGTTAAGCCATACCAGCCATAGGGCTCATCATCGCATCAGCGTTGACATCGGTTCCTGGCACAATCGTTTTCTCTGGAAGCTTGCCGGTCTCTGCAAAGAATGCTTTTTGATCGGCTCGGATGGCAGTGTCGACGTTGACCTGAGCGTTATCTTTCTTCGTCGCCGAGACATACCCCCTCCTCGAAGTTGTTTGGCTTGATATCCCCGCCACTCTCGCAACAGAAGTTCTTGAAACACCAGTGGTTGACGACGACTGCTTTAAGCAGAAGCGCGAGGCCTGTCGCAATGTATTTGCATGCATTGTCGGCATATTGGTGATGTGGTGAAGAAGATGCGGATGGATCAGAAAGTTGTACTGTAGCAGAGAAGAGGAGAGGCAACAAATATTGATAAAGAAGCTTCCAAGCGAAAACAGATGCGATTGGCTGAGGTGCAAGAGCGGGCGTCATTGGGGGCGACATGCCGGGGTTTATGAAAAGAAGCATAACCATAAGTAATTATGAAGGTAAGGTATGGTTATTCACTCCACCTGCGTGCAACTCCTCCGTATCCTAGATTCCTAGATCTCCCTCTTCCTCTTTTCCTTGTGAATAGTTACATTTCTTCATTCATTCTAGACATAAACTCGATTAATTCCGTGCTGCAGTACCTACTCACCCACGGTAGGCGCATAGATACCTAGCGATCTGGCTAACGGCAAACGCTCAGCCACTCACATTCCTCGTCATCACATCACACACATACTGGACTACACCGGCGCCGGCAAGAAACGAAAGTCCGCTTTACTCCAAGCCCTCGGCGTCTCTTCTTTACAATTCTAATATTTCCAACTCCAAGACACCGCCCGACCGTTTCTCTACCCTTTGCGACAGTCTATTGAATTATTCGGGGCGTTGGGCTCTATCCCGAGAAGGAAACGCCTCACAATACAAATACCCCACCACACCACCTCCCGACAGTTGAGAGCCATCTGAGGCATTTTGATCTACGTGAGTGGGAGGAGAGATGTCTTTCAAGGGCTTCCAGAAGTCAATCGTCAGAGGTGAGTCTATTCCAGAGGCCCGGCCCGGCTCTTGGGGATAGTGGCATGGGGAGGACAAAGAACGCCTGTCGCACCATCGCTGACGCATCCCTCAGCCCCGCAGACATTCAAGGCCAAATTCAATCTCGGCGAGAATACGAAAGATGCCGTCTATATCGACGCGGAACGACGGTTTGCCGATCTCGAGAGGGAGACCAAGAAGTTGCACGACGAGAGCAAAAAATACTCAGATGCGATCATTGGCATGATGAAGCACCAAATCGAATTTTCCCAAGCCATCGCCGAGATATACAAGCCTATATCTGGTCGCGTATCAGACCCAGATTCTATCATACCCGAAGGCAACCCAGAAGGTATACAGGCCTGTGAGGAATACGAGGCAATTGTGACGGAACTCCTGGCTACCCTCCAGCCCGAGCTAGAAATGATTGAGACGAGGGTGATTCGACCTGCGGACGAGTTATCGGAAATTATAAAGGCCATAAGGAAATCTGCACTAAAACGGCAGCATAAGCAGCTGGATTATGACCGACACCGAGCTACCTTAAAGAAGCTTCAGGACAAGAAGGACAAGAGTCTGAAGGATGAGAAGGCAATGTACAAGGCGGAAAATGAGGTTGAACAATCGACGCAAGAATTTGAGTACTTCAACAACCTCCTGAAGGACGAATTACCCAAGCTCTTCGCTTTAGAACGCGAGTTCATCCGGCCTTTATTCCAATCATTCTACTACATGCAACTGAACGTCTTCTACACTCTTCATGACAAGATGCAAGGATGCGACATTGGCTACTTCAACCTCCAGCTGGATGTGATAGAGGGATTTGAAGCGAAGAGAGGGGATATCCAAGAACAAGCAGAAAAGTTGGCAATTACCAAGTGGAAGACGACCGGTGGTAGGCGTCCGGCAAGGTTGGGTCCAGGAGGCAGCAAGCTTGCCATTGAAGACAAGCAATCCCCTTCTCGGCTCGCTATTGAAGACAGGAAGACGTCCGTTCGACGATCCATGGACGATGGAGAGAACCCACCACCACCCTATTCAACCCAATTATCGCCCAGGTTCAACGAGACTACAGTCACTCGCTCAAGTTCGACGGGTTCCGCATGGGGTGCAGCAGCAAAATCAAAGGGGCCAGCTCCACCACCTCCCAAGCCCAAACCATCACGATTCAGCGGCGCGCCTCCCGCAGAGACTGCCACGGCGCTTTATGATTACGAAGCTCAAGCCGAAGGAGACTTGAGCTTTTCAACTGGGGATATTATTGAGATTGTGACAAAGACGAATAATGAGAATGAGTGGTGGATAGGCAAGATCAAGGGGAAGCAAGGACAGTTCCCAGGTAAGGCTCCTGACAACGAGCTATTGATAATGCTGATTAGTACCTAGGAAATTATGTGCAAGTTAATTAAGAGGTTAAGACAAGAGAGAACGGCCCGCTTCTGTATCTAATCAGCGATTGGGGCATTTGGAAAGTTCCATTCTCCTTCAACAGACCGAGGCACGGCTATAGAGGGGGTTATGCATGGGCAACTCGGGGGGGAGGGGAAGGGCGGGTTAGCATGCATGTCATGCGTGTATCGTATACATCCAACAAGTATCGCCGGCTTATCATATTTATCACACTGCTTAGCTCTGAGAAAGAAAGAACTTCTGGTCACAAGGCAAACTCTCTTGCCGGTCTTAATCGATAGTACAGTATGTGACATGCATGTGCTGTCAGGCAAAGCAGAGCCGGGCGTCCAAGTAAGAGCGGCACGACCATTCGTGGGGAAGTACTGTAAGAACAAGGCAAACGGGGCATCCATCGATCGCGAGGCGGGTTTTCCATCTGTATCTGGCCCCCACCATCGGGACGGGTACTGCACTCAGTAAGCCCTAAACTCAAGTGAGACGTGGGCTTGCATGCTATGCGGTATCAGTAGTAGGAAAGTCAAGTAGAGCCGCACGCCAGCAACGTCCTTCCCAATCCGATCCAATGCAATACTTGCCCACACCAACGTCACCTCTACATTTCATTATACACTAGGTACATGTACACAGAGAGAGATCCTTGCTTGTCTCTCTTTCATGCAATGCAATGCAAAGCCTCACACCCTCTTGTGTGTATTTATTTTCCGCATGTTCTTCTACTGGAGTGGAGTACTGTAAGTAGTCATTCGCACATGGGGGCCAGAGAGAGAGAGAGAGAGAGAGAGAGAAAATAAAAAGAGAGAGATGTGGTAGTGAGACGTGGTAGTGCATGTAGTTACGCCCGGTAAATGTGGGGATGGGGGCTGAGGCTTGGTGCTAGATAGGTTGGTTTGGAGACTGGTGGATAGTACCGAGAGGGGATGGGAGATTGATGGATGGATGGATAGTTGAGTTCATGTCTACTAGTAATTAGCTAGCCAGACAAAAATGCCACGAGGGTAGGTAGGTAGGTAGGTAAGTTCTAGCGTTGTAGTTCGGTGATGGGACAGCATAGGACAGGAGAGGATAGCAAATAGATAGATAGATAGTATGCAGTAGATGAAAGAACCATAAATGTATTCATTACTATTGAATGCCACACCATCTCTATCTGCAGCACTAGAGCATGAAAAATCCAAAGCAGAAGACCAGCCTAATACAGTACACCCACCCTCAGCTCTGGAGCTTTTAACTAGGCACGCTCTGAGCAGATCCAAAATTATAGCCCCGGCTGATATCTCTGTACATGGCCTTTTCTCTCCACGCCCAAGCCCAACGGCCGGCTGTGCCTGAAGCTGAAGAAGGAGGGCCACTTTTCCCCGTATCTGCAATTGCAGTTGCGGTTGCGGTTGTAACTGCAGCATGTACATCCATATCCACATCCACTGCCTTTCCTGACCCAAGAAGCACATGTGCATTCATCCCCTCTCCCTCGCTATCAACCGCCTTGCCCTTCCCCTTGCGGTCAATGGTAAGCATCCGCTTCCCCTCCTCCACATCCATTCGCACGTCTTCATACGCATACGCACCTTCTGGAAGGTTCCCATTCCCGCCCACATCTGCATTCAGGCCGTCGATATTGCACCCCGTCGCCCTGCCATCGATATGCGGGCCCTCGCCGACACCTTTGGCACCCCACCGCTTCAAGCCCTCTAGCCTAATGCCCGCATCAAAGCCAACGAAGATGAGCGCCTGCGGCGCGTTGGCTGGCCCCGTCACATACACCATGGACCTATCGTCCATGACGCCGTCCACGCAGCCTAGATGGTTGGGCGGGTTCAGCAGGTCGTAGAGCTCTTGGTCTGCGCCTGCGCGTGGGAAGAATGAGATGGGTTGGGCGTGGGGGAAGAGTTCTGCGAGGGCGGTGGTGAGATCGGGGGAGGGATCGCGGGAGATTCCCGTGGTTGGGTCGGTGAGGGGCGGGCCTAGGGTGCGGCTTGAGCCGCGGAGACGGAGGCGCTGGGTACTGCGCCAGTCGGTGGGTAGAGGGTCGTTCACCAGGTCGAGGAAGGTAGAGCTGCTGGTGTGGTAGGTGCGGATGAGGGTATTTGCTAATGTGTAGGTTGGTGGCATGGAGCCGTCGTTACCAGGGTGGGTGTAAAGGGGTTTCCGTTGCGGGGCTTCCAGGTAGTTCGGGTTGTCGTCCTTATTGCGTAATTTGACGATTGGGAGATTGGGTAAGATAGTAATGTCGAGATTGTCGGATGAGGTTGGAGATGCTGCTGAGGCGGCGCTTGGTTCTGGAGACGAATATTCTGAATCGTCATGCTTGGGTTTAGGGAACTTGATTTTAGTTGTATAATACGTTCGCTGACTCCTGGAGGCTCCCAGATACCATTCCTTTCGAGACTCGACGATTTTGAGTTTTCCAGTAGTCTCATCGGTATCCAAGCGGAGAAATGTCCATCTGTCATCAATAGGCCCCTCTTGATGCTGTCTTCGCCACATCTGCTTATTTTCCGTCTTCTCTATCAACTCCTTGTATGGGGAATCCAAGGGAAACCGAATGCAGTGGTAGAAAGAGGTCCAATCTATCTCCTCGACTTCAAATGAAGTTTGATTAGATAGAGCATAGAAGTCTGTCTTGTGGAATTCGAAACAAATAGTCGAGCCAATCTCATTCCCAACCATATCTGGTAGGTGGATTCTTTCTTTGAACCATTCTTTGGTTTCGAAAGAGTATCCTTGGATTACCCATTTCTTGTGTCCATCATTTCCCAATTCAGAATTGGTCCCAAAATAGAGGAACTTACTATTATGGCGCACAAAGATCTTCTCTGTAGAATCTAACTCCTTAACAAGAAGAATAGCTCTATATCCGACGTGAAATGCGATGAGCCATGCCGTAGAATCCGAGCCTGAGGATCTGTAGAGGCATGATGTTATCTTATCCGAGTAGTACAGGATTTGGAACGTTCCTCTATTATTATCCTGGATGTCGGATAGTGCTTGGGTTAGCAAACCTGGGATGCTGATGACAACCTCATGGCCGCTAGAGTTATGGAGGTCCAAAACCCTAACTTTGTCGTCCAGGGTGTAACACAAGACACCATTCAGATAGACAAATGCATCACAGACGCCGATCGTGGCGACTGTGAACGGATTCACGGTGGCCAGCGCATTGCGCCTCTTAGCAGCCCTGCGAAGTGCTCGTGCATTGCCACCGCCAGCTGACGCAGCGGTCAGGGCTTCATTGGAAAATTTGATCTTAGTCTGTACGCAGGTATCGTCAGCAGCTGAACTTTGGCCCTCTGACAATCTGATACCCAACATACCCAATCTGAATAGGAATATACGAAACTTGCTCACCTGGACAATGTTCTTGCAGATGTTCTCTTCCATAACGATGAATTTCAATTCCTTACACACAAGAGCCAAATTGAAGACGTCGTCAAAGTCGATATTTCCCACGATATTTGCCAACACCTCGTAAGGAACACATAGCAGTCCAAACATTACACTCTCTCACGAGAACAGAATATAATAACTTGTCTGAAAGAAGCAAAAATGTCATAGTATCAGCCATTATAAGGAGGGTTTGAAACGAGTAAACGCAAGTATATGAATATGAATCTGGGACTGACCTGCACACTGGTGTTGGGAAAGAGAAAGCATTGGTGATCTTGTGCAGTTGGAGAAATAGGGCGAACAGATTAGAGTGGTATTGTGTCAGCCTTGAGCCATGGGCCATTGGGCGGTGACTTATACTGCATGTCATGAGGCTCCGCAGTTGAGCCTCAAAGTTTGCGGGAAAGGCTATCATGTTGTCTGAAACTTAGTCTCACAGTAATTTTGAATAATCCGAGATTAACGGGGCCTTTTGAGGCTGTGTCGGGTATCTTGACCGTACATCATGTGTCCTCGGTTGAAACAGAAAGAGCCGCATTTCTGGCATGCTACGAGTACAGTACTGTATGCACTGTCCACCCGATAATAAGATGACATGTCGGAATATGTCTCCGTAACAGGTCGGCGACAATGGGCAGGTTTCCGCCTTATTTATGAGTATGAGTATCAATGGCAAGGATTGCCCCAGTCCCAAGATGCGAGATGCTTGATGGATGGATGGATGGGGATGAATGCATGGGCTTGTTATTAGGTACTTCGTACATCGATGTGGAGGAACCCCTGTTCTGACCAATCAGATGAAGTACTGACCACACCTCGTTCTTACCTCCTATAGGAAGAATGAGGCTCTGCCCTTGAAATTAGGGGTTCTACTACGCCCCATTATATTGCCTGGAGGAATTGCTTCATCCTCTCTCTTACATTCCCGGCCCATCAATGGAAACCCGGGAACGAAAGTCGAAAAACCCTTGGCAGGAAAACAGGCACAGTATAGGAATGTGCGCAGCAGGATTTTGTGCAGCAAGGGATGAGGCTCAAGTGTTTGAGAGAGAGAAAGAGAAAGAGCTAGGGGTAGCTCAGCAGTCAACACGCGGCTCAATTGCTATCTGTTGTGGTTAGCATCCTGCACTGTACAGTAAACAGACAAATCTGCCTCGGTGGCGTGCGTGCAGAGCCGCTTCGTCTTCGTATCAAAACGCCGGATGCACTGAGCCTGGCGACTTTTCAATAATGGGGTGGACCGGACGAGTCTATTTGATTGAGGGCTACCATAAACACCATTGCGGTATCTGTGTATATATTTATAGTACAGTATTGGCAATGCAGCATCGGATGGGCTTGGACTAAATAGCCAATCGGTATGAATTTGAGGCACCGAATTTGAATGGGTGAAATAGCTGGCAGGGCAGGGCGCTTCAATAGAGAACCCTGGGTTGTATTGCCATGTGTGCCTCGACGGAGAAGGAGAAAGAAAAGTCCAAAGCTCTGCTGCACTGCAGAACTTGGGAAGCAGCGAGTGGCAGGAGCTTTGGCTTGGGTGGGTAATGCCCTTCCACACATATTGCCTAGGTACCGTAAGCTGAACATTCCAACCGGCCCATCCCATCCCATCCCATCCCCAGAACCCGGAAGATGGGAAGCCTCGCGATTCGATCGCCGCGAGCGAGCCTGCAGCTGTGCAGGAAGATATATTAATTCGCAGCCGCGGCTGACGACTGAGAGCGTTCATAGGTAGGTATATACAGACCTAGGCTGGCAGCAGTAGCAGTAGCCAGCTGTGCTTTGGGGTAGCACAGCACCGGTACTATCCCCCCTTCTTCCCCGCATGCAACCCGCGCCCGGGGCGTATATGAATACGAAAGCCTACAGATGCCTTGTACTGGTACATGGTGTATGTCTGGGAGCGAGGAGACATGGCTGACACTATACTTTGTATATAAAAGAAGTATAGAGAGGTCTTTCTGACTCTATGTGCGGTTGGATTCGTAGCGGGAGAATTGTGGCGACTTGAGGGTGAAGGATGCGTTTATATGCTATGTTTAGTTCAGCAGCTTATGTGTATAAGAACTTCTTGTAACTGGTATCAGGTTGGCCAATAATGGTGTTTTATCTAATAGGGGTAAAATGAAATCTAAACCACCCAAGAAGACAATCTACGCAGATAGATAGAACAGACTTCCATTACACGACTGACTGTGGTGTCGACATTTCGGTGCGCACATGTTAGAGATAAATACCTATATATATACCTATACATTCCCCCGGCTCTACTTCACCTCCCCGCGCGCTGTGCGACTGAACTGTGCAGTGTGATGTGACACAGACAAGCTGTATAGTACCAAGGGTTCATTCATCACATACATACATACAGCCTCGAGTGTCACGGCACACACTCTTCATACGGTAAGGCCCCCAATCACTTAATTATACCATACCAGCCTCACTATATGTATTTCCTCGCATTAAAACCCCCTCTGGAGAATTAGAATTCCGTCCTACCCTCGCCCTCGCCCTCCCCCTCCGTCCTTCCTTCTTTTCCTCCACACGTTCCAGAAGCCCATACACATAAAGTCCCGTGTCTGCAGTGTACAGACGTGGACGGCCACTTGCTCGTGTGGTGATACGCGGACCGGATCGGATCGATCGAGCAGGTGACTGCCTCTGACTGCCAGTGCTCGCACAGTATGTATGTATCTAGCTAGCTGGTCCTACGTTACGCTACCAGCTGTTATGCCGTGCTATGTGCTATGTGTTATGTTAGGGCCAAGCGTTTGGTGCAAGTGCAAGTGCAGCGCTCGTACCTAGACGAATGCCATTCCAGAACCAACCGGCTTTGTAGAACGAGTCTGCGCTTGTGAATGCAGTACGTACGTACTGCAGTTGAGACAAAGCTGGCTGGCTGGCGTTGGGGTATGTGCGAGTACGGTAGGTAGGTGGCACTTGGGTTGGGTTTATTATTTGCTGCTAACGTAACGCGAGGAGAAGAGATACTGATGTGATGTGATGTGACGTTTGATGGGGGTGGGGATACGGTAGGTAAATGTTGATGGGTAACACGTACTGCTTGGTGGCGTGGCTGGCTTGTAGTGTAGCAGAGCTGAAACGTATGCTGTGTACTACGTGGCTTTGGGGGTGCTTGCTCTGGATTCTGCGGCTGCTTGGTGGTGGTTTCGGCGATAGGACTTTTGATGCAACGTTGAGAATTAATGGACTTGACTGGTTGAAGAGGAAAGTTTGTATGAGAGTATTCTCAGGCAGCATATCGCAAGTTTTTCCCTAGTTGAAGGACTTGGACAAGGAGACTTCTCGGGTGTAGTGTATCAGAACTGGACCTGATACTTTGAATTGGCGTAGAATCATGTTTTATTCCACGCAAGAGTTGAAAATGTCTTCATTGACTATGTCAAAAACTGCACCAAGGTGCTCAGCATATCCTTCGTCAATATTTCCTCCTCTGAATCCCCTTGCATGGTATCTAGCTGCTCTGTAGAAATATTAGCACCCCTCTCGTCTTGCACCAAGAAAGTAATCATACCTTGAATAGTAGCCTTCACCACCGCCAACGTCTCATCCCTATCCCCAAGTAGCGCCTGTATCCTTTTGGACGCTCCATCATCCTCAGCCACCATCCAGGCCAAAACAACATCAATGGTCTGTAGACAAAAGAGCCCGGCGTCCAATCGCCTTGATAGCCATTCGTCCGCCGCATCTTCTCTTTCTTCCGCATCGAGATTCGCTTGTTCGTTTCTGATCTGCTCATCCACAACAGCTACCCTCGCAGCGTAATCCCTCCTAAGCTTGACCAATTTCCCCAGCTTCTCGTAGTCTTTTTCTACGAACTTGGCGAGCGTGCGTATCCTGCCGCTGGAATTCGCAGGTAAAAGTCGGAGTAATGAGGAGAATATGCCGAGTAGATGTTCGGTTGTTTGGCCATCTTGTTTCTTCATGAACATGCTGAATACGACCTTGAGTCCTGCTGCCTCGACTAACTTCTCACATACTTCGGCTCCGTTTTGCCCTCCTAATGCATGATCCACTAATCGGAGAGCACGGGATTTGCTCATTTTCCCTTCACGGATCATGATCAGACATAGTTCAATCCCTTCCGCTTCGACGAATTTTGTCTTTCCTTCCGGCTCGTCCACCACACAGGTCAAGGAGTCGAAGACGTTTTCGACGAATTCCTCTTCCTCCGTTCCTTTGACTGGATCTCGTTTCCGGTATGCAGCGAGTATCTGTAGTAAGAGATCTACACCATCCAGCTCGCAAAGTACCCGCCGGTTGATAGGCGATGATTGTAGAAGAATAGCTAGAACTTCTGCGGCGTATTGTTTGTTCTGAGAGACCCGTGATTCCTTCTTTTGTATCCTCTTCAGTAACCAATTTAGAACTTTTGTATCCTGTCCAATATTCTCCGCTAGTGAAGTCCTCGAAGCCATATTCTCCAGTACACCCAACGCATGATAAACCCCACTTCTATCCGACTCATTCCCCTCATTAAATCTCCCGAAATTCGAGACCAGTAGGCCAAGTAAATCAGAATCGACCATAGCATCCACAAGTGTATTCCACTGCTCCTGCTCGGCCTCGACATCCTCATCCGTAAGCTCACTGATGATTTCCACGGCATCAATGGCAATATCTGTATTCTCATGCGCCAGCAACCCAACCAGGCTCCCTACACACCCTAGCTTCGCAAACTCCCCATAAAGCTCAGGGTGCTCGCTCAAAATACTCAGCGCCTTGATATCCGCATCTAGATCCGCCTCACTGCCCATAAACTTCTGCGGCTCATTCTCGAATTTAGCTCGCAGCTCCGCATTCTTTGTAATTTTTCTCTCGAAATTCAGGGCCAGTTTTCGTAGCCAGGCAGAGTCTATCTTCTCGGGTGCGATTTCTGCGGATTCTTGACCATCCATGTAGTCCAGTATCTCGTTTTCCTCGCGCGTTACGCCGCCTCCGAAAAACCGCCCTTCGTCGTCGTCGGGGATGTCTGGGCCATAGTCTTCGTCTTCTGGGGGCACAGAGGGCCCGGCTTCCATGTCGTCGTCATCTTCGACTTCGGCGGTACGGCCATTAAATTTGGCGTGGCCGTTTGACGAGAGCTTCGCGGATTTGTAGATTTCGTCTAGGAGAGTCAGGAGAGCTTTGGGGGTAAGGGTAGGAGGACTGACTGGGGTCTCGTGTTGGTTCTAATTTACGTTTGTTGTTGGGTATTGCGGGTTTCTGCAATCAATGTTAGAGCTGGGGAATGCTAGAGGTGGAGTTGGAGCTACCTTGAAGAGGTCGTCGATGCTGGACATGGCTGAGCTGCCTGATGATCAGGCTATGCGTCCAGGGCGCTTTCAATGTGAAAGATAAACGAATGTGATATGCGTGAGAGCTTTTCGTATCAGTTTGACCAAGATTTCAAGAGAAAACAGAATTGGGTTGACAAGAATGGTTGCTTGTTTAAAGCTTGAAACTTTTCTGCGATTGGAGCTCGTGGACCTCGATTGTTTACTATCTGCACGTGATTCGCCTCAGCCAGTAGACTTCGCTATCCTCATCACTTCTCCTTTCTGATCCAATTATGAAGAAACAAGATATCAGATAAGATTACATTTTTAGATGGACAATACCACCATTGAATCCGGAGGCTTCTTCCCACCATCTCTACCATCGCCAGCACCTAGCAATACATCCATCAGCTCCACAACCTCCAACCTACCCCACCCCCGCGCTCACCCTTTACGAGCTGGCTCAGCCAAAGAAGATGCAGCAAGACGATACATCGAGAGCAGATTACTGCATGTTTCGAGAAGATATACGAAGAAATTCCAGCTGCTAGAAGAGGCCGAGGAAGTTCATGGGTATGAGAGTATGAGTGAGGTTGCCAAGGATCTAGGGGATGTGGTTGATGTATTGTGGATCTCTGGTACTCGTATGTAGAACAACCCAATCTTCTTGTCTCAGGCATATACTAACGTATCTTTTTAGCTAGTTTACAGATCCCATATTTACTCAATGTGGCCGGAAGCGTGACTTCGTATCTCCCAGCATTCCCGCCTTCACCAACAGCTACTTTCAAGTTGCTGAGGAAACTAGATCATGCTTTTGCGAGTTTGATCAAGGGTGAAGATAGTGAGACTGGAGAATCTTTACCGGGTTTTGAGGCTGGGAAGAGGGCGGGGATGAGTAGGACTGATATGGTCAGGTGTAAGAGCTTGGTGGAATCGACAAGGGTTCTGATCGTGGAGGTTATGAGTCGGGATCCGGAGATTGAAAAAGATACTCCCGAGCAGAGTGACATGGAGACCGATGCCATGAGTGTCGATGAGAATGATCATGGTGATGGCGTCGAGGATGAGCATGACATGGACGTTGCGAGAGTTTATGAGGGAACAATTGTTCAACTTGGTGAAATACTAGGTGATGCATTTGGTCTTAAAAGCTGAGCGACTATCTCAGCGCTTTTTAAGGTTGCTGGAGTTCGGCTAGGTGGAAAAGGGGCGTTTTGGTAAGGCTAGGGGTCAGATGGCACATGAATAGGGATTGCATTGTCGATTTCTGCGATTAGCTATCCGTGTCTTCTATCTCGATCACGATCACCAAATCGGTCCCTATCTCCTCTTCCTCTGTCTCGTCCGCCCCCTCTGCCCCTTCGATCATCTCTCCGATCATCAAACCGGTCTCTGTCACTTCTTCCTCTTTCTTGTCCACCACCCCTATCTCTCCAGTCATCTCTTTCTCGGCGATCATCCCTCGAGTCAAAGTCCCCTCTCTCCCTTTGAGGGCTTCTACTCCGACTCCTCTCACGCTTTGATGAATCATACTTTTCCTCTCTCTCATGCCGCCTCCGTAACTCATCTTCGTCATACACCATTCCATACCTATCCCTCCTGGGTCCACTACTATACTCTTCCAACTTATATTGTCTTTTCTTCTCCAGTCCACTAACACCACCAAATCCCCCTCCCCGGTGTCTACGCTTGGAGTTCGTCGCTGTTCGCCATGTATCTGACAATTTGGAGACGGATTGTGAGAAATCAACATGGATTCGATGGTCATCTATCAGGACACCTTGCATTTTGAAATATGCTTGCTCACAAGATGTCTGGTCTTCATATTCGATGAAGGAATACTGCAAGCTGTCGCCTGTGCGCTTGTCTCGGATGACTTCGCAGGAGAGGATTTTGCCGAAACGACTGAAAATGAGTTCGAGATCCTCATCTGTCGTGACAGGGTTGAGTTTGCAAACAAAGAGGACGTTCTCCGGTGGCTTTACTTCCGCAAAAGGAAGATCACCAACCATTTCCAAGGTCAAGGCCTGTGCCCTAGCTTCTCTTTCTCGCCGCTGCTTCTCGACGGCCTCTGCATCTCCCTCTTCTTCCAGATTGTCATCGTCTCCGATGCGTACTGTAGCAAGCTGTGCCTTGGTGGGTAAAGGGCTTTCAGGTGGCTCCACGAGCCCGGGAGGATCGTCATAGGGATCATCTAAGACAACTGTATGCTTGATTCGAATGTCCACCAGAGGTCGGCCTTTATCGTCGCAGAAGGCATCGTTAACCTTCTCAAGCGCATCAAAGCCCTCCACAACCTTGCCAAAGATTGCTGCTTTGCCGTCTAGATAATCCAAATTGTCACCAAGTGTGATTATGAATTGACTGCCCGCAACGCGCTCATCTGGATCCTTGGTCGATTGAACCGTAGCCATACTGACAGTCCCCCTCTCCACATGCTTCAGCTTTGGGTTTAGTTCCGCCGTAAATGTCCGCTTCGCAGGCCCGTCAAGAAGCCCCCATATCGAGCTTCCGCCATCGCTTTCTTTCGCTTCTGGGCCGATGGGATCGCCGGTTTGGAAAGAGAAATTCTTCTGAACGTTGTATACGGGGGAAAAGTTGTAGTATTTGACTTTGCAGAGCTTTAGGAAGCTAGATAATCGCGAGTCTTAGTATCTATGTGTTCAGTTATTTAACGGGCAGAGGGGTTTGGAGGGGCACTCACTTCTCGCAGAGTTTGGGCGAATAGTCGACCAAGAGATCGATGACTATGTCGCCGGCTGAGGTTTCGAGGAGGACACTCATGGTTTCGGTTTCGTCTTACCCCAAGGAAAGAAAGCTTCAGGAGTGTATTGTAGGAGCATGAAATACCACGTCGGCACTAAACCGAAGGCCTCTAAACAAGCAGGCCTGTGTTGACATTCATTGCGGCAATACTTGATCGGCGCTTAACGCGTTTAGATGTTAGGATTTTAGGCGCTAGAACTAGTCACATTGAAGCTCTGGCCTCTTTCCTTCAACTTTCACTCCCTCGACTGTTTGTCATTTCACATTAAAATCTATTGATCTGCATCAAATCCTCTCAACCGCTTCCCAACATACATGCAGACTTTGTTTGCTGCTTACCAGTGTCACCCTGGTTCCCTCCTTCACCTTATGCCCGTATCACGTGTCAGGCACCTCTACCTCCACATCCCCTTCCCCTTCCCCTTCCCCCTCACTCTTGCCTTACCTAGATATCCTTGAGCGGATCTCCCGAGATCTTACCAGCTGTTGTGTATCATCTGACTAGACCCGTGATGCTATTGGAAGGGATGAACCAGATCCCGCCGGGTCCCTTTCCCCGGTTCCTGAATGTTGGACGCCTTGTCCGGTCTTTCCCCACAATCTACTTCTCGCCCCTTTACTTCGATCTGCTGCATCAACTGTCCGACCTATTCCCGCTGACCAGACCAGTCCTTGAAGTTTTTTTCGTGTGCGACCTCTGTTGGCGTTCTAGTTGTGTCCTGAAAGACCTTCGATTCTTCTGCATCACTCCTGTGTACGACGTTCATTTCATCCCACATTTCGACGAGTACCAGGTTTATGGATCCCATCAGTCAATGGTTGGATAATGATATGTTGATCTACTCTTGGCCGTTCGGGAACCTGCATAACCTAAAAGTCGCTGAAGATTTTCGACAGGGAGGCCGTCCTTTGTCATCGATGCACCTATCCGACGCATCTTGAGAATACTCCGTAAGTCCTGCATGCCATCCCCACGTGCACGGCGGAAGTATCACAAACTTTTCAACATATTTTGAAGGCTCGTCAAGTTATACTGTTACGGGTCGGGAATGAACGTCCCGTCGAGCCATACTATTATGCATAATACTCAATATGCAGAATATCTTTGATACCTCGGTAGGTATGTATTGATATTATCAAATAGCATCATACAAGGGAGTACGAAACTTTGGGGTCTGGCCGAAAATCGCCCGTGATTCTGTTTTGCCCAGATGGAATCCCCATCGTTGAAGTGTAGTACGCAAGACCATGAGAGCCTCTCCATGGGATGGCTATCTGAATGTCGTATCTCTGTCTCATTTTCACAGCTTCGTCACAGGAAATTGTCAAGGTCCCTCCACCATCTATGCGGAACATGACTGGTACAGGTTATCGTCCTGTTTTCGAGGCCCCGTTATCAAATCCGTATTCTCGGCACGCCGACGAGAAGCCATCGTTAAACTCTGCAGGATTGTAGTCTTTGAAATGCATGCAAGTGTAGTGGTACTTCGTCAGCAGCCAGCTGTCGTACAAGCCTTCAGAGCTCCCGCGGAAATGTCTTGCTCATCCAGAGTCTTGGTTGAAGCTTCTTGGATCTGTCTCACTCCATGGTGTTCAAGTTAGAGAAATTATAGGTTCCTTGCAGAATCCCCGTTGAATTTGCCTCGTCACAACCAATTCCCCGCAAACAGCGTTCAATTGCAACCCATTCTGGTGATACTGATGATCACTTATAAATTTTGCAACGTCAAACGCATGCTTTTCCTTAGAATCTTCGCTTTCCTAATAGGGCCGCTTATCGTCATGTCCTCGTCCAAGCAATTCTCGTCCTCTGCAGATGATCTAGCCACGCTGCAGAAGTCTTATGTGTTCTACAGCATTTTGCATGAGGTAAAATTCGAATCGATCAAATTGTGTTGCATAATGGCTGGTTTAGCTCCATCAACGGTCGTCACAAAGATAGCAAACATCGTATAAACTGGGAGATTGGTTGAGTTGGATGCAGCTACAGTATAGGGAGGTTTGCTCAATCGTGATTGCCCATCGTCTACCTACTGGTAGCAAGTATACCTCTGTAACTGGCTGGGGGATTCTGCTTCTGACATGTTCTATGAAGCGGTAAAGAATTTCAGTCGTGATGTGAGGAGCGTTTGAATTAAATACAAATGGTCAAGCTTGGTCAAGGATCTGGCGTCTTGTGTATGATGTGCTGTACTGCATGAATCTAGAATCGCTGCATCAGTGACGAAGCAATTCTTGAGGCGCCTGTTTTGTCCCATGGACCAGGCTATAGCTCTTCGTTCACAGTCGCCAGTCATACAGGACTACGTATGTTTGTTGTTCTGTGGTACGGCCGTTGTTGAGCAAGGCGGCTCTTCGATTTGTTTGCTGAATTATGCCTCCTGGCGCGACAGTTACCTGTCATAACACTTAGGATACTGTATCTTTCTCTGAAAGTAGCCAAGGCCTCCCGAGTGAAATTTCCCGCCATTTGGGGGGGGTGGGGGTGGCTGTCAATTCAAAGTTGGGGAAGATGCGGTTTCTGGCAGATGTCTTCTGTCCTAATGCGGCCTTGGAGATCTAGTCGAAGCGCCTATAGCTACATGGCCCATCTTGCAGCTCAAAGCCAGCATTCTTTGTTTACGACACTGGTGTTTCATAGATCAGACAGTCTCAGGCGAACTAAAACTCGGAAATCCATACGCAGGGGAAGTTCTCAGCCAGTCTCAGGATAACCAGGCAATTGAAATACTTGAAGCCCTCGCCCCGACTTTCCATCCTCTAGGCACTCGCTCTGTTTGTCGAAATGTGCTGAAGAATGCAAAGATCAACGTCGGATGCGTACAAGCCATGCGAGGCGTCCTGCAGCTGGCCGTTGGATACAAGACTGTGGTTATGGCTTCACCGTGCATCATCGAACAGCTGCGTCGTAGAGTTTGAGAGGGCACTGAGGCATTTCTGTTTTGTAGGAGAGGAGAGGAGATTAGGGTGATGTATCGCAAAAACTTGGACCATATGCAGCCTTGTTCCGCAGGTAAACATGCCTTTTGGTACGCAAACATCATGGAGACGGTCACACGCGATATAATAAGGTAGTGTTTGCCTCGCCTGACCGCCCTCAGGATCGGTCCATGCCTCACTCACTCTCAGCTTGATCTTTCTCTGGGAATACCGCGCCTGAGACGCTCGTTTGCCATCATCAAGCTACTTGGTTGAAGTAACTTCTGTCCCTCACCTCTTCCCATGCATTACTCGTATTCTACTTATCCTTCAACACATACGAGAAGATCCTCAAAGTAAGAATACACCGCACTCTTCACCGCGGCGCATCACTCTGATCCTGTTCCCATCCAACCAGATGGTGACTCGAGCGTACTTTGATCATGACGGGCAAACCTTCCGTCGAGATAGCAGCCGTGGGCATGGTTACCCTCTGAGCCACGACCGCGACTTGCCTCCCGCACCTAGTCCCTATAACACGGCCCGGGAACATCACTTGTCGAACCATGAAACTCGGAGTAGCAACAGCGCTGCGGATCAAGAGAATCATAACTCTCGACCACGGAGTAGGATTCCAGTTGCTGTAAGTCGCTCCATCGCGTCGAGATTTCGGAGCTGATGCTATCCAGTGTGGACGATGCCGGAAACGCAAGATCCGTTGCAGTGGGGATTTAGGAGGTGGTCTCCCCTGTACCAACTGCAAAAGTGCTGGGAATGAGCATTGCCAATTCTTGAGGGTAGATATTGAACTGTGCGCAATCGCTATGCCTATTGCTTACTTTGTGTAGGTCTCATCTACTGAAGCAACCATGAAGAACGAGCCGAATGACTTCAATCACTTCGAGCCTCCATCTGCAGCGGCCCGACTTCAGTGTCGCATGGTCCCGTACGGCCACCATGCCTATGTTCAACAGACGTCGCCCGTTGTTGATGCTTACTATCAACGCACCAATGCCTCATTATCAGGATATCAGTATCCAGCAAACGCCAAATACTATACGATGCCGCCATTTGAGTACCAAGACGAGGGCGACTTTGCCATGCAACAATCCTACCCAGCAGCTATAAGCTCCGACCAGCTTCTGTCTTCCAACTTTCCAGTTGCCAGTGTGAGCCGATCATGGACCCCGACACCACAATCCTCCAAGAACGCTCCTGTGTATCTCGAGCAGGAATCATCTTTCAGTCATGGTCAGCTCCCGTATCACACCTACCCACTTCGACCAACCATCAGCCCTGAGACCAAAAATTCTTCGCTGAGCGGCCAAACCTTGAATGGATCTCTCCCTACGCCTGAAAGTGCAAACAACCGTGTTCTTCCCTTCCCAGCTGCTAACCGACAGCAGGTGGGATCCTACCTTCACTCAAGCTCTAGCGGTCTTCCAACTTCTCAGGGAGGATATCAGTCCTACGATGGACTTTTAAGCCCGAACACCCAATCCAGGAAATCTATCAACAGCGAAAACGCATCCCTCTCATCATCCTACCTTCCGTACTCCAGTAGTAGTCCTGAATCGCTGGCGTCATCCCAGAGAGCATACAGTTCGCAGACTCTATCTCCGCAAAATGCCGAAATATATGCTCCGAACAACGAGGGCCTCTTCCATGCCAACGAATCGGTAGAGTCTTTGTATGGAACCAGCAGCGAGACTAAAAGAGGTCCGCAGAGCAGCCAAGGAGGGCCGGAAGGTTTAATGTCGTCAATGTCGAACGGCAACTTGGTGAACGGCCATGCATACGTCCCCTACAATAATCAGTCCAGCTACCCTCCTCCACCCATGAACATCCACCACGCTCCTCATCGACGTCTCTCGATTGGAATCTCGGCTACTTGATTTCCCAACACTCTTTACGTTTAGATATTTCATTTGTACTCGTGAGATTGATTAGTCCCCAGGCGGCATGGTGTTTACCTTGGCTCAATTCGATTGATTTGCTTCTCAGGCGAAAGGAGGGCTAGGAAAAGAAACTAAAATGCTGGGAAACCAAGCTGGCAACAGCGTTGCTGTACAATTATGCGCAAGGAGTTACTGTGTCTATGGACTTTTCTCATTGGATGGCGTGGGTCTGGCCTCGGAAGAGAATAATAGTCGGGGATAGTGCCCGGTGGAGGGAGGGAGTTGTGTCTATTCAGGGGAGGGAGGCTTTGTTCAAGGTTTCCCTGCTGTATTTCCACCTTGGTCCAAAGCAGTCTGTCTGTCTTTTCCTTTTCGACGGCATCAAAAGGAACCCCGAGATCTTCCATCCATATTGATTGAGTAATCTGAGTATTATATTCCTACAAGGGAATACTAAGTTGATAGTTCTCGCATTGACTGACACCTTCCATTTCCCACTTGAACATCCTCCATTCCATGCCTTAACTACCTACACATAGTACAATAAAAAAGTCCTTGATGGGTGGATTACAACCAATATCCACCCTAAACAGGAAACCCGAACCTTTCGTTGCACTTCGCATGAAAGCTCACGGACGACCAAAAAAAGAAAAACGCGGCCGCATTCACATTCGGCAAGGAGGGTAGGGTGTATATAATTGAATAAACGCATGTCGAAATACATCCATGTGTACCTAGGTATACCGTGTAATGGTGTACTGGTCTAGGTGTCTTTAAGAATTGATCGCCGAGCTTGCTCGGGGGTGTCCTAGTCTAACATTCCTTTTTTGTTTTTTTTTGTTTTTCTTTTTTTTGCTTCTGTATATTAGTAGGTAGGTAGTTCCAAGTCCGGGAACCGCCTGCTTTTTAAGTTTTTATTTTTCTCCCTCTACCTAAGTAGGTATCTAGGTAGCATTCGCGGTTTTGTATTATGTATTATGCGCTTCCGCCGTAGAGAATCCATTGCAGAGTGAAAGAAAGGGGCTCGCTTAATTAATCGAGGGGGTTCTTCTCGTTGACGGAACGGATTCCTTGGATTGCATAAGGTATGTTATTTTAGGAAAGCGACGACGGTGCATAAATGATACTAGTGCATACCTAAGATACAGATTTATTTTTCGAGAGCGTCTTGCTGGAATTGATTGCCTTGTATATTGATTGATTGATTCTTCACTATTGCATGCATGCGTGGTGCACTTACTTATTCCCGAATCCTTCCTGTCTAATTAATAAGCTTATTATCGAGATAATCTAGAGGTGAGGTTTAAGATATCAGTTCCGTAGGTACTACGCGCATACTATCTCTCACAGACATAGACTCAATCCAACCCACGGGCGCGTTAATAACCTAGCGTTCCATTTTATTCCATATTCCATAAACGTCTCGTTACAGACCTACCTATATTTTCATCTATGCAGGCGAGATCACTAGCCTATAAACCTTCCACAATTCACCACATGAGCCAAAACCGTCTTATACTAATTCCTAAAAAGATCATAATCCCTACATGCACTCAGGACCGTTCCCTACTCCCTTTTAAGATAAACTAGTGCAATTATGAATCGGTCCAGGATTTATGAATAATTTAGTTTGTATGTGAATATAAATTAAAACTCCATGAACGGACTACGTCACTGGGAACTGCATTCATATATATGGATAAAGTAGAGAGTCATGAATGGACCGGAACATATCTGTTTCCACCATGTATGCGGACCGGTAGATCGAGGAGGAAGAACCTTACGTACGTAGCAGTCCGAAACATCAAACAAGCCCCTCTGTTATCCAGAACCTATCTGTAGGCATTATCTGAGATGCTCTGTAGACTATTACTTGCCTCTCGAGGTTCCGGTGTTTGATACGGCTACAGTGCCGCAACTTCATCTCGCGCTTTGTGTGCCTCGTTTCGACCAACACAAGACAGCGCACTCTATAGATGGAGCTTCCTGTTCGGGAGAGCTGAGGCCACGTGATTTTCTCAGGTTCAAGCCAGACTCAATTCTTTCGGTGATCTTTTCTACCACATAAGATGGTCTGCAACAGTAGATGGTTGGTAGTGGAACATCTTCTGGCTCATGAAGAACCAAACTACCATAACCTCGGTCCTCGACTTTTCCAGGATCGCATAGCAAAGTCATACTTTTCAGGTGCGGAAAGACTGCTAGCCATGAATCCGTAAGATCGCCATCCTTGGGCTCTGGGGGAGGACGGAAAATGCGCATGAGGACATGATTTCAAACACCAAGACTCACCGCGAGGCTTTGAGCGAGAGGTAATGCGAGATGTTGGATAGTTGATAGTTCTGAAAATCTTCGCGCTCGACCTGGGGGGGCAGAGACAGCCATCTCTCAGTGACCATCTGCCGAGAGGAGTCGTCGAAGCCGGGGAAATACAGAACGTCTTCTTTATCCCACCACATCTTATCTTCTCCAGGCATTATTGATTTACAATCCAGGTGGAAGCGAGTCCATACAGCAGCTCTTGCTTCATGGCTGGTATGAAAGAGGGCCATCACTCCGCTCCAATAAGGCACAAGCAAATCAGCTGTATCTTGTCCCATTTTGACTTCTTACTAAATTCCTCCATTTGCCTTGGAATGAAAATACATCAGCATTTCTGTTAATGTAGTATGAGCATTAAGGTCTCGTGGGGCTGGAAGGATCGCACGAGCGCTAGAAAGATCGAAATTTGTAATGAATGTTATTGCGCCAGGCACTTGTCGGGGGTTAGGGGTCGCGAGTTTCCATATCATGCATCTGATTTCGATCGGTAGCTGAGGAAACTTCGAAAGACTTAGTGTATCTTTAGACGGGTCGTAACGTTCGTAACGTGTGTATGGAAAAGGGTCGTACAGCTCTGGGAGGTGAAAGGCGAGGGAATCATCGTAACGGATAGTCCATTCTGAGGATTGATGTTGTTAGCAGCAATTTGCAAGGCAGAGAATGGGATAAATATACCTTGAGCCGCGAGATGTCCCCCGGTAGGCGATAGCGTCACTGTCGTCAGTGGGTCCGAATCCATGTTCAGGTCTACCTCCTCCATTGCATCCTGCTGGTCCCCATGCCCATTTGAAGGACCATCTCCAGGTCTGC